>NC_092725.1:139460117-139760117 GCF_047496885.1 Scyliorhinus torazame
CTGCCTCCCCCCTCCTCCCCCCCCCTCCCCCTCCTCCCCTCCCCCCTCCCCTCCCCCTCCCACCCCCCCCCTCCTCCCCTCCCCCCCTCCTCCCCCCTCCTCAACCTCCCCCCCTCCTCCCCCCTCCTCCCGCCCCCTCCTCCCCTCCCCCCTCCTCCCCCCTCCCCCTCATCCCCCCTCCTCCCGCCCCCCTCCTCCACCCCCCTCCTCCACCCCCCTCCTCCCCCCCTCCTCCCCCTCCTCCCCCTCCCCCCTCTCCTCCCCCCTCTCCTCCCCCTCTCCTCCCCCTCCCCCCCTCCCCCCTCCCCCCCTCTCCCCTCCCCTCCCCCCCCCCCTCTCCTCCCCCTCCCCCTCCCCCCCTCTCCTCCCCCTCCCCCTCCCCCCCCTCCTCCCCCCTCCCCTCCCCCCTCTCCCCCCCTCCTCCCCCCTCTCCCCCCCTCCTCCCCCCCTCTCCTCCCCCCCCCCCCCCCTCTCCCCCTCTCCCCCCCCCCTCTCCCCCCCCCCTCCCCCCCTCCCCCCCCTCTCCCCCCTCTCCCCCCTCTCCCCCTCTCCCCCCCCTCCCCCCCCCTCCTCCCCCTCCCCCCCCTCCCCCCTCCTCCCCCCCTCCCCCCCCCTCCTCCCCCCCTCCCCCTCCTCCCCCCTCCCCCTCCCTCCCCTCCTCCCCCTCCTCCCCCCCTCCTCCCCCCTCCTCCCCCCTCCCCTCCTCCCTACCCCCCCCTCCTCCCCCTCCCCCCCTTCCTCCACCCCTCCCCCCTCCCCCCTCCCCCCCTCCTCCCCCACTCCTCCCCCTCCCCCTCCCCTCCTCCCCCCCTCCCCCTCCCTCCTCCTCCCCCCCTCCCCCTCCCTCCTCCTCCCCCTCCTCCTCCCCCCTCCCCCCCTCCTCCCCCATCCCCCCTCCCCCTCCCCCCCCCTCCCCCCCCCTCCCCCTCCTCCTCCTCCCCTCCCCCCCTCCTCCCCCTCCCCCCCCCTCCCCCCCTCCCCCCTCCCCCCTCCCCCCTCCCCCTCTCCCTCCCCCTCCCCCTCCCCCTCCTCCCCACCTCCCCTCCCCCCTCCTCCCTCCCCCCACCCCTCCCCTCCTCCCTCCTCCTCCCCTCCCCCCCTCCCCCCCTCCCCCCCTCCCCCTCCCCCCTCCCCCTCCCCCCCCCTCCCCCCTCCCCCTCCCCCCCCTCCTCCCTCCCCCCCCTCCCCCTCCCCCTCCTCCCCTCCCCCCTCCCCTCCCCCTCCCACCCCCCCCTCCCCACCCCCCCTCCTCCCTCCCCCCCCTCCTCCCCCCTCCTCCCCCCCCTCCCCCTCCTCCCCCCCTCTCCCTCCCCCCCTCCTCCGCCCCCTCCTCCCCCCCTCCTCCCCCCCTCCCCCCCTCCTCCCCCTCCCCCCCTCTCCTCCCCTCCTCCCCCCTCCCCCCCTCCCCCCCTCCCCTCTCCCCCCCTCCCCCCTCCCCCCTCCCCCCTCTCCCCCTCCCCCCCCCCTCCCCCCCCCTCCCCCCCCTCCCCCCCTCCCCCCCCTCCCCCCCTCCCCCCTCCTCCCCCCTCCTCCCCCCTCCCCCCCCTCCCCCCCCTCCTCCCCCCTACCCCCCCCCCTCCCCCTCCCCCCCTCCCCCCTCCCCCCTCCCCCCCTCCTCCCCCCCCTCCTCCCCCCCTCCTCCCTCCCCCCCTCCTCCCCCCCTCCTCCCCCCCTCCCCCTCCCTCCTCCTCCCCTCCCCCTCCCTCCTCCTCCCCCTCCTCCTCCCCCCCTACCCCCCTCCCCCTCCTCCCCCCTCCTCCCCTCCCCCCTCCTCCCCCCTCCTCCCCCTCCCCCCCTCCTCCTCCCCCCTCCCCCTCCCCCCTCCTCCTCCCCTCCCCCCCTCCTCCTCCCCCCCTCCTCCTCCCCCCTCCCCTCCCCCCTTCCTCCCCCTCCCCCCCTCCTCCTCCCCCCTCCTCCTCCCCCCCTCCCCTCCCCCCCTCCTCCTCACCCTCCCCCCCCTCCCCCCTCCCCCCCCCTCCCCCCCCTCCCCCCCCTCCCCCCCTCCCCTCCCCCCCCTCCCCACCCTCCCCCTCCCCCCCTCCGCCCCTCCCTCCCTCCTCCCCCCCTCCCTCCCCCCTCCCTCCTCCCCCCCCTCCCTCCCTCCTCCTCCCTCCTCCTCCTCCCCCCTCCTCCCCCCCCCTCCTCCCCCCCCCTCCTCCCCCCCCTCCTCCCCCCCCTCCTCCCCCCCCCTCCTCCCCCCCCCTCCTCCCCCCCCTCCCCCCCCCCTCCTCCCCCCCTCCTCCCCCCTCCCTCCTCCCCCCCCTCCTCTCCCCCCCCTCCTCTCCCCCCCTCCTCTCCCCCCCTCCTCTCCCCCCCTCCTCTCCCCCCCCTCCTCTCCCCCCCCCTCCTCTCCCCCCCCTCCTCTCCCCCCCTCCTCTCCCCCCCTTCCTCTCCCCCCCTCCTCTCCCCCCCTCCTCTCCCCCTCCCCCCCCCTCCTCCCCCCCCCCTCCTCCCCCCCCCTCCTCTCCCCCTCCCCCCCTCCTCTCCCCTCCCCCCCCCCCTCCTCCCCCCCCCTCCTCCCCCCCCCTCCTCTCCCCCTCCCCCCCTCCTCTCCCCCTCCCCCCCTCCGTCTCCCCCCTCCCCCCCTCCCTCTCCCCCTCCCCCCTCCTCTCCCCCTCCTCTCCCCCTCCTCTCCCCCTCCCCCTTCCTCTCCCTCTCCCCCCCTCCTCTCCCCCCTCCTCCTCTCCCTCCCCCCTTCCTCTCCCTCTCCCCCCCCTCCTCTCCCCCTCCCTCCCCCTCCCCCTTTCCTCCCCCCCTCCTCCCCCCTCCTCCCCCCTCCCCCCTCCCTCCCCCCTCCCCCCTCCCTCCCCCCTCCCCCCTCCCTCCCCCCTCCCCCCCCCTCCCCCCTCCTCCCCCCTCCCCCCCCCCTCCCCCCTCCCTCCCCCCTCCCCCCTCCTCCCCCCTCCCCCTCCCTCCCCCCTCCCTCCCCCCTCCCCCCTCCCTCCCCCTCCCCCCTCCCTCCCCCCTCCTCTCCCCCTCCCCCCTCCTCTCCCCCTCCCCCCCTCCTCTCCCCCCTCCTCTCCCCCTCCCCCCTCCTCTCCCCCTCCCCCTCCCTCCCCCCCCTCCCTCCCCCCCCTCCCTCCCCCCTCCCCCCCCTCCCTCCCCCCTCCCTCCCCCTCCCCTCCCCCCCTCCCCCCTCCTCCCCCCCCCCTCCTCCCCCCCTCCTCCTCCCCCCTCCTCCTCCCCCCCTCCTCTCCTCCCCTCCTCCTCTCCTCCCCTCCTCCCCCTCCTCCTCGCGGATATGGTCGTCCTCGGTGGTGGTATATCCGGGAGCTCGGTTGTCTGATCCTTTGCCCGCGTTGGAGCAGGGGGGGTATCCGGGGTGACTAGGGTGATTGGTGCCGGCGCCGGCTGGGGGGAGGGGAGCATCGGTGGAAGGGGGGGGGCGTCGGTGGGCGAGCCGGCGGGTGCCAGGTCTCGCAGGGAAACGGTGTCCTGCCTGCCGTCGGGGTGCTCGACGTAGGCGTATTGAGGGTTTGCGCGTAATAGTTGGACCCTCTCGACCAGTGGATCTGTCTTATGGCTGCTCACGCGCCTCCAGAGTAGAACTGGTCCCGGAGTCGTCAGCCAGCGTGAAGCAAGGCCCCAGAGGTGGACTTCCTGGGAAGACAAACAAACGGTTGTGAGGGGTCTCGTTCGTGGCTGTACAGAGGAGCGACCTAATGGAGTGTAGGGCATCGGGTAGGACCTCCTGCCAGCGGGCGATTGGGCGACGTCTTGACCGTAGGGCTAGAAGAATAGCCTTCCAAACTATTGCGTTCTCCCTCTCACCTGCCCGTTTCCCCGCAGGTTATAGCTGGTCGTTCTGCTGGAGGCGATGCCTTTGCTGAGCAGATACTGACACAGCTCATCGCTCATGAACGATGTACCCCGGTCGCTGTGGATATAAGCGGGGAAACCAAACAGGGTAAAGATGCTGTGCAGTGCCTTGATTACAGAGGCCGTGGTCATATCGGGGCAGGGGACAGCGAAAAAATTTGTCGATGACAGTGAGGAAGTAGGTGTTGCGGTTGGTGGACGGGAGGGGCCCTTTGAAGTCCACGCTTAGTCGCTCAAAGGGCCCAGAGGCCTTTGCCAGGCAAGCCTTGTCTGGTCGATAGAAGTGCGGTTTGCACTCCGCACAGATCTGGCAAGCCTTGGTCATGGCCTTGACCTCCTCGGTGGAGTAAGGTAGGTTGCGGGATTTGATGGGCAAGCCGGGTGACCCCCGGGTAGCAGAGGTTGGCCCGCAGACGGTCTTTCTGTGCGTTGGCGCACTTGCAGCAGGACAGGGCATCTGGGGACTCGTTAAGCTTCCCCGGACGATATGTAATATCGTACGTGTAGGTGGAGAGTTCGATCCTCCACCTCAGAATTTTATCATTCTTTATTTTGCCCCGTTCTGCGTTATTGAACATAAAGGCGACCGACCGTTGGTCGGTGATGAGGGTGAACCTCCTACCGGCTAGGTAGTGCCTCCAGTGCCGTACAGCCTCCACTATGGCTTGTGTCTCCTTCTCGACTGCAGAGTGTCGAATTTCCGAGGCGGTGAGGGTTCGGGAGAAGAATGCTACCGGTCTGCCTGCCTAGTTGAGGGTAGCAGCCAGGGCGACATCTGACGCGTCACTTTCTACCTGGAAAGGAATGGTTTCGTCCACCGCATGCATGGCGGCCTTGATGATATTGGCCTTGATACAACTGAAGGCCGACTGAGCCTCAGCCGTCAGGGGAAAGACCGTGGTCTTAATGAGTGGACGGGCTTTGTCCGCATATCTGGGGACCCACTGGGCGTAATAGGAAAAGAGCCCCAGGCACCGTTTGAGTGCCTTGAGGCTACGGGGGAGGGGAAGTTCCTTAAGGGGGCGCATGCGGTCACGGTCTGGCCCTAGGACCCCGTTTTCTACATGTAGCCAAGGATGGCAAGCCGGGTTGTGTGGAACACGCATTTCTCTTTATTGTGTGTCAGATTGAGGGCCCGGGCGGTCTGGAGGAACTTCCTCAGGTTTTCGTCATGGTCCTGCTGGTCATGGCCGCAGATGGTGCCGTTGTCCAAGTACGGGTATGGAGCCCGTAAGCCATACTGGTCCACCATTTGATCCATTGACCTTTGGAAAATGGAGACTCCGTTTGTGACACCGAAAGGGACCCGGAGGAAGTGGAAGAGCCGACCGGCTGCTTCGAAGGCTGTATAGGGGCGGTCCTCTGGGCGGATAGGGAGTTGATGATAGGCCGATTTCAGGTTGACCGTGGAGAATACTCGATACTGGGCGATTTGGTTCACCATTTCTGCTATGCGGGGGAGTGGGTACGCATCGAGTTGCGTAAAGCGGTTTATGGTCTGGCTATAGTCCACCACCATATGTTGTTTTTCCCCGGAGCGGACTACCAGTACTTGTGCCCTCCAAGGGCTGTTGCTAGCTCTATGACCCCTTCTTTTAGTAGCCGCTGAACCTCTGACTTGATGAAAGTCATGTTTTGGGCACTGTACCGCCGACTCCTGGTGGTGACGGGCTTACAGTCGGGGGTGAGGTTCGCGAAGAGGGGGGGGTGGTGCAACTTTGAGTGTCGCCAGGCTACATACCGTGAGCGGGGGCAGGGGTCCGCCGAACTTCAGGGTCAGGCTTCGGTGGCTGCACTGAAAGTCCAGACCGAGCAGCAGGGGGACGCAGAGGTGAGGGAGGACATAAAGTTTAAAACGGGCATATTTGGCGCCTTGGATAGCGAGGTTTCACGACACAATACCCTGTGATTTGGACCGAATGAGACCCAGATGCGAGGGCGATAGATTGGGAGGCGGGATAGGTGCGCAGGGAGCAGCGTCTTACCATGTCTGGATGGATAAAACTCTCCGTGCTCCCGGAGTCAAAAAGGCAGGGGGTGTCGCGGCCGTTGATTTGAACCTGCATCATTGAGTTTCGCAGGTGCTTTGGCCGAGATTGATCGCTCCTAGTTGTGGGCAGTCAGAGTCCTCGGTTGAATCGGACTTGCAAAATGGCCGCCGCCGTCGGCCGCACGTTTTGAGTTTGAAGATGGCCGCCACCAAGATGGCCGCCCCCATGACTCGCACGAGGCCGATGATGCGTCGGAAGTAGGCATGTCCAGCCGCCGCACGGCTGCGTTGCGGGGCCTGTTCCCGGGAGTTCGATTTCGGGGCCCAATGAGACTTTTGTTTCTGGCCTTTGGGCCCAGCCAGGCAGACCTTCGCGAAGTGCCCCTTCTTTCCGCATTCGCCGCAGATAGCGGAGCGGGCCGGGCAACGCTGGCGTGAATGCTGGCCTTGCCCACAGAAATAGCATTGGGGGCCCCCGGTGTGAGTGGGTCGCCGCGCGGCGCAGGCCTGAAGCGTGGCCGAGTCTGGAGGGGATCGAGAGGGATTCGCAAGGTCCACGGAGTACGTGCGGAGATTATGGTGGGCCGCTTCCAGGGAAGAGGCGAGCGTTACCGTGCCTTGGAGGTCCTTCGCTCCGTCTTCTAGGAGCCGCTGCCGGATGTACGTGGATCGGATATCGGACACAAAAGCATCACGAATATGTAAGTTCATTTGGACTTCTGCCGTCACCTCTTTATGGTCACAGTTCCTGGCGAGCGCGGTGAGTCTCTCCAAGTATTCATCTAGCGTTTCCCCGGAGCGCTGGCGGCAGGTCGAGAGCAAATGTCTGGCATGTACCTCGTTTATCGGCTTTACGAAGCGCTTCTGTTGGATTTCGACCGTCGTTTCGTACGTCGTAGCTTTCTCGATCACGGAGGATAGTCGGTGTCCCACCCGGGCATGTAGTAAGCTCAGCTTGCGAGGAATCTGAGGAATTCAGATAGGCCTCAAAGCACCGGAGCCAGTATTTAAACATTTCAGTGGCTTCCGGCGACCGAGCGTCCAAATTGAGCTTCTCCGGTTTTTGACCGCTGTCCATCCTGATGTAGTCTGGTTATTAAATTGAGATACCCTCAATTACGACTCAGGAGAGGAGTTCGATAATACAAAGACTTTAATAACCAGAAAACCAGACAGCTGCCGAGAAGTGTGCTCACTGCACGCTGCCTACTGAACATAACCTTATATACAGCTTCCTGGGGGCGGAGCCGGAGGCGGAGTCCCCCAGGGTTCCAAACCCGGTCTTAAAGGGGCCTACGCATTAAAGGTACATATGTATACAGATATCATTCATCACACATGAGCAGCACTGGGTCATGCAATTTTAAAATAATTCATTCTTAGGATATGGGCATCGCTAGCTAGGTCAGCATTTATTGCCCATCCCTAATTGCCACAGAGATTCTTCAATCCACCTGAATTATGATTATTAGATGTTCATGTGTGCCACCATTGATTGATTGATTGATATTTATTGTCACATGTACCGAAGTAAGACCATAAGACATAGGAGCAGAATTAGGCTATTCGGCCCATCGAGTCTGCTCCGCCATTCAATCATGGCTGATATTTTTCTCATCCCCATTCTCCTGCCTTCTCCCCATAACCCCTGATCCCCTTATTGATCATGAACCTATCTATCTCTGTCATGAACCTATCCATCTCTGGTACAATGAAAAGTATATTTCTGCGGCCGAGGGAACGTACACAGTACGTACATAGTAGCCAAAAGAATAATCAACAGAGAACACTGGCAAATGGTATATCGACAAACAGTGATTGGTTACAATGCGAAACAAGAGGCCAGACAAGCAATACATGAGCAGCACAGGGTATCGTGAATAGTGTTCTTATAGGGAACAGATCAGTCTGAGGGGGGTTGTTGAGGAGTCTAGTAGCTGTGGGGAAGAAGCTGTTCCCATGTCTGGATGTGCGGGTCTTCAGACTTGATGGAAGGATCTGGAAGAAGGCAATGCCTGGGTGGGAGGGGTCTCTGATAATGCTGTCTGCCTTCCTGAGGCAGCGGGAGGTGTAGACAGAATCCATGTGGGGGTGGCAAGTTTGTGTGATGCGTTGGGCTGAGTTCACCACAGTCTGCAGTTTCTTGCGATCCAAGACCGAGCAGTTGCCATACCAGGCTGTGATGCAGCCGGATAGGATGCTCTCTATGGCACATCTGTAGACGTTTGTGAGAGTCGATGCAGACATGCCAAATTTCTTTCGCTTCCGTAGGAAGTAGAGACGTTGTTGGGCTTTCTTGACTGTTGCATCAATGTGAGTGGACCAGGACAGACTGTTGGTGATGGTGACCCCCAGGAACTTAAAGCTATCGACCATCTCTACTTCGGAGCCATTGATGTCGATGGGGGAGGGGGGCGGGGTGGGTGTCGTGCTACGCTTCCGGAAGTTGCTGATCAGTTCCTTGGTCTTTCCAACATTTAGAGAAAGGTTGTTTTCGGTACACCATGCAACCAAGTGATTTATCTCCCTCCTGTAGTCTGATTTGTCGTTGTTTGAGATACGGCCCACCACAGTTGTATCATCTGTAAACGTATAGATCGTATTGGAGTTGAATCTTGCCACACAGTCATGTGTGAATAGCTGTTAGATGTTGAATTCTAACAGGATGAAGGTAGTGCAGAGAAGTAGTAGTGGGATCTAATCTCCACTTCTTGCACAATGTCCCTGAATGGCTTACCAGTAAATTGAGAACCGGTATCTGAGAGTATCTTCATGGGTGCCCTAATTAAACTGAAAATAACACTTAGAGAGTGTGCTACAGCTGTGTTTGATGATAGGAAACTTAGAAAAACAATCAATGTCAACTAAGAAATCACTCCCGCGGACAGGGATGAAATCAGAAGCGATCTTGCACAGGATAAGTAAGGAATTTTTGTGATCAAAGCGGTTTCTTATGCTGATTCTGCATATTTTTCTCATGTCTCATACTTCTCAAATGCAACTTTAAGGTCATTGTTCATACTTGGTGAATGAACTGTCTCTCTCTCTCTCTCACTGTTGTTTGAAACGAGGGGAAGAATCTATCGTGATCCTTCTCGAGCCTTGTGCCAAAGAAAGCGACAAACAGATTAGCTTGGAAGTGGTGGAAACATGGAAGGGAGGCATATATGGTCAAGAGATGGGTGGGCAGCACGGTGGCACATTGGTTAGCACCGTGGCCTCATGGCGTCGAGGTCCCAGGTTCGATCCCGGCTCTGGGTAACTGTCCGTGTGGAGTTTGCACATTCTCCCCGTGTCTGCGTGGGTCTCACCCCCACAGCCCAAAGATGTGCAGGTTAGGTGGATTGGCCACGCTAAATTGCCCTTTAATTGGAAAAAATGAATTGGGTACTCGAAATTTATTATTAAAAAAACGATGGGCCAGAATTTGCTGGCTATTGGGATTTTCTTTTCCTGCTGGCCTGCCTGCTGGTTTCACAGTGGGTAAGGGTGCCTTCAATGGGAAATCCCATTGACAAGTAGTCGAGAATCACGTCGCCAGCGAATGGTGCGCCGTTGTGCAACACGTGACTGGGGAACCAGGGAAGTGAGAAGTAAAGTTCCGTGAATTACATATGTAATTAGCAACCATATTGCTTAAGTCTTTTATAGACAATGACATTTGTGTTTTGTTCGAAAGCATGAAATCTTGTGGTGCAGTTCTCTCGGTTAAAACAAAGTGTTCAGATTTACTATAATACGTTAATGATCCCTAACCAAATGGTAAGAATGGCTGAAAAAGAAAGTGTGCCCGTCAAGGAAGGTCATGGAGAATTTATGGAATAGCATCCAGGATAATCATGAGAAGGGGTGGCAGGGCGGCACTGTGGTTAGCACCACGACCTCACACCGCCAGAGACCCGGGTTCAAATCCAGCCTTTGGTGACTGTGTGGAGTTTGCACGTTCTCCCCGTGTCTGCGTGGGTTTCCTCTGGGTGCTCAGGTTTCCTCCCACGATGTGCAGGTTAGGTGGATTGACCATGATAAAATTGTTCCTTCGTGTCCAGGGATGTGTAGGTTGGGCTAAGGCGTTCTTGGTAGAGGGCGGGGAAGTGTGCTTGGCTGGAGTAGATCTCTTTCAGCGGGTCGGTGCAGACTCAATGGGTCAAATGGCCTTCTTCTGCAATGTAGGGATTCTATTATTCTAGGTGACAAAAGTGTAAAAGAATGACCTACGAGATGACAAGAATATTTTTGATACGGAACCATAACAAGGTGGTAACCTTCCATCCGACTAACTTGCTCTTTCTGATATTGAATTGCCTCCTTCCAACATGTTCACCTGAGAATACTTTTTATCGGTGGGGAGGCAGTGGCGTAGTTGGATTGTCACTAGTAATCCAGCAACCCAGAGTAATGCTCTGGGGACCCAGGTTCGAGTCCCACCACGGTTGATGGTTAAATTTGAGTTCAATAAAAGTCTGGAATTGGAAGTCTAGCGATGACCATTGTTGTGACAACCCCTCTGGTTCACTAATCCCCTATAGAGAGGGAACTCTGCCATTCTTACCTGGTCTGGCCTACATGTGATCCCAGAGCCACAGCACTGTGGTTGACTTCTTTGTTGCCCCCTGAAGGCAATAAATGTTGGCCCAGATAGAGATGCCCACCTCACATGAATTAATTTTGAAAATTGAGCAGAAATAGAGAAAATTAAAATCAGAATAATAATAATCCTTGGTAAACGAGGTGCAGTGATGGTGAGATTCTGAATTTCTGAAATCTTATTAAATATTCGGAGATGTGTTAGAATTTGACATTAATTTTGCACAGCTGGTCAGTGAGGTTACTGTGACCCCCCAGAAAAGAGACGCCTGCTTAGAATCTAGAAAGCAGTCCAGACAGGGGCAGTGAGTGGAATTACAGCTGTAACACTTACCTTGAAGCTCCACATGTCCCGTACCAGCCTCCCCGAACAGGTGCTGGAATGTGGCGACTAGGGGCTTTTCACAGTAACTTCATTTGAAGCCTACTTGTGACAATAAGCGATTTTCATTCATTTCATCCATGCCCATTCTTCTAAGGAGAACAGCTGTGTCCTGCGTCTGGTTCACACAGATCCATGAGCTGTAAGCCACTCATAGATTTCTAGTCGTGGTCTGTGATTGACAGCTTCTACAAACCATCTGCACCTTTGATTCATGCATCTCCCTTCATGGTTCAGTGGCCCCTTGGGTGGAGGATGGGGTCGTTGTTATTGATATGGGAATTGACATTACATTTGTTAATGATTATTGTTTACTGTTGGGTGTAAATTTGGGAGAAAATGTGAAAAAGGTGGAGAATAAAAAATATTTTTTAAAAATAAAATGTTTCAGTGGCCTAAGTGGTAAACCTCAATGTTTGTAAACATTAACCACATCAAGGAGAGCTAAGTGCATTCCAAGCACTAAGTGCATTCCAATCACTCCAGCATGTGATTTCACTGCACTTAACCATCCTTCTTTTTAGGAACAAGCTGTTTGCCAATCCAACACCCTATCCCTGAACTGAATTTCCAAATCTATATCCTCTCCATCCAAACACTGCCTCTTTTGACATCTGTAATAATAATAATAACGATCGCTTTTGTCATAAGTCGGCTTCAATGAAGTAACTATGAAAAGCCCCTAGTCGCCACATTCCGGTGCCTGTTCGGGGAGGCCGGTACGGGAATTGAAACCGCGCTGCTGGTCTTGTTCTGCATTGCAAGCCAACTGCTTAGCCCACTGTGCTAAACCGGTCCCTAAAATATTGTAATATTGCCCATCTCCACTGCTGCCATACCCATCTTCAGCTGAAACTCCCACCCATGCCCTTTGTTATCTCTAACCGTGACTACTCCTGGCTGCCTTCCCATCTTTCACTGTCCAAAAAGCTGAGACAATCCAAAGCTCCGCAACCTATATCCAAACTCGCACCATATCATGTTCACCTATCAATCCTCTGTTCCCTGTTTACATTGTCCCCCGTCCACCAACACCTTGATTCGACAATTCTCATCCTTGTGTCGAAGCCCTTCCATGGCCTTGCCCTCCTCTATCTCTTTAACCTCTTTCAACCGACTGAGAATTCTGCATTGCTCGAAACCTGCTTTCGCACCAGCATTGGCAGCCATTCTTACAGATTTTTAGGCCGATTGGAATTCCTTCTCTGTAGTTCTCCAGCTCTTGCCCCGACTTCAAGACTTTGCTTACGGCCCACCACTTTATTCTAATATTTATTCACCAATCCTAATCCAATTCTCTGAAGCAATGCCAGTCTTTTGTCTGATTATGCTCCTGTGAAACACTGTCGGATGTTTTCCTACCTTTGAAATGCCGTATATTACTAAGCACTATTAGAACAATCAGCACCTTACCATTCCATCTCCCACCCTCTCTCAGGATTGGGCCATGTATTTGGTGGAGGTGGTGATGGGGGGTGCGGTGTGCAATAAAATATGTTAACCATTCTATTTTCTTATGTATATGTCAGTGAAATTAACAGGTGCAATAAGGGAAAGCGAACACTGCTGTGGAAAATCACCCTTGACGTACAGGTGGCTGACTGATAGATTACTGAAAAAGAGAAAGAAAAAACAGAAATCCGATTAACTGCATTGAAAGACCAATCAAGTAGTGACAACTATCTAAATTCAAACGCGATTAAGTTTTAGAAATAGTGACCATTAAAGATTGAACACATCGTGTTAGGTGTGACTGGGATACAAGGATAGGGTGGAGACGTGGGTTTAAGTAGAGTGCTCTTTCCAAGGGCTAGTGCAGACTCGATGGACCGAATGGCCTCCTTCTGCACTGTAAATCCTATGTTTCTGTGGTTCTAATGCAGTGTGTACTACAACCTGGGATCCCAAGGTGAAACCATGTGGTGCTTGTACAGAGTCTATCATCTAGCAGAGCTCGGTTTGTATTCTGCTTCGTTTCGAGCATCTAGATTGCGATTGCAGTATTATGTGGGAACTGCTATACCGTGTCCTGGGTCTGGTGCATCACTCACTGGATGCAAGCAAGGTCAGGATGAAAAGGTACTTGATGAGCAGCTTACATAATGGCAAGGATATTTCTTAATAAGCCTTTTTATGGTAAAATAATGCAATTACCATTCATTATTCCCAGCACTGTATAATTTACAGAGTGGCATATGGTTGGAATTTCAAAGAGCATGTCAGCATCAGGTGACATGAGGAAACTTAATTTATAAAATAGTAGTAATGAATATGGTCATCCTTTTTTATATAGAAGGGTGTATGTCCGGCATTCACCAGACCAAATGGCATTAATTTGAAGACTGGACACATGTGAAACACAATCAAGAATAATTGCATCCTTCAGCAGAGGAAAGGCTCCCATCCTTCTTGTGATAGGACACTCTGATGATGATTCAAACAGTGTATTCATTGGTTTCTCATCAGCAAGCTACAAACCAAAGCAAGAGGTCGATGATGCTTTCGGAGAATCGTAGCCAAAACACGATGATCATCAGTCAATGGTAGATGCACAAGCCGGACTCCGGCGGTCAAAGTGTCATCGTTATCAAATTTATTAGAAATTGACAGAATCAAGAAATAAGAAATATAAGCTGGAAATGCGAAGCTGTTAAAAGCCTCGGGAAGCATTGACACAAAGTTTATATATGAAGTTAAATTTGTAGTTAAGTTAAAATGTTGACGCACATGCATTTCTAGCCAGGTTCACTGTGCGTATCAAACGCATTAAAGACATTAATATGTAAATAAAGGATTTTTTTAAAGGAAGAACCTTATCCTTGTTCACAGGATCAGGCTGGAAGCCCTAGCAGAAATTGTATTAAAATATTGTTGTAAGCCTGAATTACTAATGCAGCATTAACGAAAGTTAAATATTCTATCAATGGCTGAGAGAAGCTCGGAGCTTCTCTTCAAAGAGCTGCTAATACCCTGGCAGATAGCAATATTGCCAAATAGAATGAATTAGATTTCTTCTGTGCCTGGCTTTCCAGCAACAGATAGCTGCTGTATTCTATCTAATGAATTCTCAATGAATTTTGTGCGAAAGCTAAACCCCTATTTGACAGAATTTTAATTATTTATAACACCAGGTCGAGATTAGAAGTCAGTATAGATCTTGAAGCTATCAGAAGTTTAGAACATAGAACATTACAGCGCAGTACAGGCCCTTCGGCCCTCAATGTTGCGCCGACCTGTGAAACCACTCTAAAGCCCATCTACACTATTCCCTTATCATCCATATGCCTATCCAATGGCCATTTGAATGCCCTTAGTGTTGGCGAGTCCACTACTGTTGCAGGCAGGGCATTCCACACCCTTACTACTCTCTGAGTAAAGAACCTACCTCTGACATCTGTCCTATATCTATCTCCCCTCAATTTAAAACTATGACCCCCTCGTGCTAGACATCACCATCCGAGGATGGTGTCCTCCCTCACTGTCCACACTATCCAATCCTCTGATCATCTTGTATGCCTCAATTAAGTCACCTCTTAACCTTCTTCTCTCTAACGAAAACAGCCTCAAGTCCCTCAGCCTTTCCTCATAAGATCTTCCCTCCATACCAGGCAACATTCTGGTAAATCTCCTCTGCACCCTGTCCAATGCTTCCACGTCCTTCCTATAATGCGGCGACCAGAATTGCACGCAATACTCCAAATGCGGCCGCACCAGAGTTTTGTACAGCTGCAACATGACCTCTGAAACTCAATCCCTCTACCAATAAAAGCTAACACACCGTACGCCTTCTTAACAACCCTCTCAACCTGGGTGGCAACTTTCAGGGATCTATGTACATGGACACCGAGATCTCTCTGCTCATCCATACTGCCAAGAATCTTACCATTAGTCCAATACTTTGTCACTTGACAACAGCTCCTCCACAAACCACCTACAAGTTAGGGTGACCACAACGGACGTATGCAAATCTCCCCCACAACAGCCAATCAGCAGCTCCACTCTACTGCCCTCTGCTGGATGCTTGTCTTCACTTGAACAGCTAGGGTCTCTTGCACAGGCACACTTTCAAGTTAGGGTGACCACAGCAGACGTATGCAAATTTCCCCCGCAACAGCTATTCCGCAGCTCTGCTCTAATGCCCTCTGCTGTTTTGTTACAGTATGTATCACTAAGTTGTTTCAGAATAGAATTGAATCTTCTTCATACTTGGAAACATTGGAAACTCGACACATAAATTAGCAATATTGCTAATACCCTCATGGATATTGCAGTCACGCACAAATACCCTGATTGTTGGCGTATCTGCACCATTGGTTTCATTGATGGGGGATGGGGGGGGGGGTGAGAACGTACAGTCTAATAGATAAGCCTTGCATGTTGCTATTGTCCCCTGCCCTGATACTTGAGCTGTACCTAGGAAGTTAAGTTGGGGAGCAGCAAAACAACCTTTCCATTTTCCGCTAAAAACGGCTTTAAAACCTCTAATTTAATGACTGAAGCAATAGTTTTTCTTGTTTTCTTGTGAGCAGGCTTTACTGTCAATATTTATTCAGTGTTTTTGACTCATGTTCACGGGGGATTGAATCATATAATTATGATCAAAAAGTTACCAATCACACACTTCAAACAATATCGAAATGGTGCAGCAAGGTTAATAGTGAGGAGTGATGGTTTGCTCCGTTATGTTCAGCATCTACACATGCCTCTTCATCTGCATGACACAAAGTAGTTTACTCTGACCTGCTGGCAAATGGTGTCATAGCGACGTTATTGCAAAACATTGAACGACTCAACAATAATTAAGGAACTATTGCACTTGACAAATAACTGCAGTGTGCCACAAAACACGAAGCAGTGAAACGTTTGTTTCAGGTCATGAATATAATGACTCAGCTTTATTTTAAACACTGTCCCACAACAATTCAGCAATACATCTGTGCTGTTTAGACAGAGTCAGGAAATATTATTGTTTCTGATGTAAGGAAACAGTTGTGAATGGTTGGCAATCAAAAACACTCCTCGAATATGATAATTCCACCCACTCGAGAAAGCAACAATCTTAAATTCCAGTTTACAACGTATTTCTGATGATAAGTGAAGGGTTCGCAGGTGGAACTAACCAAAATGGTGGGATTGGGTCCAATTAGAGTGCTCTATAGGGGCAGGGGCGGAATAGACGCGATGGGCCGAAAGGCCTTCTTCTGCACTGTAGGGATTGTATGTATGAAATAGGAAATACGTAATGTTTAGACATTATGGGGGGAGAGTAGCTAGGGTCTAAATTAAAAAGCAGAACCTCAAAGCTAATGTTGCGTTAAGCTCCTTCATGTAGCATAAGGGGCTGCCTTGATATATGCTCTGACAAAGGAAGGTTCAGACTTGGAGATAGGTTTAACACATTTATTGAACAGTTAACAATTTTCCTACTTGAGTTCGACTCTCCTGCTAATTTTGCCACAGTAACTCAATCTAATTAACCAGTCTGCTCTAATCCATGCGGTGGGTGTGATGCTTCTGATCTGCCCCTGTCCTTCTCTCTGAGTGTCGCCTGTGGAAAGAGAGAGAGCATGTGTGCCCTGTCCTTTTATATGGGTTGCTCCCTTGTGGTAGTGTCAACTCTGGGTGTCTTGACTGCCCATTGGTTGTGTCCTATTCTCTGTGTTCATTAGCTGTATGTCTGCATGTCATAATGTCTCTGGTGCTCCCTCTAGTGTTTACTTAGACTTAGTGTATTTGCATTAACCCCTTGTGTATTTAGAGTGATGCATGTCCACCACAGCTAATAATCTCTGGACACAAGCAAACTGACGCAGGGTAACTAGGATTAGCGAGTTGAATGTGTGGCTCAAAGATTGGCGGGAGAGAAATGGGTTTTAATTCATGGGGTCAGTACTGGGGAAAGTGAAAGCTGTACAATTGGAGAGATGTTCACCTCCACCATTTTGGGACCAGTGTTCTAGTGAGTTATATAACTAGGGCAGTAGAGAGGGCTTTAAACTAAATAGTGGGGGTGAGGGAAGATGTGATAAATTAAGTAGAGAGGATAAGGTAACAGAACAGGATAACAATAAGGGAAATGGTTATCAGAGTGTATCAGGAATGGACAGAGTGGGACAACATGAAAATGCGCCAGTAGTTAAGGCTGAAGATAGTGATAATAATAATAAGTCAGGATTAAATGCATTCTCCCTGTTGCATGTAGCATTCGCAACAAGGTAGATGAATTGACAGCACAACTGGAAGTAAACAAACATGACTCAATTGACACCACGGAGAGCTAGCTCCAGGGTGACCAAGGTTGAGAACAGAATGTTCAAGGGTATTCGGCATTTAGGAAGGATAAGCAGGAAGAAAAATGAAGTGTGTTGCATCGTTAATGAAGGACGGAATCAGTACATCAGTGAGAGAGGATCTTAGATCAGAAGATCAATATGTATAATCGGCTGGGGTGGAGCTGAGAGACTGCAAGGGGCAGCAAACATTGGTGGGAATCAGTGAGGGTGGAGCTGAGAGACAGGAAGGGGCAGCAAGCATTGCCGGGAGTTGTGTATGGGCCTTCAAGTGGTAGTGGAAATGTAGGGAAGGGGATAAATCAGGAAATTAGAGGTGCGTGTAACTTGTGGAACAGTCTTAGGACCAGAGGGCATAATCTCAGAGGAAGGAGTCGCCTATTTGAGGCAGAGATGAGAAGGAATATTTTCTTTCAGAAGGTGGTGAATCTGTGGAATTCTTTACTGCAGAGGACTGGTTAGAGCCTGGGTCATTTTATTTTATTGACTTACAGGGTGTGGGCGTTGCTGGTCACGTCAGCATCTGTTGCCCATCCCTAGTTGCCCTTCAGAAAGTGGTGGTGAGCTGCCTTCTTGAACCGCTGCAGTCCCTGAGCTGTAGGCACACCCACTGTGCTGTTGGGGAGGGAGTTCCAGTATTTTGACCCAGCGACAGTGAAGGAGCGACGATATATTTCCATGTTAAGGTGGTGAGTGACTTGGAGGGGAACCTCCAGGTGATGGAGTCCCCAGGTATCTGTTGCTCTTGTCCTTCTAGATGGTAGTGGTCGTGGGTTTGGAAGGTGCTGCCTAAGGAAGCTTGGTGATTTACTGCAGTGTATATTGTCGATGGTACACACGGCTGCCACTATTCGTCGGTGGTGGAGGGTTTGAATGTTTGTGGAAGGGGGAGCAATCAAGTGGGCTGCTTTGTCCTGGATGGTGTCGAGCTTCTTGAGAGTTGTTGGAGCTGCATTCATCCAGGCAAGTGGAGACTATTCCATTATACTCCTGACTTGTGCCTTGTAGATGGACAGGATTTGGGGGGGGTCAGGAGGTGAGTTATTCACCGTAGGATTCCTAGCCTTTGACCTACCCTGGTAGCCACAGTATTAATGTGAGTGGGTCCAGTTCAGTGTCTGATCAATGGTGACCCCCAAGATATTGATTGTGGGGGATTCAGCGATGGTAATGCCATTGAATGTCAAGTGGCAATGGTTAGATCCTCTCTTGTAGGAGATGGTCATTGCCTGGCACTTGTGTGGCACAAATGTAACTTGCCACATGTCAGCACAAGCCTGGATATTGTCCAGGTCTTGCTGCATTTGGCCACGGATTGCTTCATTATCTGAGGAGTCGCAAATGGTGCTGAACTTTGTGCAGTCATCAGCGAACAGGCCCGCTTCTGATGGTAAGGAGGTCATTGATGAAGCAGCTGAAGATAGTTGGGCCGAGGACACTACCCTGAGGAACTCCCGCAGTGATGTCCTGGAGCTGAGATTATTTACCTCCAACCACCACAACCATCTTCCTTTGTGCCGGGTCTAACTCCAACCAGTGGAGAGGTTTCCCCCTGATTCCCATTGACTCCAGTTTAACTAGAGCTCCTTGATGTAATATCTTGATGTCAAGGGCAGCCACCCTCTCCTCACCTCTGGTATTCAGCTCTTTTGTCCATGTTTGTACCAAGGCTGTAAGGAGGTCAGGAACTAAGTGACCCTGGCGGAACCCAAACTGAGAGTCCATGAACAGGTTATTGCTGAGTAAGTGCAGCTTGACAGCACTCTCTTGTAGGAGATGGCCATTGCCTCGCACCTGCCACTTGTTAACGCAAACCTGGATATTGTTTACACTTCCTTGAATTCTTTTGAACAATACTTTGGTTTCTGTTCATTTAACTCTAACTTTAAATACAGATCATTACCAGTATTGGTTGGTGAGCGAACACTCCTGGATGGGGTCTCACTGGTTTGTTGAGAGACGCTAATCCCAACTTCAGCACAGGAAATGTCCCCGTCCCTTCCAATCAGCTCGGCCACCTTCTCTTCAAAAGGTGTGTGTGACCGGAGCTCCGTCATTCCTTCCTCCTGTCTGGGATCTTTCCCTGTTTTTGTGGGTGATTTGTCCTGCGTAAAGACAGATGGACAGACGGCGAGCACATGGTAAGCTTGCCCGTGTGTGCTGAGTGCACCCAAATAAGGGCTGGGGACACTTGTGCAGGATGGGGCAAGAGATGTTAAAGATGTGTGTGAGAGAATCAGTGGTAATGTCCCTTGTGCGGTGCTCTGTGAGATCCATGTGGACTGTAACCCTGCGAATGTCTGATGGCCTTAGGAGAGAGTGCGCTGAGATTGAGGTTAACTTCCTCTGGTGGGGCGGGTGAGATCGTCCATCTCTGCACAGGAGGGAAGTTTTCTTCTGAGGGGTACAGGCACTGACCACCCTAGTGGTCTGCCAGCCCCCAGCCTTGCTTGTGAGGCTGGAGGAACTCTGGCACACATCATGGGGGTAGAGGGCCCTCCGCAATGGCACACGACTGCCTGGAGGAGAGCTGCCAACCCACTGAACTGAACTTGGATGCACACAATGCATAGAAAATAGAAGCAGGAGGAGGCCATTCGGCCCTTCGAGCCTGCTCTGCCATTCAATATGATCCTGGCTGATCATCAAGTTCAATACCCTGATCTCGCCTTCCCGTCATATCATTTGATCCCTTTAGCCCCAAGAGCTGTATCTAATTCCTTCTTGAAATTACCCAACATTTTGGCCTCAGTAGTGAATTCCACCGATTCACCGCTCTCTGGGTGAAGACATTTCTCCCCATCTCAGTCCTAAAAGGTTTACCGCTGGGGTGAAATTCTCCGGTGTCGGCGCGATGTCCGCCGACCGGCGGAAAAAACGGCGCGAATCAGTCGGGCATCGCGCCGCCCCAAAGGTGCGGAATCCTCCGCATCTTCGGGGCTGAGCCCCAACCTTGAGGGGCTAGGCCCGCGCCGGACTAATTTCCACCCCGCCAGCTGGCGTGGTAATGACATTGCCGGGCGGCGCATGCGCGGGAGCGTCAGCGGCCGCTCACGGCATCCCCGCGCATGTGCTGTGGAGGGAGTCTCTTCCGCCTCCGCCACGGTGGAGACCCTGGTGAAGGCGGAAGGGAAAGAGTGCCCCCACGGCACAAGCCCGCCCGCGGATCGGCGGGCCCCGATCGCGGGCCAGGCCACTGTGGGGGCACCCCCCCGGGGCCAAATCGCCCCGCGCCCCCCCCCAGGACCCCGGAGCCCACCCGCTCCGCCTTATCCCGCCGGTAAGAGAGGTGGTTTAATCCATGCCGGCGGGACAGGCATCCTAGCAGCGGGACTTCGGCCTATCCGGGCCGGAGAATCGCGGGGGGTGGGGCCCACCAACCGGCGCGATACCTGCCACCGCCGAATCTCCAGTGCCGGAGAATTCGGCAACCGGCAGGGGCGGGATTCACGCCAGCCCCCGGCGATTCTCCGACCCGGCGGGGGGGGTCGGAGAATTTCGCCCCTGATCCTCAAACTATGACCCCCTCGTTCTGGACTTGCCCACCATCAGGAACATTCTTTTTGGACCTCTTGTCTCTTCTGGGAGGCCATTTTAGTACATGTCAAGGCAAGCCTGGGGCTGTAGGAAGCAGCTGCCGTTTAAATATAACACCTGGAAATATCAGCCGATGAGGTAATGGCAGGCGGAAGAACCCCAACCCACCCCGCCACAAGACAAGACATGCCGCCTGTTCACACATACGTAATGAGGTGAGAAGCAAGACAACTTGGTGGGGAATCCCGGTATGCCTGCTGGTCGGATCTGCATCGCATTTCCCACCCGCCACTGTGCTTAATCTCCGGGGTGGAAAATTCCACCCTTGGTGTCTGTCTCCATGGGGGAAAATACAAAGAAACCTCCTCAAAATATTGGGCAGCTAAGGGACTGGCTGGGATTGAGGACTTGGACGAAATTAATATTAGCAAAGAAAAGTAGTGCTGGAGAAATTAATGGGGCTGATGCTCGAGAAATTCCCTGGACCTGTACATCGCAGAGTGTTGAAAGAGGCATTTGTAGAGATCGTGGACGCATTGGAAATTATGGGCGGGATTCTCCCGTACCCGGCGGGGCAGGGGGTCCCGGCGGGACGGAGTGGCGTGAACCACTCCGGCGTCGGGCCACCCCGAAGGTGCAGATTTCTCCTTCAGGGGCTAGGGAGCCCCGGAGTGGCCGGCGGGATAGGCACCTGGCGCCACGCCAACCGGCGGCGAAGGGCCTTCATCGGCCGGCGTGAGTCGCCGCATGCGCGGGAGCGCCAGCGCGTGCTGATGTCATCCCCGCACATGCGCACAGGGATTCACGTCCGCATCGGCCATCGCGGAGGAGCACAACGGCAGAGGCGGAAGTAATAGAGTGCCCCCACGGCACAGGCCCGCCCGCGGATCGGTGGGCCCCGCCCGCGCCGCCAGGCCCCGCCGGTAAGGGACCTACTCTGATTTACGCCGGCGGGGCCGGCTACTGGCGTAGGGACGTCGGCCCATCGCAGGCCGGAGAATTCGGGCGGCCCTGGCGCCCATTGAGTCGCGGCGGACCCCGCCATTCTCCGGGGCGGGTGGCGCGACTCGCGCCGGGCCGGTTTCTGGGGGGCGGGAGAAATCCGGCGGGGGGTCGGAGAACCCCTATGTTGGGCCCACCAATCTGCGGGCAGTCTTGATCCATGGGGGCACTCCTTTCTTCCGT
Organism: Scyliorhinus torazame; assembly: GCF_047496885.1. NCBI lineage: Eukaryota > Metazoa > Chordata > Chondrichthyes > Carcharhiniformes > Scyliorhinidae > Scyliorhinus > Scyliorhinus torazame. Next base: position 139,481,905 of record NC_092725.1, read on the forward strand.
GCCAGCCCTGATGGGGCTCCGACATGGAGGGCGCGGAGAAAAGAACCCCCCGCGCATCTGCCAAAATACGCCGGCCGGACTGCGCATGTGCGAGATCACGCCGGCCCTTTGGTGCATGTGCAAACTTGTGCCGTCCCTTCGGCGCCAGCTGGAGCGATGCCAACCCCTCCGCCGTTCACCTAGCCCCCGAAAGTGCGGAGAATTCCGCACTTTCGGGGGATGTTGACGCCGGACTGGTTAGCGCCGGTTCTCCCCCGGCGTGGGGACTTAGTCCCGAGAAGGGAGAATCCGGCCATTGTGTCCAGTTTTGGTCTCCTTATTTGAGGAAGGATGTGGTGGCTAGGGAGGCAGTTCAGGGGAGAATCACCAGACTGATTCCGGGGATGAAAGGGATAACGAATGAGGGGAGATTAAACAGTTTGGGCTTATACGCGCTGGGAGTTTAGAAGGATGAGAGTGGATCTGATCGGGGTATATAAAATACTAAAAGAGATTGATAAAGTAGATGTAGACCAAATGTTCCCCCTTGTGGAGCAATCTAGAACAAGAGGTCACAGAAATAAGATGAGAGGCTGAGATAAGGAGGAACTACTTCTCGTAGAAGGTGGTGAATTTGTGGAACTTACTGCCTCGTAGTGCGGTGGAATCTGAGTCATTAAATGGTTTTAAGAAGGAGATAGATATATTTCTAATTAGAAGAATGGGTTAAAGGGATTTGGGGAACAGGTGGGAGGTGGATTTGAGACAGGAAGAGATCAGCCACGATCCGATTGAATGATGGGGCAGGCTCGAAAGGCTGAATTGCCTACTTCTGCTCCTAATTCGTGTGGTGTTTTGGGATTTTCAGAAGGCTTTTGATTACGTCTCACACAAGAGGTTAGTAAGCAATATGAGAGCACACGGGATTGGGGGTAATCTACCTGCATGGATTGAGGGTTAGTTAGGGGACATACAACAGAATAACGATAAACAAAGCATTCTCAGGTTGACAAGCTGTGACAAGTGGAGTATCACAAGGATCAGTGCTTGAGTCCTGTTGTATCTCTCAGTCAGAGAAAAGGTATGGAGGTGCGCACTCTGGATTCTTTCAAACACGATGGGAGGTTTTATGTAGGGATGTTTATGCAATCTAAGATGGAGAACTGTAAAGCCGATGCAAACATCAGTACATATCACGCTTCACCAGCAGAGATGTAACTCCCTGATACATAATACCCCCCCTTTTGCTCCTTTAGTACAACAGAAATGATTAACATTTATACAACAAATCCACTTATGCATTAATTCTATACATATGTACAATTCAATAAGACAGTTTCTCAGGCGGATGTCTATTCCTTTATGGTTGAATTCGAAGTTTTGGAACCTCTTGAGTGGTTTTGGCGATTTTACAGCATGCAGCGAGTAGCTGATCATGATGCCACAAAACTATTTTATCATCCGTCTGTACAGTGCATGAAATTGAACCTGTCTTCGCTTTGATCACAACAAGCACCAATTTTCCGTAGGTGGGATAGCTTCTAGCTAATTGGTTGAAAGCTCGCTTTTTGGAGTTTGCGCCCTTCTAGCAATCTGTGCTTGTTGTTGTTGTTTGACAATCTTTGACATATTAGGTGCAGTTAGCAAATCAAACTAAGTTGGTAGGTGGGCGGCACGGTGGCGCAGTGGTTAGCACTGCTGCCTCATGGCACCAAGGACCCGGGTTCAATCCCAGCCCCGGGTCACTGTCCATGTGGAGTTTGCACATTCTCCCCATGCCTGCCCGGGTCTCACCCCCACAACGAAAAAGATGTGCAGGGTACATGACTTGGCCATGTTAAATTGCCCCTTAATTGGAAAAAAATAATTGGGTGCTCTAAATTTATTTTTAAAGTGTTTCAATACAGGAGCAATTGATGTTGCCCAATCACTTGTAGCAACTGGTTCAATGACTCCTGTTTGCACTAGTCTTTCTAGTTCTTCTTCAAATTTTGGGCTGATGGCGTATGGTAGCTTTGAGACATTTGGGTGAACTGTCTGGTTTGAATTTTAGGTGTACCTTAACTTCAAACATCTTCTCATACTTCATCAGAAGTTGCTGCAAGTTTCTCTTTGAATCCACTAGTTGATTTACTGCTCCCCATTTGAGTCTAACTTTTTCCAACCATGCTCTACCAAATGAAACAGGAACATTTTCACAGACAACGCAAAGAGACAATTTCGCCATCTGTCCACTTGCTTCTACTTTCACCACAATGGATCCTTTTAATGGTACAACCTCTTTAGTCTCCATCCAAAGGCAGATGCTTTAGTTTTTGATGATAACTTTTCTCATGTAACTTTTCTCGAATAATGATGAGTCCGAATACAGGAGGGAGATAGAGAACCTAGTGGAGTGGTGTAGCGACAACAATCTCTCCCCCAATGCCAGCAAAACTAAAGAGCTGGTAATTGACTTCAGGAAGCAAAGTACTGTACACACCCCTGTCAGCATCACCGGGGCCGAGGTGGAGATGGTTAGCAGTTTCAAATTCCTAGGGGTGCACATCTCCAAAAACTGTCCTGGTCCACCCACGTCGACGCTACCACCAAGAAAGCACAACAGCGCCTATACTTCCTCAGGAAACTAAGGAAATTCGGCATGTCCACATTAACTCTTACCAACTTTTACAGATGCACCATATAAAGCATCCTATCAGGCTGCATCACAGCATGGTATGGCAACTGCTCGGCCCAGGACCGCAAGAAACTTCAGAGAGCCGTGAACACCGCCCAGTCCATCACACAAAACCTGCCTCTCCATCCATTGACTCCATCTACACCTCCCGCTGCCTGGGGAAAGCGGGGCAGCATAATCAAAGATTCCCTCTCACCCCCGGCTTACTCACTCTTCCAACTTCTTCCATCGGGCAGGAGATACAGAAGTCTGAGAACACGCACGAACAGACTCAGAACAGCTTCTTCCCCGCTGTTACCAGACTCCTAAATGACCCCTCTTATGGACTGATCTCATTAACACTACACCCTGTCTGCTTCATCCGATGCCGGTGCTTATGTAGTTACATTGTATATCTTGTGTTGCCCTATTATGTATTTTCTTTTATTCCCTTTTCTTCCCATGTACTTAATGATCTGTTGAGCTGCTCGCAGAGAAATACTTTTCACTGTACCTCGGTACACGTAACAATAAACAAATCCAATCCAATCCAATGTGTTAACAATACTGCTGCGCCTGTATCCACTTCCATTTTATGTTCATGACCTTTGAGTTTTGGATATGCCCAAAAACATTGTTGATTGTCCCGCAAGATGCCTAGTTTCAGCTCCCCCCCGGTAGCTCGGTTGTCTTTTGAGTAGTCTTGTACTTGGTCGACTAATGTATAGGCATGAGTAGTCTGCATAAATGTGTTTTTCTTCTTTCACATCCTTGGTGCAGGAGAAATGTTCTGAGCCCAAAATGCCATGACAATATGCACCTTTTTGCCACTGTTCTTGCATGTATTTCTTTTTACTCCAACATTTCCCCCCACTGAGTATCCAACCTGTGTATATCGGTGACATGGTTGTCCCCTTGCAGGCCTTGTGTCTTCTGGTATCCATTTTATGGATCTTCACTCCAGTCCCTATCTGTGAAGCCTCTTCTGTTGCCAGCTCCATAGATGTGGGCAACTTTGAGAGTTAGGTCACTTGCAGTAAGCACCTTCCTCTGAATAGCTTCACTGCAGAGTCCAGAAACCAGTCTGTCATGAAGAGTGTCATCAAGCATTGTACCAAATACACAGTATTTTGCTAACCTATTAAAGTCGTTACAAATTGTAAAATGTTACACCTTCTTCCTGACTATGGCGGTGGAACTGAAAACTTCAATAATGTCCTCGGAGAGAAATGTCCTTCTAATATTTTCATTAGTTCAATAGCGGTCTTTTCTCCCAGTTTTGTTGGATGAACTAAATTTTGTAGCAGCACAAAAGTTTTACGTCCTGATAAATTGAGAAAAGTTGTGACTTTTATGTCCTCTTGTGTTTGACTCGCTGTGAGATATAATTGGGATCTTTCCTCATATGAATTCCAATTCTCACAGGCTTCATCCAATCTATCCATGGCGCCTGTTTTCCTGCCATTTCGGATCCCGGCTCCTAGGGTTAATACTTCAACCAACTTTCATAGAATTTACAGAGCAGAAGGAGGCCATTCGGCCCATCGAGTCTGCACCGGCTCTTGGAAAGAGCACCCTACCTAAGCCCACACCCCCACAACCCAGTAACCCCACCTAATTCCCATAACCCCACCCAACACTAAGGGCAATTTTTGGACACTATGGGCAATTTAGCATGGCCAATCCACCAAACCCGCACATCTTTGGACTGTGGGAGGAAACCAGAGCACCCGGAGGAAACCCACGCACACACGGGGAGGACGTGCAGACTCCGCACAGACAGTGACCCAAGCCGGGAATCGAACCTGGGACCCTGGAGCTGTGAAGCAATTGTGCTAACCACTATGCTACCGTGCTGCCCTTCCGATTCTTAAGGAAAGTATAGCACAAACAATCCCTTTTTCCTCAAGCAACTAGAATTTCTCTTTTCCGTTTTGCCTGACTATAGTTCAACTTTTGCCCCCCCCCCCCCCCCCCCCCCCCCGAGTAGTGGCCCTTGCAGAATCAGCACACTTCGGAATCCCTGCCCCCCACAGCTCAGTTAGCTTCCCCACGAGTAGGGTCCCTGCAGCCCAGGCCGCACTCACTTCAATAACAAGCAAGTTTTCCTCGAACGGTCGTTCTTCTTTACTCAGGGTTGCAGTCGAAGTTATGTGTTTAAACCTTCAACATTGGCGACAGTGCTCCGCCCAACATGTGTGTGTGTGTGTGTACGTGTGTGTGTGTGCATGTGTGTGTGTGTGTGTGAGAGAGAGAGAGACCAGTCCCAAGAATTTTTCTGCCTCAATTCTCATCGCCAGTTTTCTCTTCCGTTATATTTCTTTGTTGCTGCAAAGAGAAAAGGAATGGGAGGTGTCCACGCTCTGGATTCTTTTGAACACCATGAGAGGTTTGACGATGGAGAACTGCCAAGCCCACGTAAACACTCTACTGACATCACCACACATCACATGACGCTTTAGCAACGGGGATGTATTCTGTGGTACATAACAAGCCCCAGCTATTCAGAAGCTTTATCAATGATTTGAATGTGGGGACCAAATTTTATATTTCCAAGTTTGTTGAGGACACAAAACGTGATGAGAATGTGAGTTGCAAGGAAGACACAAAGAGGCTTCAAGAGGATTTAGACAGGCTTAGTGAGTGGGCAAGGACATGGCAGATGGAATATACTGTGGAAAAATATGAAGTTATCCAGTTTTGATAGGGAAAACAGAAATGTGGAGTATTTCCAAAATGGGCAGAGGTTGGCAAGTGTTGATGTCCAAAGAGACCTGAGTATTCTTGTTCATAAGCCACTGAAAGGCAGCATGCAGGTGCTATAAACAATCAGGAAGACAAATGGTTTGATGGCCTTCATTGCAAGAGGATTTGAATACAGGAGTGAAGATGTCTTGCTGCAATTCTATGGAGCCTTGTTCAGACTGCACCTAGAATCTTGTGCCTGGTTTTGGTCTCCTGACCTAAGAAAGGGCAGCACGGTAGCATGGTGGTCAGCACAATTGCTTCACAGCTCCAGGGTCCCAGGTTCGATTCCCGGCTTGGGTCACTGTCTGTGCGGAGTCTGCACGTTCTCCCCGTGTGTGCGGGGGTTTCCTCCGGGTGCTCCGGTTTCCTCCCACAGTCCAAAGATGTGCAGGTTAGGTGGATTGGCCATGCTAAATTGCCCTTAGTGTCCAAAATTGCCCTTAGTGTTGGGTGGGGTTGCTGGGTTATGGGGATAGGGTGGAGGTATTGACCTTGGGTAGGGTGCTCTTTCCAAGAGCCGGTGCAGACTCGATGGGCTGAATGGCCTCCTTCTGCACTGTAAATTCTATGATAATTCTAAAGGACAGATTGGCCATTGAGGGAGTGTAGCAGGCGAAACCCTGGAATAATGGGATTGTCCTACGAGGAGAGATTAAGGAGCTTCAGCCTGTATTCTCTGGAGTTTAGAAGAGTGAGACGTGAGCTCATCGAAATGTACAATATTCTTACAGGGCTCAACATAGTGGATACAGGAAGGATGTTTTACCCTGGCTGGCATGGGGGGATTTGAAGGGGGGGGGCGGGTCTAGAACCAGGGGGCACAGTCTCAGAATAAGAGGCCCATTTAGGACCATGATGAGGAGGAATTTCCTCACTCGGGATCTTTGGAGTTCTCTCACCCCAGAGGGCTGTGGAGACTCAGGGCTGATCCTTCGGCCGCGCCCGCCTCAAGATCGCCACGGCCGGGACCCGGACCATGTAAAGGTCCGCTGACCTCGGGCGGGACTTTCGGGTCACCAGGTGGGCGCGGACGGTGAATCCCGCCCTCAGACATTGAGCATATTCAAAGCAAAGGACAATGGATTTCCAGATACCAATGAGATTGAGGGAAATGGGGATAGTGCCCATCAGGAAGATGACATTCAGGTAAATGAATGGTTCTGATCCAGGTCCCGTCTACGTGGGAGAGGTTCAGAACAAATCTACCAGCCCAAAACGGGGCATGTAATGCCCGGCCATCTTCAGCATCAGAATTGTACACCAGCACAATCGGTGGCCTTGTACACCCCTTACCCTAACATCGCCAAGCAGGGCACCAATGTTGTTTCAGTGTATGGGAGTATGCCAGGAGCAACATAAGGCACACCTAAAGGACTACATGGAGGCGAAACAGAAGAAGCAGTCTGCAAAATACAGAACAAAATAATCAAAAACCAACAGATTGAATCACATTTCTGCAGTCTTGCCACTTTCTGTCAGAAACCATTGTGGAAAATGAAAAAAACTCATGGTAACATTCCCACCCCCAGTCATGGTGGAGCACAGCAATGAGTGCAAAGGGTGAGGCTGGACCACTTGGAAAAAAGGCTGAGATCATTTATATTTTGCAGGCCTGGCGGTATTGAGGGATATGCATCCAAAGCTCATGGCTGGAGTTTGGATTGAGATTAGCCATGATCTCATTAAATGGCTGAATCGGCTTGAGGGGCTGAATGGTCCACTCCAGTTCCTGTGCCCCTGTTTAGAAAGTCGGTTAGACCATGTCAGCTCGCCAAATTAAGCGATTGCTTCTCATTTGCTGCTTCCTTGAGCAACGATTACTCAATCATTGGGATTTTGCTGTGTTTGCAGTTAAGGCTTTAATTCTGTTAAGAATCTGGGGCAGGATTCTCCGACCCCCCGCCGGGTCGGAGAATCGAAGGGGGGCGGCGTGAATCCCGCCCCCGCCGGCCGCCAAATTTTCCGGCACCCAAAATTTGGCGGGGGCGGGAATCGCGCCACGCCGGTCGGCGGTCCGCCCCCCTCCGGCGATTCTCCGGCCCGCAATGGGCCGAAGTCCCGCTGCTGTCATGCCAGTCTCGCCGGCGTGAATTAAACCACCTCCCTTCCCGGCGGGCCTGGCGCCGTGGGCGGGCTCCGGGGTCCTAGCGGGGGCGTGGGACTATCTGGGGCTATCTGGCCCCGGGCACTCTTTTCCTTCCGCCTCGACCATTGCCTCCGCGATGGCCAATGTGGAAGTGACACCACCACCCCCCCCCCCCCCCCCCCCCCGGGTGACATCAGAAGCCGCCGACGCTCCCGCGCATGCGCGGCCTTCAGCCGACCGGTGAGGTCCCTTCGGCCCCGGCTGGCGTGGCGCCAAAGGCCTTTTTCCGTCAGCCGGCGGCGCACCAACCACTCCGGCGCGGGGCTAGCCCCTCAAGGTGAGGGCTTGGCCCCGAATGGTGCGGAGAAATCCGCACCTTTGGGGCGGCCCGACGCTGGAGTCATTCCCGCCACTCGATCCCGCCGGGACCCCCTGATCCGCCGGCTGGGGGAGAATCCCGGCCCAGATTTGTAATCAGTAAAGTGTTGAAATTGGTACAAATTCTCTTGCTGCATACCATTGTTGCAATACACAAAGACCCGAATGGGTAATGAAGGGCAATGAGTTTTTATAGGCTAGTAATCATTATATAAATGAAACAGATGTGCTTAATGGTGTGTGGCATCAGTGAAGCTCTCATGAAACCTGGCGTAAAACCATGGCCTGACAATACATATTTTAACCATTTTAATGACAGATATAAATCTTTCACAACAAATGCCAAAAAGTAAAATATCCTGAATCTGCACTCTAAAAATTGAATTGGTAAATTATACTTTCCATGTGCGATGCTCTACTGCACAATGTCAAGAGTTATATAAGGTATGCGAGCACTGTGGCCCAAACTCAACCCATTAGTCAGTGTTCCAAAAGAACAAAATATGCACTTTGGTTTAATTAAATTGAGAGACAAAATGAAATACTGTATATACCTTCATGATGTAGATTACATTTCTTTTTTTTTTCGAATTCAATACCATGTCCCTAGAGGCATGGAACAGGGCAGCAACTCTATCCCATCCCATAATATTCACTTGTCTCAGCTACTTAAGAATAATTTCCTGGCCCAGGTTTTCCTTTTGAACATTAATCTTGCGGCTGCCTCCCTAATACAGTGTTCCTTACCGCTCTGCTATCAAACACATCACTGTTCTTTGGAGTGTCTGTCAAATATTTTAAACAGCCTTCAGATTTCATACACCTTGTTTGGTTGATATTTCTGATTCTTACTGATCTTGTTGATTCGATGATGCTACCAACACGAGCACGTGTATGTTTATAATAATTCCTGAACTGATTGGTCAAAATTAATAACTAATCATCCTTTTTAGAGGCGGAATTAAACTACCAAGTGGAGGTTTCTCGGACAGCCTTCCAGACCAGTTTTCTGAATTTAATCAAGCTGACATTTTCATAGATTTCACAGAATTTACAGTGCAGCTGGAGGGCATCAGCCCATCACGTCTGCACCAGCCCTTCGAAAGAGCACCTTATTTAAGCCCACACCTTCACCCTATCCCCATAACTCAGTAGCCCCACCTAACCTTTCTGGACACCAAGTGCAATTTATCATGGCCAATCCACCTAACCTGCCTCTTTGGACAAGCATCCGGAGAAACCCACACAGATACGGGGAGAATGTGCAAACTCCACACAGACAGTGACCCCAAGCCACGAATCGAACGTGGGACACTGGAGCTGCAAAGCAACAGTGTTACCCACTGTGCACCGTGCCGTTTGTTACAATTTGCTCGCCAATGGAAAGACGACCAACGGCCCCATAATTTGCCTTCAACGGCGAGGCTAATGGCACATGCCAATATTTATTTTTAGTTTTTTAATTTTGTTTTTTTAATTTAGAGTACCCAATTCTTTTTTTTTTCCAATTAAGGGGCAATTTAGCATGGCCAATCCACCTAACCTGCACATCTTTGGGTTGTGGGGGTGAAACCCACGCAGACATGGGGAGAATGTACAAACGCCACACGGACAGTGACAAGCCAATATTTATACGCAAATAGGGGAGTAACTTCAAACAAGGTCAGACAAGGGTCTAAACAGGGAATGTGGAGACCTACAATCAGAGATGCATCACGCCACCATGTGGCTTTCTGTTGAAATGCGTTGAACATAGTGAAGTTGCTGTGTTGTGGGTTAGATACGAATTGTGTCATAAATGTTAATTATGTTCGATATGTGGCTAACCAGCTAACACGTGGCTAAACAGCTGGTGTAGGAGGGAGGGTTTCTGTTATCTGGACCACTGGGAGCTCTTCCGGGGCAGGTGTGACCTGTATAAGATGGACGGGTTGCATCTAAACCGGAGAGGCATAAATATCCTGGCCGCGAGGTTTGCTAGTGTCACACGGGAGGGTTTAAACTAGTATGGCAGGGGGGTGGGCACGGGAGCAATAGGTCAGAAGGTGAGAGCATTGAGGGAGAACTAGGGAATAGGGACAGTGTGGCTCTGAGGCAGCGCAGACGGGGAGAAGTTGCTGAACACAGCGGGTCTGGTGGCCTGAAGTGCATATGTTTTAATGCAAGGAGCATTACGGGTAAGGCAGATGAACTTAGAGCTTGGATTACTACTTGGAACTATGATGTTGTTGCCATTACAGAGACCTGGTTGAGGGAAGGGCAGGATTGGCAGCTAAACGTTCCAGGATTTAGATGTTTCAGGCGGGATAGAGGGGGATGTAAAAGGGGAGGCGGAGTTGCGCTACTTGTTCAGGAGAGTATCACAGCTATACAGCGAGAGGACACCTCAGAGGGCAGTGAGGCTATATGGGTAGAGATCAGGAATAAGAAGGGTGCAGTCACAATGTTGGGGGTATACTACAGGCCTCCCAACAGCCAGCGGGAGATAGAGGAGCAGATAGGTAGACAGATTTTGGAAAAGAGTAAAAACAACAGGGTTGTGGTGATGGGAGACTTCAACTTCCCCAATATTGACTGGGACTCACTTAGTGCCAGGGGCTTAGACGGGGCAGAGTTTGTAAGGAGCATCCAGGAGGGCTTCTTAAAACAATATGTAAACAGTCCAACTAGGGAAGGGGCGGTACTGGACCTGGTATTGGGGAATGAGCCCGGCCAGGTGGTAGATGTTTCAGTAGGGGAGCATTTCGGTAACAGTGACCACAATTCAGTAAGTTTTAAAGTACTGGTGGACAAGGATAAGAGTGGTCCGAGGATGAATGTGCTAAATTGGGGGAAGGCTAATTATAACAATATTAGGCGGGAACTGAAGAACATAGATTGGGGGCGGATGTTTGAGGGCAAATCAACATCTGACATGTGGGAGGCTTTCAAGTGTCAGTTGAAAGGAATACAGGACAGGCATGTTCCTGTGAGGAAGAAAGATAAATACGGCAATTTTCGGGAACCTTGGATGACGAGTGATATTGTAGGCCTCGTCAAAAAGAAAAAGGAGGCATTTGTCAGGGCTAAAAGGCTGGGAACAGACGAAGCCTGTGTGGCATATAAGGAAAGTAGGAAGGAACTTAAGCAAGGAGTCAGGAGGGCTAGAAGGGGTCATGAAAAGGCATTGGCAAATAGGGTTAAGGAAAATCCCAAGGCTTTTTACACTTACATAAAAAGTAAGAGGGTAGCCAGGGAAAGGGTTGGCCCACTGAAGGATAGGCAAGGGAATCTATGTGTGGAGCCAGAGGAAATGGGCGAGGTACTAAATGAATACTTTGCATCAGTATTCACCAAAGAGAAGGAATTGGTAGATGTTGAGTCTGGAGAAGGGGGTGTAGATAGCCTGGGTCACATTGTGATCCAAAAAGACGAGGTGTTGGGTGTCTTAAAAAATATTAAGGTAGATAAGTCCCCAGGGCCGGATGGGATCTACCCCAGAATACTGAAGGAGGCTGGAGAGGAAATTGCTGAGGCCTTGACAGAAATCTTTGGATCCTCGCTGTCTTCAGGGGATGTCCCGGAGGACTGGAGAATAGCCAATGTTGTTCCTCTGTTTAAGAAGGGTGGCAGGGATAATCCCGGGAACTACAGGCCGGTGAGCCTTACTTCAGTGGTAGGGAAATTACTGGAGAGAATTCTTCGAGACAGGATCTACTCCCATTTGGAAGCAAATGGACGTATTAGTGAGAGGCAGCACGGTTTTGTGAAGGGGAGGTCGTGTCTCACTAACTTGATAGAGTTTTTCGAGGAGGTCACTAAGATGATTGATGCAGGTAGGGCAGTAGATGTTGTCTATATGGACTTCAGTAAGGCCTTTGACAAGGTCCCTCATGGTAGACTAGTACAAAAGGTGAAGTCACACGGGATCAGGGGTGAACTGGCAAGGTGGATACAGAACTGGCTAGGCCATAGAAGGCAGAGGGTAGCAATGGAGGGATGCTTTTCTAATTGGAGGGCTGTGACCAGTGGTGTTCCACAGGGATCAGTGCTGGGACCTTTGCTCTTTGTAGTATATATAAATGATTTGGAGGAAAATGTAACTGGTCTGATTAGTAAGTTTGCAGACGACACAAAGGTTGGTGGAATTGCGGATAGCGATGAGGACTGTCTGAGGATACAGCAGGATTTAGATTGTCTGGAGACTTGGGCGGAGAGATGGCAGATGGAGTTTAACCTGGACAAATGTGAGGTAATGCATTTTGGAAGGGCTAATGCAGGTAGGGAATATACAGTGAATGGTAGAACCCTCAAGAGTATTGAAAGTCAAAGAGATCTAGGAGTACAGGTCCACAGATCACTGAAAGGGGCTACACAGGTGGAGAAGGTAGTCAAGAAGGCATACGGCATGCTTGCCTTCATTGGCCGGGGCATTGAGTATAAGAATTGGCAAGTCATGTTGCAGCTGTATAGAACCTTAGTTAGGCCACACTTGGAGTATAGTGTTCAATTCTGGTCGCCACACTACCAGAAGGATGTGGAGGCTTTAGAGAGGGTGCAGAAGAGATTTACCAGAATGTTGCCTGGTATGGAGGGCATAAGCTATGAGGAGCGATTGAATAAACTCGGTTTGTTCTCACTGGAACGAAGGAGGTTGAGGGGCGACCTGATAGAGGTATACAAAATTATGAGGGGCATAGACAGAGTGGATAGTCAGAGGCTTTTCCCCAGGGTAGAGGGGTCAATTACTAGGGGGCATAGGTTTAAGGCGAGAGGGGCAAAGTTTAGAGTAGATGTACGAGGCAAGTTTTTTACGCAGAGGGTAGTGGGTGCCTGGAACTCACTACCGGAGGAGGTAGTGGAGGCAGGGACGATAGGGACATTTAAGGGGCATCTTGACAAATATATGAATAGGATGGGAATAGAAGGATACGGACCCAGGAAGTGTAGAAGATTGTAGTTTAGTCGGGCAGTATGGTCGGCACGGGCTTGGAGGGCCGAAGGGCCTGTTCCTGTGCTGTACATTTCTTTGTTCTTTGTTCTTTGTTATGGCCAATCAACCTCTCTGGCACTATTGCAGATGTGAAATCTCATTGCTTCAGGTACTCATTGTTGCTGGAGATTTTAAAAAGGCAAAACATTTTATTACTTTTCCTTTCTGTCTTTTTTTCTCCCTCTCTTAATCCAGCCGTTCTTCCTCCTTATTTGATTTTCTGTACCTGATTTGGCACCAAGTTACATTTCCTTCTCAGTACTTGCACTATTAGTTTTGCAATCCTTCAACCTGATTGGTTAGGGAGATGCACAATTTCTTGTCCTGTTCACTTGGGTTCCAGGTACATTGTTTCCCCAATTACAATGTTATCAGTTTACACTTTCAGATCCACGCTACACAAAAGTTTAAAACTGTAAAAATGTATGGACAATTCTAATTAACGGCAGGTGCATTAAACTATAGTGCATTGAAACTCTAAAATTCTAATTTGAACACAATAGCCTTCAGCTTTTAATAATCAATAATAATAATCTTTGTTAGTGTCACGAGTAGGCTTACATTGACACTACAATAATAATCTTTATTAGTTAGTTATTATATTAGTCATTATAACAATGAAGTTAGTGTGAAAATCCCCCAGTCGCCACACTCCGGCGCCTGTTCGGTTACACAGAGGGAGAAGTCAGAATGTCCAATTCACCTAACAGCACATCTTTCGGGACTTGTGGGAGGAAACCGGAGCACCCGGAGGAAATCCACGTGCAGACTCCGCACAGACAGTGACCCAAGCCAGGAATCTAACCCGAGACTCTGGCGCTGTGAAGCAGCAGTGCTAACCACTGTGCTGCCGTGCCGCCCTTTTATCTTATTTGGCTTAATTCCTGAAGAAATCCTTTGCTTTTTTTTCACTACTTGGAAAAAAATATGTAGTCAGAGATCTACTGCAATAAGATTTGAGGCTGATTGGAGGGTTACATTTTCAAAAATAGATTACTTTCTCTTCCATTTTCAAAGGAAGTCAATTTTCCCTTTGACGTAGTTCCTTACAGACCAGAACTAAGATGGTCTGTTGTCAATATATCACCAGTGGCTTGACTACAGCAACAGAATTACTACTTCTTAACCTTTTGCCATTTATCCACGGCCTTTGATTATGGTCTTGTTCATTCCCGTATTGATTAAATTAGAAATTGTAAATACCTCTCGCTCTCAATTAGCTCTCCCAATGACATTGATGTTACCAACGAAAACAGTAAATTGAGATCTCCTCATATGGTAGAACTAAAATTGGTTTTCCGCACACGTTAACTCTTGAATGCAAAATGTCCCAGTAAGTGGTATCTCATCCAAGAAAGCAATTGTTATCCCCAGTCCCCCAGGGTCCATTGTAAATTCTCTTGTCTTTCTGTTACACATTAATGATGTTCACATGCAAACATCTTCTGTGAAATCGAAACTTGCCTTGAATATTGATGATGCAGCCTTCACAACGTGTTAAATCTCAGAGATTCTCTGTTGCTCAATATTGTTAATTATAAACAACATTATTCATTTCCCTAATTTATTTCCATGCCAATTTTCTTTGTCTCTATCTCCTGTCCTGAAGGCTTTGATTTTTTTGCTGGGGTGATATGGCTCCATCTTACTCCTGGAATGCATGGTAGCACAGTGGGTAGCACAGTAGCAATTCACAGCTCCAGGGTCCCAGGTTCGATTCCCGGCTTGGGTCACTGTCTGTGCGGAGTCTGCATGTTCTCCCCGTGTGTGCGTGGGTTTCCTCCGGGTGCTCCGGTTTCCTCCCACAGTCCAAAGGTGTGCAGGTTAGGTGGATTGGCCATGATAAATTGCCCTTCGTGTCCAAAAAGGTTGGTGGGGGTTATTGGGTAACAGGGATAGGGTGGAGGTGTGTGCTCGGGTAGAGTGCTCTTTCCAAGGGCCGGTGCAGACTCGATGGGCCGAATGGCTTCCTTCTGTAAATTCTATGTAGAAGACCCATCAAGTCCGCATCGACCCTTGGAGAGAGCACCTCTACCTAGGCCCACGCCCCCATCCCCGTAACCTTTTGGATACGAAGGAGAAATTTAACACGGCCAATCTACCTAAACTGCACATCTTTGGACTGTGGGAGGAAACCGGAGCACCCGGAGGAAACCCACATAGACACGGGGAGAACGTGCAGACGCCACACAGACAAGGCCGGAAATGAACCTGCCGCTGTGAGGCAGCAGTGCTAACCACTGTGCCACCGTGCTGCCCCAGAAGAGAATCTCCAAGCACTGCTTGACGCCTTCGCCTTCGAAGAATCGGTCTCAGCCCCAACCTCAAGATTCCTTTACCAACCTGCCCCAGGGCAAGATCATGGGCGTCATTCTCCGACCCCCCAGAGGGTCAGAGAATGGCCATTGGCCGCCGTGAATCCCGCCCCCGCCGGTTGCCGAAGTCTCCGAAGGGAGAAAAGTCGGTGGGGCGATAATGTCGCCGTGGAGAATGTCACGGGTCTGCGCAAGGCAGCCGATTTTCGGCCTGCCGATATTCTCCCTTCCGGATGGGCCGAAGTCCCATCGCGTGATGACCGTTCACGTCGACGTAAATTAAACCTCCTTTTCATCGGCGTGACCCGGTGCTCCAGGCTCACGCCGACCAGCGTGGAGGTGAGTGACGGCCTGGGGGGTTGGCTCTGGGCAGGCGATGGCGTGGCCGCAGTCTGAATGCGTGAGGAGAGGTGTGTCTCGGGTTGTGTCTGTGTGTGTGCGGCGGGGGCGGGGGGTGGTTAGAGTAGGCTGGGCTCCGGGGGAGTGCCGGGAGGGGGTCCATGCCGGGCAGGTGGATGGGGGGTCCGTGCCGGGGTGGAGGTTGGGGGGGTCCGTGCCGTGCCGCGGTGGCGGTTGGGGGGGGGGGTCCGTGCTGGGGTGGAGGTTGGGGGAGGGGGGTCCGTGCCGGGGTGGAGGTTGGGGTGGAGGTTGGGGGGGGGTCCGTGCCGTGCCGGGGTGAGGTTCGGGGGGGGTCCGTGCTGGGGTGGAGGTTGGGGGGGGATCCGTGCTGGGGCGGAGGTTAGGGGGGGGATCCGGTATTTCGTCTTCCTGGGTAGTGCTGTCCCGGGTAGGGGTGTCCTGGGTAGTGATGTCCTGGGTAGTGGTGTCCTGGGTAGTGGTGTCCTGGGTAGTGGTGTCCTGGCTCGGATGTGACGGGGGCCTGTGGCTGCCCCCCTTGTCGCTGGGTGGTCGCTCCCGCACGTGACGGGGGTGTCGTCTCCCTGTTGCTCCAGGTCTCTCCGTCTCCCGTAGTGTGCGAGGGGCATCCTGCGGGCGTCGCATGCTGGAGGGTCCGGGTCTCTCCGTCTCCCGTGGTCTCCGAGGGGCATCCTGCGTCCGTCGCATGCTGGAATGTGCGGGTCTCTCCGTCTCCTGTGGTCTCCGAGGGGCATCCTGCGGGCGTCGCATGCTGGAGGGTGCGGGTCTCTCCGTCTCCTGTGGTCTCCGAGGGGCATCCTGCGGGCGTCGCATGCTGGAGGGTGCGGGTCTCTCCGTCTCCTGTGGTCTCCGAGGGGCATCCTGCGGGCGTCGCATGCTGGAGGGTGCGGGTCTCTCCGTCTCCTGTGGTCTCCGAGGGGCATCCTGCGGGCGTCGCATGCTGGAGGGTGCGGGTCTCTCCGTCTCCTGTGGTCTCCGGGGCATCCTGCGGGCGTCGCATGCTGGAGGGCGCGGGTCTCTCCGTCTGCTGTGGTCTCCGAGGGGCATCCTGCGGGCGGTCTGCATCTGCGGGGATGGGTGCCTGGACGTTTGGTCCTGCGATACACAATGAAGCATGCATGGTTCGACATCAGGCAGTGATCAGGTGATACGGGGGAGGGGGATATAGGGGAGGGGGGATATGGGGATGGGCTGTCGGTGGCTCACTTGCTAGTACGCCCCCGACCTCTGCATCAGCAACCTCCCGGTCCTCAGGTCCGCCAGCCAGTTCCAGGGCCCTTTCCTCGTGTACGGTCAGTGGCCTCTCATCAGCGGGCCCTCCTCCAGTCCTCACATGCTCCCTATTGTTGTGTGCGCGCTTCTCCTGTGGGGGGGGGGCAGGGGTAAAAGGCAACAGTGTTAGGCAGGTATATGAATGCACGCCATCGGTTGCGCGTGCATTGCAGAGGTTAAGGTTAGGGCTGGATTCACTTGGGGATATGGGGGATATGGGGGAGGGGGGGATATGGGGAGGGGGGATATGGGGGAGGGGGGATATGGGGGATGGGGGATATGGGGGAGGGGGGATATGGGGGATATGGGGGAGGGGGGATATGGGGAGGGGAGGATATGGGGGATATGGGGAGGGGGGATATGGGGGAGGGGGGATATGGGGAGGGGGATATGGGGAGGGGAGATATGTGGGAGGGGGTGATATGGGGAGGGGGGATATGGGGGATATGGGGGAGGGGGATATGGGGGATATGGGGGAGGGGGGATATGGGGGAGGGGGGTATATGGGGGATATGGGGGAGGGGGGATATGGGGGGGGAATATGGGGGAGGGGGGATATGGGGGAGGGGGGGATATGGGGGAGGGGGGATATGGGGGAGGGGATATATGGGGGAGGGGGCGCTATGGGGGATATGGGGGAGGGGGGATATGGGGGAGGGGGGATATGGGGAGGGGGGATATGGGGAGGCTCACCCTGCCTGCTCTGACGAGGTCGTTCACCTTCTTGTGGCACTGGGTGCCTGTCCGTGGTGTCAGGGCCACAGCGGCGACGGCCTCTGCCACCTCCCTCCACAGACGCCGGCTGTGGCGTGGGGCAACTCTGCGGCCATGCCCGGGATACAGGGCGTCCCTCCTCTGCTCCACCGCATCCAGGAGCGCCTCCACATCGCGTGACTCGAACCTCGGGGCTGAGCGACGGCCAGCCATCCAGTCGGGTGTTGCGGTCGGGTGTTCCGGTCGGGTGGGGGGGGAGCAGCGCGGCCTTATGAGCCGTCACGCCGTGCAGTGCGTATGACGCTGCACGGCGTGAACCACTGCGCAAGCGCAGATCCCATTACGTCGCTGCTAGCCCATTTCGGGCTGGAAACTATCGACCCATTTTTCCGACGTGACGCAAGTCGGATTTGCGCCGTTTTTTGCGCCGATCGGCGGACTTTCGGAGAATTTCGCCCCTGGTCTCTATCTCTCCATCAAGATCAATGGAGAAACGCTTCCAAATGTGGATCATTTCCCTAACTGAGTATCCACCTCTCCTCTCTGGCTGACCTCATTGCAGAGATCCAACATTGTATACAATCTGCGATCGCTGCCTTCGGGAGCTTAAGGGCCCGAGTCTTCGATGACCTCGACATCCATGCTAATAGCAAAATCCTTGTGTACAAGGTGATCATTCTCCCAAGTCTTCTATATGGCTCAGGAACTTGGACTATGTACTGACACCACCTTAAGGCCCTGGATAGGTACCATCAACGCTGCCTGAGACCGATTCTCTCCATCGGCTGGGCAGACAGGCGTACGAACATCAGTGTCCTTGAAGAAGCTTAGAGCATCAGTATCAAGGCCATGATCATCCAAAACCAACTTCACTGCACCAGCCATGTGCTTAGGATGCCAGAGTCCCGACTACCAAAGCAAACCTTCTTTTCCCAGCTCAAGGAAGCCTCCTGAACAAGAAGAGGACAAAGGAAGCCCTTCAAAGGCACCATGAAAGCTTACCTCAAGAAATGCAACATTGACTTCAACACCCGGGAGCCCGTTACTCTGAGGAGACCTACTTGTTGGAACCCCCTGATTGAAGGGACATAATTCTTCGAGGACACCAGACAGCAAGAGGAGGCCCACAAAAGGAGCCTGCGATAGGAATACCAGTGATCTGGAGTCCAAGGATCAATCCCACCTCCTGGAAACACCTGTCACGTGTGTGGTCAAAGATACGGTTCTAGGATCGAAATCATCGGCCACGCAATAACCCACAGAACCCGTGACCAATAACATGGAGTATTTTAGGTGAGCAATCACACTCATCAGTGAGTGATCACCAAAGATGGCTCCATGAATGCAAGTTGCTTTCCAGGACCTTACCCAATAACCATTCCTCACCCCGTGTGTGGCTGTTTACTGGGAATGGGGTGGGGATGAAATCACAGCAGAATTCAGTCCTGCTTTCAGCCGACTTCCTCACATGCACCTTGACCAGAGCAGCTAAATGGTATCAACAAGCAGAACTCCAGCCCAAACTTCCCTTCCCTAACCCAAAGCACCAAAGGAAATTGTAACATCCCTACCACCGCTTAAGTCTGCAACTGTGCGTCAATTATTCATGGCTCAACTAATGACTGCCTTTGGGGAAATTTTTAAATTAAATGTCTGATAGAGGTTCACCATTCTTAATGATTGTTAAGATCTCGTGCACAGCCTCCCTTAATCAAGAGAATGGGAAACCAATCTGATGCTAGATCCTAATAATGCACTTGAGTTAAGTGCTAGCCAATAAGAGAAGAGTCTTAAGTGATTTGCCTCCTCTGCGGGAAAGTCTTTCAGTCTCACGAAACCACACACAAGAGATTAACTCATTGGTTTGACTCTGGATAACTCTGGCATTAACCCATAGGATTCAACTTCTTCGTACTGTACTTTTTACAGTTACAAACCTCCATTATTTCCCTCAGACAAAAGCGCATGCTCATTAAAATCCTGGATTCCGAATTTTCCATTGTGTTTATCTGATTCCCGCCGTAAATCCAGGGTAAGAATAATTCCGTGGAGGAATGCCAACTTTAATGGGGTAAGAATAGATAAAGGTTAGCAAAAGAAACTGTCACTGAATATTGGGCTGCCTTCAAAGATGCGAGAGTCAAGGTGTATTCTGATAAAGGTGAAAGGTAACGCAAACAAATCCTGAGCTCGCTGGATGATGAAAGAGGTAGCGATTAAGCTGAAACTGAAGAAGCGCGGCTCAGAACAGATGTCAGGTGAATGATACAGTTGAGAACCAAGATGAAAAAAGATTGAGGGGAATTGAAAAAAACAAATAAAAGAAGCAACGACAGAGTTAGAAAAGAGATTGGCAGCAAAAGTAAAATGGAATCCAAAGCTTTTCCATTGGCATATAAATAATAAAATGGCGGCTGATGTGTTGGGTGCTCTGCTACACAGACGAACCAACACGGTTGCGAATGGTACAACTCAGTTTTATTACTAACATTTATTTACAGTGGTAATCTGGTTACTGAGGTTCGATCATAACCCTAGAATCTGTGGACCTATTCCTAATAGTATCTTGGAGTGGCACTCAGCACATGGTGGATGTCTGAGTGGCTTAAGACCATAAGACCATAAGACATAGGAGCGGAAGTAAAGCCATTCGGCCCATCGAGTCCACTCCACCATTCAATCATGGCTGATTTCAACTCCATTTACCCGCTCTCTCTCTCCATAGCCCTTAATTCCTTGGGAAATCAAGAATTTATCAACTTCTGTCTTAAACACACTCACGTCCCGGCCTCCACCGCCCTCTGTGGCAATGAATTCCACAGACCCACCACTCTCTGGCTGAAGAAATTTCTCCTCATCTCTGTTCTAAAGTGACTCCCTTTTATTCTTGCTGTGATCTCTGTGCCCTGAGCTGTCTCCTGCTGGAATGCCCGGGAAGTGTGGTGTTCCCTGTTTTGTCGTGTGTATGCTCTTGCCTGTGATTGGCTGTGGTGTTGTGTGTGTGTTGATTGGTCCGTTGATCTGTCCATCAGTATGTATGTATGTTTGTACCATGATGTTTACCTGAATATCATGACAGGCCAGATGAGGAGTCCGGCTGATTAGGGACCAAAAATGTGATTTATGCATGGAGGCAGCAGACAAGGCTGAGATGTTAAATGAGTACTTTGCATTTGTTTTTACCAATGAAGTAAATGCTGCCCAAGTCATGATGAAAGAGAAGGTAGTTTAGAAACTCAAAGGGTTTAAAATTGGATCGGTAGATTGGATTGGGCAGCACGGTAGCATTGTGGATAGCACAATTGCTTCACAGCTCCAGGGTCCCAGGTTCGATTCCGGCTTGGGTCACTGTCTGTGCGGAGTCTGCACGTTCTCCCCGTGTGTGCGTGGGTTTCCTCCGGGTGCTCCGGTTTCCTCCCACAGTCCAAAGATGTGCAGGTTAGGTGGATTGGCCATGATAAATTGTCCTTAGTGTCCAAAATTGCCCTTAGTGTTGAGTGGTGTTACTGGGTTGTGGGGATAGGGTGGAGATGTTGACCTTGGGTAGGGTGCTCTTTCTAAGAGCCGGTGCAGACTCGATGGGCCGAATGGCCTCCTTCTGCACTGTAAATTCTATGATAGAGCAGATGTGCCTCGTGGATTAACTCCAGACTCTAACCAAAGGGGTTTTAAATCTCTTGTGAGGGGCATTTGGAAAGTTGTATAGTGGTCTACAAGGTTTTCCAACAGAGGGGGTAAATCACCCGAGTCTCTTCTTAGCACTAAGTACTTAATTCAACCCCATCCAATCAAGATCAGGTGAGATTTCGGCGTGAGAACAGCTGGTGAGTCAGTTTCAGCGGGAGCATTGCGGAGGTGGTTGCTGGGAGGTAGGTCTGTCCTTTGGAGGCACTTGTCTTTGCAGGGGCAGGCCAGTCGATTTCGGCGGGAGAAGCAGCTGGTGAGTCAGTTTCAGCGGGAGCATTGCGGAGGTGGCTGCTGGGAGGTAAGTCAACCTTTAAAAGCACTTGTCTTTGCAGGGGCAGGCCAGTCGATTTCGGCGGGAGAATCAGCTGGTGAGTCAGTTTCAGCGGGAGCATTGCGGAAGTGGCTGCTGGGAGGTAAGTCAACCTTTAAAAGCACTTGTCTTTGCAGGGGCAGGCCAGTCGATTTCGGCGTGAGAACAGCTGGTGAGTCAGTTTCAGCGGGAGCATTGCGGAGGTGGTTGCTGGGAAGTAAGTCTGTCCTTTGGAGGCACTTGTCTTTGCAGGGGCAGGCCAGTCGATTTCAGCGGGAGAATCAGCTGGTTAGTCAATTTCAGCAGGAGCTGAGAATTTTTCTTTTTTTTTAAATTAGTTTTTTAGGCGGGAACAGGAAGTCGACCCGCGGACGTCTGGGAAGACCCTCACCAATAAATTCTGGTGGAGAGGAAGCCCGAGACACTACACGTGTAGTGTCTCCCACCCGCCCTCCTCCTCTAACCTAATAATAAAACCCATTGGTCTGAGGTAAGTACCATATTTTATTATATTATTATTATTTTTTATAAAAATTTAATTTAGTTGTTAGCCAGATCTTGGTAGAAAGTAAGAAGAATGGCAGGGAAGGGAGTGCAATGTTCCTCCTGCAGGATGTTTGAGGTGAGGGATGCAGTTAGTGTCCCTGCTGATTTTACCTGCAGGAAGTGCTGCCATCTCCAGCTCCTCCAAGACCGAGTTAGGGAACTGGAGCTGGAGTTGGAAGAACTTCGGATCATTCGGGAGGCAGAAGGGGTCATAGATAGCAGCTTCAGGGAATTAGTTACACCAAAGATTGGAGATAGGTGGGTAACTGTAAGAGGGACTGGGAAAAAGCAGTCAGTGCAGGGATCCCCTGCAGTCGTTCCCCTGAGAAACAAGTATACCGCTTTGGATACTTGTGGGGGGGACGACTTACCAGGGGTAAGCCATGGGGTACGGGCCTCTGGCACGGAGTCTGTCCCTGTTGCTCAGAAGGGAAGGGGGGAGAGGAGCAGAGCATTAGTAATTGGGGACTCTATAGTCAGGGGCACAGATAGGAGATTTTGTGGGAGCGTGAGAGACTCACGTTTGGTATGTTGCCTCCCAGGTGCAAGGGTACGTGATGTCTCGGATCGTGTTTTCCGGGTCCTTAGGGGGAAGGGGGAGCAGCCCCAAGTCGTGGTCCACATTGGCACTAACGACATAGGTAGGAAAGGGGACAAGGATGTCAGGCAGGCTTTCAGGGAGCTAGGATGGAAGCTCAGAACTAGAACACACAGAGTTGTTATCTCTGGGTTGTTGCCTGTGCCACGTGATAGTGAGATGAGGAATAGGGAGAGAGAGCATTTAAACACGTGGCTACAGGGATGGTGCAGGCGGGAGGGATTCAGATTTCTGGATAACTGGGGCTCTTTCTGGGGAAGGTGGGACCTCTACAGACAGGATGGTCTACATCTGAACCTGAGGGGCACAAATATCCTGGGGGGGAGATTTGTTAGTGCTCTTTGGGGGGGTTTAAACTAATGCAGCAGGGGCATGGGAACCTGGATTGTAGTTTTAGGGTAAGGGAGAATGAGAGTATAGAGGTCAGGAGCACAGATTTGACGTCGCAGGAGGGGGCCAGTGTTCAGGTAGGTGGTTTGAAGTGTGTCTACTTCAATGCCAGGAGTATACGAAACAAGGTAGGGGAACTGGCAGCATGGGTTGGTACCTGGGACTTCGATGTTGTGGCCATTTCGGAGACATGGATAGAGCAGGGACAGGAATGGATGTTGCAGGTTCCGGGGTTTAGGTGTTTTAGTAAGCTCAGAGAAGGAGGCAAAAGAGGGGGAGGTGTGGCGCTGCTAGTCAAGAGCAGTATTACGGTGGCAGAGATGATGCTAGATGGGGACTCTTCTTCCGAGGTAGTATGGGCTGAAGTTAGAAACAGGAAAGGAGAGGTCACCCTGTTGGGAGTTTTTTATAGGCCTCCTAATAGGGATGTAGAGGAAAGGATGGCGAAGATGATTCTGGATATGAGCGAAAGTAACAGGGTAGTTATTATGGGAGACTTTAACTTTCCAAATATTGACTGGAAAAGATATAGTTCGAGTACAATAGATGGGTCGTTTTTTGTACAGTGTGTGCAGGAGGGTTTCCTGAAACAATATGTTGACAGGCCAACAAGAGGCGAGGCCACGTTGGATTTGGTTTTGGGTAATGAACCAGGCCAGGTGTTGGATTTGGAGGTAGGAGAGCACTTTGGGGACAGTGACCACAATTCGGTGACGTTTACGTTAATGATGGAAAGGGATAAGTATACACCGCAGGGCAAGAGTTATAGCTGGGGGAAGGGCAATTATGATGCCATTAGACGTGACTTGGGGGGGATAAGGTGGAGAAGTAGGCTGCAAGTGTTGGGCACACTGGATAAGTGGGGCTTGTTCAAGGATCAGCTACTGCGTGTTCTTGATAAGTATGTACCGGTCAGACAGGGAGGAAGGCGTCGAGCGAGGGAACCGTGGTTTACCAAGGAAGTGGAATCTCTTGTTAAGAGGAAGAAGGAGGCCTTTGTGAAGATGAAGTGTGAAGTTTCGGTTGGGGCGATGGATAGTTACAAGGTAGCGAGGAAGGATCTAAAGAGAGAGCTAAGACGAGCAAGGAGGGGACATGAGAAGTATTTGGCAGGAAGGATCAAGGAAAACCCAAAAGCTTTCTATAGGTATGTCAGGAATAAGCGAATGACTAGGGAAAGAGTAGGACCAGTCAAGGACAGGGATGGGAAATTGTGTGTGGAGTCTGAAGAGATAGGCGAGATACTAAATGAATATTTTTCGTCAGTATTCACTCAGGAAAAAGATAATGTTGTGGAGGAGAATGCTGAGCCCCAGGCTAATAGAATAGATGGCATTGAGGTACGTAGGGAAGAGGTGTTGGCAATTCTGGACAGGCTGAAAATAGATAAGTCCCCGGGACCTGATGGGATTTATCCTAGGATTCTCTGGGAGGCCAGGGAAGAGATTGCTGGACCTTTGGCTTTGATTTTTATGTCATCATTGGCTACAGGAATAGTGCCAGAGGACTGGAGGACAGCAAATGTGGTCCCTTTGTTCAAAAAGGGGAGCAGAGACAACCCCGGCAACTATAGACCGGTGAGCCTCACGTCTGTAGTGGGTAAAGTCTTGGAGGGGATTATAAGAGACAAGATTTATAATCATCTAGATAGGAATAATATGATCAGGGATAGTCAGCATGGCTTTGTGAAGGGTAGGTCATGCCTCACAAACCTTATTGAGTTCTTTGAGAAGGTGACTGAACAGGTAGACGAGGGTAGAGCAGTTGATGTGGTGTATATGGATTTCAGCAAAGCGTTTGATAAGGTTCCCCACGGTAGGCTATTGCAAAAAATACGGAGGCTGGGGATTGAGGGTGATTTAGAGATGTGGATCAGAAATTGGCTAGCTGAAAGAAGACAGAGGGTGGTGGTTGATGGGAAATGTTCAGAATGGAGTACAGTCACAAGTGGAGTACCACAAGGATCTGTTCTGGGGCCGTTGCTGTTTGTCATTTTTATCAATGACCTAGAGGAAGGCGCAGAAGGGTGGGTGAGTAAATTTGCAGACGATACTAAAGTCGGTGGTGTTGTCGATAGTGTGGAAGGATGTAGCAGGTTACAGAGGGATATAGATAAGCTGCAGAGCTGGGCTGAGAGGTGGCAAATGGAGTTTAATGTAGAGAAGTGTGAGGTGATTCACTTTGGAAGGAATAACAGGAATGCGGAATATTTGGCTAATGGTAAAGTTCTTGAAAGTGTGGCTGAGCAGAGGGATCTAGGTGTCCATGTACATAGATCCCTGAAAGTTGCCACCCAGGTTGATAGGGTTGTGAAGAAGGCCTATGGAGTGTTGGCCTTTATTGGTAGAGGGATTGAGTTCCGGAGTCGGGAGGTCATGTTGCAGCTGTACAGAACTCTGGTACGGCCGCATTTGGAGTATTGCGCAGTTCTGGTCACCGCATTATAGGAAGGACGTGGAGGCTTTGGAGCGGGTGCAGAGGAGATTTACCAGGATGTTGCCTGGTATGGAGGGAAAATCTTATGAGGAAAGGCTGATGGACTTGAGGTTGTTTTCGTTGGAGAGAAGAAGGTTAAGAGGAGACTTAATAGAGGCATACAAAATGATCAGGGGGTTGGATAGGGTGGACAGTGATAGCCTTCTCCCGCGGATGGAAATGGCTGGCACGAGGGGACATAACTTTAAACTGAGGGGTAATAGATATAGGACAGAGGTCAGAGGTAGGTTCTTTACGCAAAGAGTAGTGAGGCCGTGGAATGCCCTACCTGCTACAGTAGTGAACTCGCCAACACTGAGGGCATTTAAAAGTTTATTGGATAAACATATGGATGATAATGGCATAGTGTAGGTTAGATGGCTTTTGTTTTGGTGCAACATCGTGGGCCGAAGGGCCTGTACTGCGCTGTATTGTTCTATGTTCTATGTAGATGCATCCACGGATACGAAAGGAAGTGAGAGTGGAAATTGGGGAGGTATTGGCCAAAATTCTCCAATCTTCCATAGGCTGAGGGATGGTGCCAGAGGACTGGAGAATTTCAAATGTTACACCATTACTCCAGAGGAGGATGCAAAGGCAAACCCACCAAATAAGGCCAGTCAGTTGAAAGTCAATGGTGAGGCGGCTTTGAGGAACAATCATTTGGGAGAAGGCTAATAGTCACTTGGGCAAATGTGGGTTCATTAAGGAAAGCCAGCATGGATTTATTTCGGGAAAATTGTGTTTATTAACATGGCTGAGTTTTTTGATGAGTTAACAGAGAAGTTAATGTTAGTGTGGTGTGCATGGACTTCCAAAAGGCCCATCAGTGTCAAAGTGCTGCAAAACAATCTTGTGAGCGTTCAGTAGCAACATGGAAATGAAACTGGGTGAGTGACAAGAAAGAGTAGTGGTGAACTGGAGGAAGGTTTATAATGGAGTTCCATAGTGACCAATGTCAGAACTCCAGCTCTTCCTGATATATTATTAATAACACAGGCCTTGACGTACAGGAGAATTCCAAAATTTGAGTATAATATGGAAACTTGGAAATATTGTGATCCACGAGGAGGGTAATGTACAACTTCAAAAGGACTCAGACAGCTTGATGGAATGGGAGGGCAACTGGTAAATGAAATTCAATGCAGAGAAATGTCAAGTCGTTCATTTTGGAAGGAAAAATGCGGACAGATAATACAAAGTAAAGGGCACAATTCTAAAGGACATACAGGAGCAGGGGGTAAATATATACATCAATTCTTGAAGGTGACAGGACATTTGAGAGAGTGGTTAATAAGGCATCTGAGCTTTATCAATAAGGACTTGTAGAGTACAAAAGGAAGTATGTTCCTGTCCTGTCCTGTTTGTAGCTGCTCCTACCAGGATATCCGCTGTCATGAATTTTCCATGGCTAACGATGAGAGTTAGACCATATGAGGTCCCAAACTCTTCACAGGTGCCTTGCCATTTGCCTGCTAAGTGTCTCTCACAAGCCTCACACAATTAAACATTGCACACATGATGAGGCTTGGCTGAGAAACCAGGGGCAGGAGTCTCTGAAAATGGGGCGATGTCCCCACGCCGGCGGGAAAACCGGCGGCCAACGACTCCGGCGTCAACGGCCCCCCAAAGTGAGGAATTGTCATCTTTCTAGGGGATTCGGTTGCCACTGGTATCGTTCCCGCTGCTCCAGCCGGCACCGAAGGGCCAGCACGAGTTCGCGCATACGCGGAACGGCCGGCATGATCTCGTGCATGCGCGGACCGGCCGGCGTATTTCCGCACGTGCGCGGGGGTTCCTTTCTCCGTGCAGGCCCCCAGGCAATACAGGGGCCCGGCGCGGAGGAAAGAAGGCCCCCCATGGAACCAGCCCGCCCGCAGATCGGTAGGCCCCGATCGCGGGCTGGGCCACCGTGGGGGCCCCACCCGGGATCGGATCCCCCCCGCGCCCCTACACACTTGCCTGCC
Organism: Scyliorhinus torazame; assembly: GCF_047496885.1. Classification (NCBI taxonomy): domain Eukaryota; kingdom Metazoa; phylum Chordata; class Chondrichthyes; order Carcharhiniformes; family Scyliorhinidae; genus Scyliorhinus; species Scyliorhinus torazame. The sequence goes on from NC_092725.1 coordinate 139,509,376, forward strand.
AGGTCCCGCCGTGCGTGAGGTAATTCATGCCGGCGGGACCGGCCAAAACTGGACGGCCACTCTCCCCATCAGGGCCCGGAGAATCGCTGGGAGGGGGGGTGGGGGCACTGGCGCGGCAGGAGCAAACTGATTTTTTTTAACATAGTGAAAAGCAAGGAATGAGTGAAGAATTTTTTTTACACATTCTACCATCCCCGGAGGGTTAATTGTTTCTCTATGGTGTGGTTACACAGTGGTTAGCACTGCTGCCTCACAGCAGCAGGGACCCGGAGCATGGCCGGGTCCGTGGCCGCGCTGCAACATGCAGCCGTCACGCCAGACAACATGGCACCGGCCATGCGCGGAACTGACCTGCCAAATACAGTCCCATAGGCCAACCCCTGACCACTCCCCACCAGTCCATCCAGCCCCCGCAGAAGCCCGCACCCCCGCCCCCCCCCAGTCAGCAGTGAGGCTCCTGGTTGACTGTGGCGGCACGGGACACTGTCCGCGACCACCATGCCGGGTCCCCGACCGCTGAGACCACACATCACTCGGAGGTGGAGCATTGGGGGAGGGCCTTCCGATGACGCGCCAACGCCATTCCAACGGCGTGCGGCGCGAGATGCGATGACGTCATTTCGGAGTGGGCGGAGACAAGAAAACCAGCGGCAAACTGGCGCCACCCCCCGATTTGGGCATCGGAAGAGCTTCTCTGCCCAATCGCCTTACGATATCGGCGTCAGGCCAAGAGAATCCCGCCCAAGGGGTTTGCCGTATGAAGAGAGATTGAACAGTTGAGGCCTGTACTCTCTAGAGTTCAGGAGAATGAGGGGAGATCGAATTGAGGTGCACAAGACGTTAAAAGTTTGGATAAAGTAGACGTAGAGCGGATACTTCCTCTTGTGGGGATTCTAGAGCCCCGAGAGGTCGTAGTCTTAGGATAAGGGGCAGCAAATTTGAAACTGAGTTGAGGAGAAACTACTTCTTGCAGATGGTGTGAATCTGTGGAATCCGCTACCCCAGAGAGCGGAGGATGCAGGGACAGTGAGTAAATTTAAGGAAGAGTCAGGCAGATTTTTAATTGGTAACCGGCTGAAGGGTTATGGAGAACGGGCAGGTCAGTGGAGTTCAGGCAAAGATGAGAACAACCATGATCGAATCGCGGAGCAGACTCGATGAGCCAAATGGCTTATTCCTGCTACTATATCCTCGGAAGTTATGAACTCCCTACCTTGCCGCACCGTGGGTGCACCTCCACCACAGGGACAGCAGTGGTTTAAGAAGGCAGCACATCACCACCTCCTCAAGGGCAGCTAGGGATGGGCCTTGAAGGTTAGCAGTGAAGCCCACATCCCATAAATAAATAAATAAATAAGCCAAAACCAGGAAGTGTAAATTAGATTATTTAATTGAAAAGAGAGGCGGGATTAAGAGATAGGTATAAAAGAACGCACAAAGAATGTAGATGTTTAAAAAAACCTCTAACAAGAACTACAACCTGATAAAATTAGACTTCTGCTGCTTGTGCCAGATCAATTGTTTGGTAGTAATTAAAAATTCACTTACACTTACAAGCCCTAACATGTTTAGTGGGCATTAATTACATAATTAATTACATAAGTACAGCAAATTCATTCCTTTCCATGCAAGTGAATCGCCTCACCATTATTCTGACCACAAAATCCAGGCCACTGTCAAGGGTATGTATGTGAAAGTCAGGTTTCCATAACTTATGTTTTAATTTTGCTCTGGAACATGACAAATGTATTATGTTTATATTATCATTTAAAGGTCAGACATCCTACATTTAAATGTCAGCCACAACATCAATCTATTCCTACTTAGCCGAAGGGAAGGGCATTCTCCCTTTGCATAATATACTTCCCTGCTAATGATGCTGAAGGTGCACTTCTCGCTCAAAACCTTTTATTTATTGGGAATTTTATTTTGAACATGCTCAACGCTGTCACGGATGGCCCAGGAAACAAAGGCATGCTCAACCTCATCCCTAAAGACAACAAAATGTAAATAACTAACTTATTCCAAACAATAATTCATCACTGAATCATTGGTCGATTTTTAACTTGTGTCTTCTAACTCTGTAAAATAAAATATAACAAGAGCGAGAATTAAGCACAATTCTGGGGCCGGAATCCTTGTCGCCGCTGATAGCGAAGTTCCCGATGCAGCAGAGAATCAAGCGTCGCAAAAAAAAGGGCGCCGATGCCGTTTCGATGCACTGGTCCTCTGCTGGTGGTAGTATCGAGGTTCACGTCACGCGTCCTTTGCCAGCGGGAGGAGGTAACTGGGTCAGAATGACCCATTTGGACCCTATCAAGTGGCTGCGCACTGGATTCTCCAAGCCTGCGTAATTCCCGGGCCACTGGGACAGAATTCACATGGACGAGAATTGGTGCAGCTATTTCCCAGCTTGGCTCTAGTGCGGTGGGCCAAATGGGTAACTCGTAAAGTTCATCAGAGGCCCCCCCCTCCCCACCACAATGCCCACCCCACTCCCACCAGACTAACTGCAAGGTTGATAAATATCTAGCTATGATTGACAGCTCTTGGACCACTTCAAAAGCAGTTAAGTGCTCTCACTTTCTCTTTTTCTCTGCAGAATGCATTTGTTGTGATCCAAGAGCTGTCAGTCATAGCTAGATGTTTATAAACATTGTGGTTAGTTTCACAGCTCTGTCCTTGAGATCCATTCAAGCATGGAGGAAATGAAATTAAACAATCCAGACAAATGGCTGTGTGTGCAAACTGTCAATCGCAGCTTAGTAAAATCAATTTCCAATTCATATGAATGAAAGCCTTGCAGATCAAAGATCTGAGTGGGTTTGAACCCAACTGATGTGGTTTTCTCTTTCTTGGAATTGACAGGTGATGCTTCCTCTGCCTGAGCCAGCAGTTTTGGGCATCGATGAGTTTTCAAGCAGTGATTTCTTTTTCACTATCTCTGTCTGGACTGCTCTGTAAAAATAAAAAATAAATAATCATTATTGTCACAAGTAGGCTTACATGAACAGTGCAATGAAGTTACTGTGAAAAGCCCCCAGTCGCCACATTCCGGCGCCTGTTCGGGTACACGGAGGGAGAATTCAGAATTCTCAGCTGGTACGGGAATTGAACCCGCGCTGCTGGCCTTGTTCTGCATCACAAACCAGCTGTTTAGCCCACTGAGCTAAACCTGTAGCTTCCAGGAATGGGTCTCTGTAATGGTGTGGGGGGGGTCTCCTGTGGGGGTCTTTGTAATCGGGGGATTTCTGGTGGGGTCTCTATAAAAGGGGGGTTCCGGTGAAATGAAATGAAATGAAAATTGCTTATTGTCACAAGTAGGCTTCAAATGAAGTTACTGTGAAAAGCCCCTAGTCGCCACATTCCAGCACCTGTTTGGGGAGGCTGGGGGTCTCTCTCATGGGAGATTCTGCTGGCAGTCTCTGTATTAGGGCTCGACGGCGGTGTGTCAATGGGTCACCATCATACTGTGGCGGGGGGAGGAATTGCGTTACGGGGGGAAGTCCAGCCACTGGACGTCACTAGAAGGCCACCCTGGGCCTGGTGTAGCACAATGGGCTAAACAGCTGTCTTGTAATGCAGAACAAGGCCAGCAGCATGGGTTCAATTCCCGTACCGGCCTCCCTGAACAGGTGCTGGAATGTGGCGACTAGGGGCTTTTCACAGTAACTTCACTGAAGCTTACTTGTGACAATAAACAATGTTATTATTATTATTGTTATTATTATTATCCAGTAAAAATTAAATGAAATGAAATGAAAATCGCTTATTGTCACAAGTAGGCTTCAAATGAAGTTACTGTGAAAAGCCCCTAGTCGCCACATTCCGGCGCCTGTTCGGGGAGGCTGGTACGGGAATTGAACCGTGCTGCTGGCCTGCCTTGGTCTGCTTTCAAAGCCAGCGATTTACCCCTGTGCCAATAGTGGGATTCGTGAGGGAATTCCTCGCAAATTTCCCCCCACCCCCTTCCATAAATTTGCCTGACAAGGGGTAGCGAATCGTCCCTAGATTCTCGTTCTGAGGGGGAGCATAAATCAGAGATGATTCCTCTCCGGTGGGAGAAAGTAGTCTCCCAAACAGACAATCCTGCCAGGTATAAATACACAGACATCTATAGAGTTTAAGCTTTAATCCAATGGGAACAGTGTTTTAACGTAATACCAGAGCAGTCATTTACGTATAAACCGATACAAAAAGAATAATGGATACGTCAGCTACTCTCGATTAGCTATTTAATCGAGTTCAAATGTTATGATAACCTTCAACAGAAAACCTAAGAGCTGGGAACCCATGAGGCAATAACTGCTTTCACCAGGTCCTATTTGTTATTGTTTTTGACATTATCTAGTTTAAGTTTACATCGTACTGTTCAGTTCACCTGCTAATAATGACTATTAGTGGGGCACACTTCATGATTTTGATATATGGGGGCATTAACACATTAATGATCTCAATACTGAATGTTAGTTAAAGGTTATCCAAGTTGGCAGCTGGGGAATCCTTTATCTTGTGCATAGCATTTAATTAAAATGTTTTGTTGCCAAAGCAATAGAGACATTTATCTCAATTGTATGGTCAGTACTTACTCCCGCTGTCGGACAATATATTGGTGGGGCAGCTGAAATGCTGAATTTCCATAAACTGTGTCCCACATATTGTTTCACTTGCTTGCTCCTGTCATAATTATTTGATTCAGAAGTGCAAATTATGGCAGAATCATTGCCTGCGAAGTGCCCAAAGTGAATTGTCCCTCCGTCATTTCCCCATAATTCAGGAAAGATCAATTAAAGGTCATTCAAAGCACTCACACCGGTCAAGTTTCCCTGGCCTCTCCGCGGCGTGTTCCTCGACAGCGGGAGCTGGCCCGTCGTTGACCAATGGCGGAATCCTCTGGCCCTGCCGCTGCCAATGGGATTTCCCGTTGAATCAACCCCCCCCCAATGTGTTGGGTGCTCTGGGTCTGTGGAACACATACAGGCCACCAACACTTAAAATAGTGCAACACTATTTTATTAAGTCTGAAACTGTTGAAGATACTTTCACTGTGGGTTAACACGATATTAGATTGAACTAAAGACCATGCCTTGTCCTAACCAGTCTATGCACTCAGCACATGGTGAATGTCTGTGCTGCAGGCTGTGAGCTCTGTCCTACTAGGAGGCTGCAGCTCGAATGAGCGGGAACTCTGATGCCCCCTGTCTTTATAGTGCGTGTGCGCTAATTGGCTACAGTGTTGTGTGTGCTGATTGGTCCCACTGTGTGTCCATCAGTGTGTGTGTATCTGCACCATGATATACTGGTGTATATCATGACACCGCCCACACCGGGAAGCCCGTGGCACGGGTGTGTTGGCGGTGGTACCAGGAGATCCCGCGAGTGTGAACAGCTGAAAGATCTCGCCCGCTGTCTTTATATCACCACACGGGGCCGTAACCTCTCAACTCCCCAGCGCCAGATTTTGGGGATGTCAGTCATGAAGGTGCGCTGGGGAATACCTCCCTCTCGGAACTTCACAGGTAAGCATTTGCAAACTTCCTCCGGGAAATTTAGCCTCGCTGGGGACTATCCGAAAATGCAATTTGAGTAGCAAACTTTGGGCAATTCTGACAGGGTGATACCAGTAGTTGCTCATTAAAAGTTTGAAGAATTAAAACCTCTTCTAACTTCTGGGTAATTGTTCCAAAGAGACAGATCGATTCCCCCACCGTACTCCCCCCACACCCCCAAACCGCCAGGGTTACCGCACACACATGACTCACCAGCACCATCGGTACTCCCAAACCCCAATCCCCCATGGGATTCCCCTCAAGGGGACTCCACAACACACCCTCCCCCAACTAGCCTGTTGTCCTCGCCACCCCCCCCCCCCCCCCACCCCCCCCACCCATGAGTTCCAACCAGACCCCAATCCCGTGACATGACCGGACCTCAGCGACCCCCCACCCCTTACACCCCCTCCCCAGCCCAGACCTCTGATCCCCCCCCCCCCACTCCTCCCCCAACCACTAAATCCAATCCACTTATCTTAGATACTTACCGCGTCCCTTGTCTGTGAATTTCAATGGGAGTTTTAAACTTAGCTGGTGTATGAACTTTAGTGATGTAAGAAATGAAATGAAATGAAAATCGCTTATTGTCACAAGCAGGCCTCAAATGAAGTTACTGTGAAAAGCCCCTAGTCGCCACATTCCGGTGCCTGTTCGGGGAGGCTGGTACGGGAAGAGAGGGGGTGTATCCTTCTTTAATCTTATGGAGCAGGATTTTGACACTGGGCCTTGAGGACTGCTGTGCTGCCCGGATGTCACCTGGCCTGAATGAGACCGGGTGAAACAGGTATGCAAGAATATCCAGGTAAGTAATTGTCCTCGGGGTGACAAACCGACATTGATTGCCACTCCAACGAAGTTACCATCCATTCAGTGATTTACTATCCTGGCTTCATCCCCTGTTCCAAATAACCATATTCTTAAAATCCTAAATCATTGCCAACTCTACATTAAATGTCATTTTGTGGATGAAATGGTCATTTTGAGAACTATTACAAAGTTCATGTGAGCACCAGACACTTGGGGCGGGATTCTCCGAACCCCCCGCTGGATCGGAGAATTGCCGGGGGTCGGCGTGAATCCCACCCCCGCCGGCTGCCGAATTATCCGGCACCGGGGATTTGGCGGGGGCGGGAATCCCGCCACGCAGGTCGGCGGCTGCTGGCAGTGGCCCACCCCGCCGATTCTCCGGCCCGCGATGGGCCGAGTGGCCGCCCGTTTTCGGCGGGTCCCGCTGGCGTATGTTACGACAGGTACTCACCGCCGGGACCTGGCTCCATGGGTGGCCTCTGGGGTCCTCGGGGGTGGTGCGTGGGGGGGGGGATCTGGCTCCGTGGGGTGCCTCCATGATGGCCTGGCCCACGATTGGAGCCCACCGGTCCGCGGGCGGGCCTGTGCCGTGGGGGCACTCTATTCCTCCGCACCGGCTGGGGTACCGTCCGCGATGGCCGGCGCGGAGATGAACCCCCCCCTGCGCATGCGCTGGGATGGCCCCAGCACACGCTGGCACTCCCGCGCATGCGCCAACTCGCGCCGGCGGAGGCCCTTCAGCACCGTTTGGCATGGCGCCAAGCCCCTTCCGCGCCGGCTGGCGCGGCGCAAACCACTCTGGCGCCGGACTAGCCCCCGAAGGTGCCGAGGATTCCGCACCTTTGGGGCGGCCCGACGCCGGAGTGGTTCACGCCACTCCTTCCCGCCGGAGTTGCCCGACCCGCCGGTTTCCGAATCAATCTTTATTCAATACGCACATGAACTTGTCATCCTCATTTCAATCAGCTACCTATTGTGGTGATATGCATGTGCACATCAATGTATATAGTTATCTATCAATGTCTCTAGTTATCGATATGACCTCCAACCAGCAGGTGGTGATCGAGATCCACCATGTGCCTCCAGAGATTCGGCAGTTGGTAGTAAGTCATACTAGAGGACAGTTACACTCGATGTAGCTTCAGGAGAATTCACTGAATTCACTTAGTAGTTACCATTTGTATTATAGCTAGTGAGTTATCTTTCCACGTGTTCATTTGTTAATAAACTATTTTGCTAGTTAAAGAACTAGATGTTGTATGTAGATACTTACCACGGCCATAACGCAGAACATAACACCTATCAGATCCAAGCATATTTGGAAATAGATGACAAAGGTCCCTCATTGATGGAAGAATGGCAGGATTGAGAGAACCCGACAGCCTGATAAAAGAATGATTCAATAACATGGCTCAGCATGGAGGCGGTGAAGAGAAGGTTTTCTATAGGGTGAGATGTAAACAACTGGCCTTCTGCAATGCTGAGGATGTAGCAGTGCTGGCAAGGCCATGTCATCATAGTTGGACTGAGCTGCCTATGTATTAACTATGTGTTCGCTCGTCATGACTTATGTCATACACACAGGATGTGAAGATGAATTATGCGTTACAGTCGCATGAGGTATGACCAGTCCCAGACATGGGGCGTCATTCTCCGACCCCCCAGAGGGTCGGAGAATGGCCGTTGGCCGCCGTGAATCCCGCCCCCGCCGAAGTCTCCGAAGAGAGAAAAGTCGGCGGGGTGTTAATGTCGCCGCTGCCGTCGGAGAATGTCACGGGTCTGCGCAAGGCAGCCGATTTTCGGCCTGCCGATATTCTCCCTTCCGGATGGGCCGAAGTCCAGTCGACGTGATGACCGTTCACATCGACGTAAATTAAACCTCCTTTTCATCGGCGTGACCCTGTGCTCCAGGTTCACGCCGACCAGCGTGGAGGTGAGTGACGGCCTGGGGGGTTGGCTCTGGGCAGGCGATGGCGTGGACGCAGTCTGAATGCGTGAGGAGAGGTGTGTCTCGGGTTGTGTGTGTGTGTGTGCGGCGGGGGGGGGGGGTGGTTAGAGTGGGCTGGGCTCCGGGGGAGTGCCGGAAGGGGGTCCGTGCCGGGGAGGGGGATGAGGGGTCTGTGCCGGGGTGGAGGTTGGGGGGGGGGTCCGTGCCGGGGTGGAGGTTGGGGGGGGGTCCGTGCCGGGGTGGAGGTTGGGGGGTCCGTGCCGGGGTGGAGGTTGGGTGGGGGGTGTCCGTGCCGGGGAGGGGGATGGGGGGTCCGTGCCGGGGTGGAGGTTGGGGGGGGGTCCGGGGAGGGAGATGGGGGGTCCGTGCCGGGGTGGAGGTTGGGGGGGTCCGTGCCGGGGTGGAGGTTGGGGGGGGGGGTCCGTGCCGGGGAGGGTTGGGGGTCCGTGCCAGGGTGGAGGTTGGGGAGGGGGTCCGTGCTGGGGAGGGGATGGGGGTCCGTGCCAGGGTGGAGGTTGGGGAGGGGGTCCGTGCTGGGGAGGGGGATGGGGGGTCTGTGCCGGGGTGGAGGTTGGGGGGGGGGGGTCGTGCCGGGGTGGAGGTTGAGGGGGGGTCCGTGCCGGGGTGGAGGTTGGGGGGGGGTCCGTGCCGGGGTGGAGGTTGGGGGGGGGTCCGTGCCGGGGTGGAGGTTGGGGGGGGTCCGTGCCGGGGTGGAGGTTGAGGGGGGGGTCCGTGCCGGGGAGGGGGATGGGGGGACCGTGCCGGGGTGGAGGTTGGGGGGGGTCCGGGGAGGGGGATGGGGGGTCCGTGCCGGGGTGGAGGTTGGGGGGGGTCCGTGCCGGGGTGGAGGTTGGGGGGGGGTCCGTGCCGGGGAGGGGGATGGGGGTCCGTGCCAGGGTGGAGGTTGGGGAGGGGGGTCCGTGCTGGGGAGGGGGATGGGGGGTCCGTGCCGGGGTGGAGGTTGGGGGGGGGTTCCGTGCCGGGGAGGGAGATGCGAGGGCAAGTGAGTTGGTCCACCTGGCCAGGTGCCAGCCTCCAACAGTTGGACCCATGCGGTCCATGCCACCTGGCTGGGGGGAGGAGGGGATATGGGCAATGATCACATGTCGTCGTTCCCCTCCCCCCCACCAGGCTGTCATGTTTTCCGATCATCCAGCGATGTTGGCCGCCGTGGCGGCAGCCGCTCATGTCTATGTTGCCCTGGATGAGGAGGAGTAGGAGGAGGAGGAGGAGCGTGCCAGAGAGGCGGCGCAGGCTGCCGCAGAGGGACAGGCGGCAGCCGCCCAGGCTGGAGGGACACCTGACCGACAGGACGAGGAGGGGGAGGAGGACGTCGCGGCCCCACGGCAATGGAGGCACCCGAGGGCGCCCCGTGTGTACCGGCCCCGGCAGTCATACCAGGACCTCACGGACCGGGAATGCAGGAGGAGACTCCGGATGAGGCGGGAAACCGTGGCACACATCTGCCACCTGCTGGCACACCTGTCACTGCGTGGCACTGGCGGGGGACACCCTCTCCCCGTGTCCGTCAAGGTTACGGTGGCCCTGAACTTTTATGCAACGGGGTCATTCCAGGCACCGAGTGGGGACCTGTCCGGCATATCGCAGACATCGGTGCATCGGTGCATCCGGGCAGTGACAGATGCCCTATATGCCATGGCGCACCGCTACATCCGCTTCCCCGTGGACCGGGCCAGCCAAGATGCCCGGGCCGTGGGCTTCTCTGCCGTGGCCGGGTTCCCCATGGTCCAGGGCGTGATCGATGGGATGCACGTCGCCGTGCGGCCACCTGCAGATAACAGGGCCGTGTTCACCAATAGGAAGGGGACCTATTCGGTGAACATACAGGTGGTCTGCGACCACCGCACGATGATCCTGCACGTCTGCGCCCGTTACCCAGGCAGTGTACACGACTCATACGTGTTGTCGCGGTCATCCATCCCCGGCATGTACGAGGGATGCCATCCCCGGCTGAGGGGCTGGTTGCTGGGCGACAGGGGCTACCCATTGCGATCGTGGCTGATGACGCCTGTACGGAGGCCACGCAATGAGGTGGAGAACTGCTACAATGATGCCCATGTAGCGACAAGGGGAGTGATAGAGAGGTGCTTTGGCGTGCTGAAGATGCGTTTCAGGTGCCTGGACCTCTCTGGGGGCGCCCTCCAGTATCGGTCAGATAGGGCCGGCCGTATCATTGTGGTGTGCTGCGTCCTGCACAACATAGCCCAGCAGAGGGGCGATGTGCCGCAGGCAGAGGAGGGCGGAGTGGAGGAGCAGCAGGAAGAGGCGCAGTCCTCCACAGATGTGGGGGATGGGGGTAATGGTCAGGGCAGACGGGGTAGACACAGGCGGGTGGCTGTCCACCGTTACCGGCTGGCCCAGCGGGCACGGGATAGACTGATAGCCGCCCGCTTCACTGACTAGATGGGTGTGGGAATCGGGTAGTATGGCCACAGACCGCACACCATGGCAACAGCCGACCACCCACACCCCCCACCCATCCACCCACCCAGCATCCTCACCCCCCTCCCCAACCCCACCCACCCCACCCACATGCACACCACCCCCCCCCCCATTGCCGATCCACCTGCGGCACAACGGGCCGGGCTCACACAGTTGCGGGTGGACGCGTGTCTATTGCAGGCCATGGAGGATGATGACAACCCGCCCTGCGGTGAGCTCCTGGCTCCACATCGTTGGACTATGTCTGACCCATGGCCACAGTACCACCATCCACCCGGACCATCCCTGCATGCGGCTGTGACACTGCAGCGCACGGTCCCGTCCTCTGCCCGGGGGATGTTGATGGCGGCCCACGGGGAAGGGGGCAGACTCACCTGGGGCTGAGGTAAGACCAACCCTCACACACACACTTGCGCTCAACGTACATGACACCCCCGCACGCTTTGGACAGAGCACAAAGACAGCTTCTGTAGGTGTAACATTGACTTTAATAACCAAAGGAGTTCATGCACGTGCCCTAGCCCCTAAAACTCAGTGTCTAATTGTTTGGCCTTACGGGCCCTTTGACTACGTCTACGTGGTTCCCCAGACGGTACAGCAGAACTGGAGGTGGACTCCTGTGATTCCTGCCCTCTGACACTGGATCCCTTTGGCGGCCGTTTCCTGGGGCGTCCTGGCCTAGATGGGCCAGGCTGCAGCCCGGGCGACTGGGATGACGAGCTGCCAGCCTGTCCTGCCCGTTGCCCACCCGATGCACCTGGGACGGAAGGGGGGGGAGTCCGAGGTGTCGCGGTGTACCGGGACCTCCCCTACAGGGGGAGCCGGGATGGACCACACCACCTCCTCCTCCCGATGGCCCCCAGGCCTCTACATGGGTGGGGGATGCGAACGGACTGGCCATCCGACGCCCCCCCGACATCTGGCGCTGCCAGTCCTGGAGGCCCGTGCTGGTATCGACAGGGGTCTGCAGGGTTGCAGCCATGGAGCCCAGGGGGTTGGCAAACCCTGTCTGTGACAGTGCGACGCACTGGCACTGGCTCATGGCCTCCTGTGAGAGTGCAGCCATTTCCTGGGCCACAGACGCCGCCTGCACGGAAAGCCCCAGGCCTCGCAAACCGTTCCCCATGTCTGACACCGTCGCACCCATTGCCTCCACCACGGACGCCACCCGTGCGGTGTCAGCCTGGGCGGCACGCATGACCGGCACCACTCCCAGCTCCTGGACGCGGGTGGACTCCTCCACCTGCGACCGCAGCCGCCGCAAGCTTGCCGTCACCCTCTTCGCTCGTCTCCGGGTCGGTGGTTGCATCGGATCTATGTGTGGGTGTGGTAACTGCAGGAACCCGGGATCCATCTGGGCGGCAGATGTTCGCTTGGGCTGGGCTGCCCTCCGACCGCCCGGCCCCTCTGCTGCTCCTACCTCCACCTGCTGTACCGGGACAGCTGTGTTGTGCGCACCAGTGAGTGTACCAGACGCCTCATCACTAAAGTGCCCAACCGAGGTGAGTGTTTCTGCGATGGTGGAGGGTGTTGGTGACAGCAGTGGCGTTGTGTCGTGCTCTTCGTCCTACTCTGAGTCCATGGCACTTTGGGGTGGGGGTTCGTCTCCACCCATCCACTCTGGGTCACTGTCCGGTATTTCGTCTTCCTGGGTAGTTCCCGGGTAGGGGTGTCCCGGGGAGTGCTGTCCCGGGTAGTGGTGTCCCGGGTAGTGGTGTCCCGGGTAGTGGTGTCCCGGGTAGTGCTGTCCCGGGTAGTGGTGTCCTGGGTAGTGGTGTCCTGGGTAGTGGTGTCCTGGCTCGGATGTGACGGGGGCCTGTGGCTGCCCCCCTCGTCGCTGGGTGGTCGCTCCCGCACGTGACGGGGGTGTCGTCACCCTGTTGCTCCAGGTCTCTCTGTCTCCCGTGGCCTCCGAGGGGCATCCTGCGGGCGTCGCATGCTGGAGGATGCGGGTCTCTCCGCCTCCTGTGGTGTGCGAGGGGCATCCTGCGGGCGTCGCATGCTGGAGGGTGCGGGTCTCTCCGTCTCCCGTGGTGTGCGAGGGGCATCCTGCGGGCGTCGCATGCTGGAGGGTCCGGGTCTCTCCGTCTCCCGTGGCCTCCGAGGGGCATCCTGCGGGCGTCGCATGCTGGAGGGTCCGGGTCTCTCCGTCTCCCGTGGTCTCCGAGGGGCATCCTGCGGGCATCGCATGCTGGAGGGTACGGGTCTCTCCGTCTCCCGTGGCCTCCGAGGGGCATCCTGCGGGCGGTCTGCATCTGCGGGGATGGGTGCCTGGACGTTTGGTCCTGCGATACACAATGAAGCATGCATGGTTAGACATCAGGCAGTGATCAGGTGATATGGGGGAGGGGGATATGGGGGAAGGGGGATATGGGGACGGGCTGTCGGTGGCTCACTTGCTACTACGCCCCCGACCTCTGCATCAGCAACCTCCCGGTCGTCAGGTCCGCCAGCCAGTTCCAGGGCCCTTTCCTCGTGTTCGGTCAGTGGCCTCTCATCAGCGGGCCCTCCTCCAGTCCTCACATGCTCCCTATTGTTGTGTGCGCGCTTCTCCTGTGGGGGGGGTGGGGGGTGGCAGGGGTAAAAGGCAACACTGTTAGGCAGGCATATGAATGCACGCCATCGGTTGCGCGTGCATTGCAGAGGTTAAGTTCAGGGCTGGATTCACTTGGGGATATGGGGGAGGGGGGATATGGGGGAGGGGGGGATATGGGGGAGGGGAGATATGGGGAGGGGGGATATGGGGGAGGGGGGATATGTGGGAAGGGGGATATGGGGGGGTATGGGGGAGGGGGGATATGGGGAGAGGGGATATGGGGGAAGGGGGGATATGGGGGAGGGGGGATATGGGGGAGGGGGATATGGGGGAGGGGGGATATGGGGGAGGGGGGATATGGGGAGGGGGGATATGGGGAAGGGGGGACATGGGGAATATGGGGAGGGGGGATATGGGGGAGGGGGGATATGGGGGAGGGGGGATATGGGGGAGGGGGGATATGGGGGAGGGGGGATATGGGGGAGGCTCACCCTGCCTGCTCTGACGAGGTCGTTCACCTTCTTGTGGCACTGGGTGCCTGTCCGTGGTGTCAGGGCCGCAGCGGTGACGGCCTCTGCCACTTCCCTCCACAGACGCCGGCTGTGGCGTGGGGCAACTCTGCGGCTGTGCCCGGGATACAGGGCGTCCCTCCTCTGCTCCACCGCGTCCAGGAGCGCATCCACATCCCGTGACTCGAACCTCGGGGCTGAGCGACGGCCAGCCATCCAGTCGGGTGTTGCGGTCGGGTGTTCCGGTCGGGTGGGGGGGAGCAGCGCGGCCTTATGAGCCGTCACGCCATGCAGCGCGTATGACGCTGCACGGCGTGAACCACTGCGCAAGCACGGATCCCGTTACGTCGCTGCTAGCCCATTTCGGGCCGGAGACTTTCGACCAATTTTTCCGACGTGACGCAAGTCGGATTTGCGCCGTTTTTTGCGCCGCGCCGATAACGGAGAATTTCGCCCCTGACGTGGACATTGTTTTCTGTGAATCTTCATTGCAAAGTGAGTTCTGTGCAAATGTAGGTGATAGTAGACTGACGTTCAACAACAGCGTTCAGAAGAAAAAATAGCTACACTGGTCTGAAAGTGATATATCATTCCCATGATATTGCCATAGATGGCCTAAATAGCACATACCATTTAACTTTGAAGGAGCAATTTAAATTCAATCTCATCAAACCCCTGGCTATGGGAGCGCAATATTAGGATGGCAACAAGAGGCGCCGAATTCAGAATTCCGCCAACCTTCCTGAACATTCAAATTTGGCTCAATTGTTTGGCTACATTTTGTGAATTCTTTCCAGGTGGGATTGAGAGGTCTATTTCCCGGGACAGGAAAAGCTGGCAATGTAAATAAAGCCTGGCCCGGGGAGGTGTGACTCCTGTTGCCGGGTTAGTGGAGAGGATTTATTTACCGAAGCATGAAAGCCAAAGGATGTGTTGCACCATCAGCTAAATGAAAGCTTGCTGCGAGGTTTGCTGTTGCCAAACAGATTGCCGGGGATGTTGTTCGACTTTTTGTTTCAGTGAAAGCAGGGAGTGCTGTCGCAATAGCTGCCTCAAGTCCCTTCCCTCTGGGTGGCCGTCGCGATGGGACAGAAATATCACTAGGCGAGCGGAATGCGGAGGGACCTGCGAAGGTTTTCCCACCTTGGGGGAGGGGTAAAAGATACAGTGATAGCAGGAGGTGTGGCAAATCAGTTCAATCACTGTCCCCATAAAGGAATTGATTAAACCCTTCAACGTGGGAGAGGACATGTGTGAGTTAACGGGGTCTGAAATAGGCGGCGCGATGTCCGCCGACTGGCGCCCAAAACGGCGCCAATCAAACGGGCATCGCGTCGCCCCAAAGGTGCAGAATGCTCCGCATCTTTGGGGGCCGAGCCCCAACATTTAGGGGCTAGGCCGGCGCCAGAGGGATTTCCGCCCCGCCAGCTGGCGGAAATGACATCCCCGGGCGGCGCATGCGCGGGAGCGTCAGCGGCCGCTGACAGTTTCCCACGCATGCGCAGTGGAGGGAGTCTCTTCCGCCTCCGCCATGGTGGAGACCGTGGGGAAGGCGGAAGGGAAAGAGTGCCCCCACGGCACAGGCCCGCCCGCGGATCGGTGGGCCGCGATCGCGGGCCAGGCCACCGTGGGGGCACCCCCCCGGGGTCAGATCAACCCGCACCCCCCCCCCAGGACCCCGGAGCCCGCCCGCGCCACCTTGTCCCGTCGGTAAATACAGCTTTGATAAACGCCGGCGGGACAGGCAATTTCTGGGCGGGACTTCGGCCCATCCGGGCCGGAGAATCGAGCGGGGGGGTCCCGCCAACCGGCGCGGCGCGATTCCCGCCCCCGCCGAATATCCAGTACCGGAGACCTCGGCAACCGGCGGGGGGCGGGATTCACGGCGGCCAACGGCCATTCTCCGACCCGCTGGGGGGGTCGGAGAATGACGCCCAGAGTGTCTAGCCTCGAAGAAATGGTCAAAATGGATTTGAAGTAAGAGGAGGAGGATGGCACAGTGAATGTGTGCTGTGGAGGCTGGTCCACGCATCAGCTGTGACTCAATCTGATCTGTTTGCATGTTGTGAGTTTGCACAGCAGGATGCCTCAGCAATGCCCAGAAGGATTAAAAAGCTTCCACAGGAACTGCTGGATAATCTTCCTTAAGGGGTGTTTAACAAGGAGAGCTACCTTTGCCTGATCTTTTAAAATCTCAATCTGCAGACATTTCCAGTTGCACTTTTATTGGCTGTCTGGATATTTCTTGAAGTGAAAAACATGGGCGTGTTTCTCCGACCCCCTGCGCTGGGTCGGAGAATCGCTGGGGGGGGCGGCGTGAATCCCGTCCCACCGCCGGGTCGAAGAATCGCTGAGGGGGGCGGCGTGAATCCCGTCCCACCGTCGGGTCGGAGAATCGCTGGGGGGGGGCGGGGTGAATCCCGTCCCACCGCCGGGTCGAAGAATCGCTGAGGGGGGCGGCGTGTTTCTCCGACCCCCTGCGCTGGGTCGGAGAATCGCTGAGGGGGGGGGGGGCGGCGTGAATCCCGTCCCACCGCCGGGTCGAAGAATCGCTGAGGGGGGCGGCGTGAATCCCGTCCCACCGTCGGGTCGGAGAATCGCTGGGGGGGGCGGGGTGAATCACGTCCCACCGTCGGGTCAGAGAATCGCCGGGGGGCGGCGTGAATCCCGACCCGACGCTGGCTGCCAAATTCTCCGGTGCCGGGGTTTTGGCGGGGGCGGGAATCGCGCCGCACCGGTCGACGGCTGCTGGCAATGCCCCCCCCCCCCGCCGATTCTCCGGCCCACGATGGGACGAGTGGCCGCCCGTTTTTGCCCGGTCCCGCCGGCGTAAATTAGACAAGGTCCTTACCGGCGGGGCCTGGCTCTGCGGGTGGTCCCCAGGGTCCTCGGGGGGGGTTGCGGGGGGATCTGGCCCCAGGGGGTGTCCCCACTGTGGCTTGGCCCACGATCGGGGCCCACTGATCCACGGGCAGGCCTGTGCCGTGGGGGCACTCTTTCCCTCCGCGCCGGCCACTGTAACAGTCCGCCAAGGCCGGTGCGGCGACGACCCCCCCTGTGCATGCGCTGGGATCGCGCCAGAACACGCTGCCCCTCCCGCGCACTCGCCAACTTGCGCCGGCCGGCGAAGGCTGTTCGGCGCCGGTTGGCGTGGCGCCAAACACTCTGGTGCCGGCCTAGACCCCGAAGGTGCAGAGGATTCCGCACCTTCGGGGCAGCCCGATGCCGGAGTGGTTCACGCCGCTCCTCAGGGCAGGTGCGGCTCGCCCCGCCGGTTCGCGGAGAATCATAGAACATAGAACATAGAACATAGAAAATACAGCACAGAACAGGCCCTTCGGCCCACGATGTTGTGCCGAACCTTTGTCCTAGATTAATCATAGATTATCATTGAATCGACAGTGCAGAAGGAGGCCATTCGGCCCCCTGAGTCTGCACCGGCTCTTGGAAAGAGCACCCTACCCAAACTCAACACCTCCACCCAACACCAAGGGCAATTTGGACATTAAGGGCAATTTATCATTGGCCAATTCACCTAACCCGCACATCTTTGGACTGTGGGAGGAAACCGGAGCACCCGGAGGAAACCCACGCAGACACGGGGAGAACGTGCAGACTCCGCACAGACAATGACCCAGGCCGAAATCGAACCTGGGACCATGGATCTGTGAAGCAATTGTGCTATCCACAATGCTACCGTGCTGCCCTTAAGAACAAATAAATCTACACTATATCATTTTCCCGTAATCCATGTACCTATCCAACAGCTGCTTGAAGGTCACTAATGTTTCCGACTCAACTACTTCCACAGGCAGTGCATTCCATGCCCCCACTACTCTCTGGGTAAAGAACCTACCTCTGATATCCCTCCTATATCTTCCACCTTTCACCTTAAATTTATGTCCCCTTGTAATGGTGTGTTCCACCTGGGGAAAAAGTCTCTGACTGTCTACTCTATCTATTCCCCTGATCATCTTATAAACCTCTATCAAGTCGCCCCTCATCCTTCTCCGCTCTAATGAGAAAAGGCCTAGCACCCTCAACCTTTCCTCGTAAGACCTACTCTCCATTCCAGGCAACATCCTGGTAAATCTTCTTTGCACCTTTTCCAGAGCTTCCACATCCTTCCTAAAATGAGGCGACCAGAACTGTACACAGTACTCCAAATGTGGCCTTACCAAAGTTTTGTACAGCTGCATCATCACCTCACGGCTCTTAAATTCAATCCCTCTGTTAATGAACGCGAGCACACCATAGGCCTTCTTCACAGCTCTATCCACTTGAGTGGCAACTTTCAAAGATGTATGAACATAGACCCCAATGTCTCTCTGCTCCTCCACAATGCCAAGAACTCTACCGTTAACCCTGTATTCCGCATTCATATTTGTCCTTCCAAAATGGACAACCTCACACTTTTCAGGGTTAAACTCCATCTGCCACTTCTCAGCCCAGCTCTGCATCCTATCTATGTCTCTTTGCAGCCGACAACAGCCCTCCTTACTATCCACAACTCCACCAATCTTCGTATCGTCTGCAAATTTACTGACCCACCCTTCAACTCCCTCATCCAAGTCATTAATGAAAATCACAAACAGCAGAGGACCCAGAACTGATCCCTGCGGTACACCACTGGTAACTGGGATCCAGGCTGAATATTTGCCATCCACCACCACTCTCTGACTTCTATCGGTTAGCCAGTTCGTTATCCAACTGGCCAAATTTCCCACTATCCCATGCCTCCTTACTTTGTGCAGAAGCCTACCATGGGGAACTTTATCAAATGCCTTACTAAAATCCATGTACACTACATCCACTGCTTTACCTTCATCCACATGCTTGGTCACCTCCTCAAAGAATTCAATAAGATTTGTAAGGCAAGACCTACCCCTCACAAATCCGTGCTGACTATCCCTAATCAAGCAGTGTCTTTCCAGATGCTCAGAAATCCTATCCTTCAGTACCCTTTCCATTACTTTGCCTACCACCGAAGTAAGACTAACTGGCCTGTAATTCCCAGGGTTATCCCTAGTTCCTTTTTTGAACAGGGGCACGACATTCGCCACTCTCCAATCCCCTGGTACCACCCCTGTTGACAGTGAGGACGAAAAGATCATTGCCAACAGCTCTGCAATTTCATCTCTTGCTTCCCATAGAATCCTTGGATATATCCCGTCAGGCCCGGGGGACTTGTCTATCCTCAAGTTTTTCAAAATGCCCAACACATCTTCCTTCCTGACAAGTATTTCCTCGAGCTTACCAATCTGTTTCACACTGTCCTCTCCAACAATATCGCCCCTCTCATTTGTAAATACAGAAGAAAAATACTCATTCAAGACCTCTCCTATCTCTTCAGACTCAATACACAATCTCCCGCTACTGTCCTTGATCGGACCTACCCTCGCTCTAGTCATTCTCATATTTCTCACATATGTGTAAAAGGCCTTGGGGTTTTCCTTGATCCGACCCGCCAAAGATTGTTCATGCCCTCTCTTACCTCTCCTAATCCCTTTCTTCAGTTCCCTCCTGGCTATCTTGTATCCCTCCAATGCCCTGTCTGAACCTTGTTTCCTCAGCCTTACATAAGTCACCTTTTTCCTTTTAACAAGACATTCAACCTCTCTTGTCAACCATGGTTCCCTCACTCGACCATCTCTTCCCTGCCTGACAGGGACATACATATCAAGGACACGTAGCACCTGTTCCTTGAACAAGTTCCACATTTCACTTGTGTCCTTCCCTGCCAGCCTATGTTCCCAACTTATGCACTGCAATTCTTGTCTGACAACATCGTATTTACCCTTCCCCCAATTGTAAACCTTGCCCTGTTGCACGTACCTATCCCTCTCCATTACTAAAGTGAAAGTCACAGAATTGTGGTCACTATCTCCAAAATGCTCCCCCACTAACAAATCTATCACTTGCCCTGGTTCATTACCCAGTACTAAATCCAATATTGCCCCTCCTCTGGTCGGACAATCTACATACTGTGTTAGAAAAGCTTCCTGGACACACTGCACAAACACCACCCCTCCAAACTATTTGATCTAAAGAGTTTCCACTCAATATTTGGGAAGTTAAAATCGCCCATGACTACTACCCTATGACTTCTGCACCTTTCCAAAATCTGTTTCCCAATCTGTTCCTCCACATCTCTGTTACTATTGGGGGGCCTATAGAAAACTCCTAACAAGGTGACTGCTCCTTTCCTATTTCTGACTTCAACCCATACTACCTCAATAGGGTGATACTCCTCGAACTGCCTTTCTGCAGCTGTTATACTATCTCTAATTAATAATGCCACCCCCCACCTCTTTTACCACCCTCCCTAATCTTATTGAAACATCTATAACCAGGGACCTCCAACAACCATTTCTGCCCCTCTTCTATCCAAGTTTCCGTGATGGCCACCACATCGTAGTCCCAAGTACCGATCCATGTCTTAAGTTCACCCACCTTATTCCTGATGCTTCTTGCGTTGAAGTATACACACTTCAACCCATCTCCGTGCCTGCAAATACTCTCCTTTGTCAGTGTTCCCTTCCCCACTGCCTCATTACATGCTTTGGCGTCCTGAATATCGGCTACCTTAGTTTCTGGACTACAAATCCGGTTCCCATTCCCCTGCCAAATTAGTTTAAACCCTCCCGAAGAGTGCTAGCAAACCTCTCTCCCAGGATATTGGTGCCCCTCTGGTTCAGATGCAACCCGTCCTGCTTGTACAGGTCCCACCTTCCCCAGAATGCGCTCCAATTATCCAAATACCTGAAGCCCTCCCTCCTACACCATTCCTGCAGCCACGTGTTCAACTGCACTCTCTCCCTATTCCTAGCCTCGCTATCACGTGGCACCGGCAACAAACCAGAGATGACAACTCTGTCTGTCCTGGCTTTCAACTTCCAGCCTAACTCCCTAAACTTGTTTATTACCTCCACACCCCTTTTCCTACCTATGTCGTTGGTACCAATGTGCACCACGACTTCTGGCTGCTCACCCTCCCCCTTAAGGATCCTGAAGACACGATCCGAGACATCCCTGGCCCTGGCACGTGGGAGGCAACATACCTTCCGGGAGTCTCGCTCGCGACCACAGAATCTCCTATCTATTCCCCTAACCATTGAATCTCCTACAACTATTGCTTTTCTATTCTCCCCCCTTCCCTTCCGAGCCCCAGAGCCAGACTCCGTGCCAGAGACCTGGCCGCTAGGGCCTTCCCCCGGTAGGTCATCCCCCCCAACAGCATCCAAAACGGTATACTTGTTTTGAAGGGGAACGGCCACGAGGGATCCCTGCACTGTCTGCCTGTTTGTTTTTTTCCCCCTGACTGTAACCCAGCTATTCTTGTCCTGTACCTTGGGTGTGGTTACCTCCCTGTAACTCTTCTCAATCACCCCCTCTGCCTCCCGGATGATCCGAAGTTCATCCAGCTTCAGCTCCAGTTCCCTAACACGGTCTTTGAGGAGCTGAAGTTGGGTGCACTTCCCGCAGGTATAGTCAGTGGGGACACCGGTGGTATCCCTCACCACCCACATCCTACAGGAGGAGCATGTAACTGGCCTAGCCTCCATCCCCTCTTACCTTAAAGAATATAGCTGCTGTGTGGACTAACTAGATCTCCGCCCTCCGACTCTGCTCCCAGTCAGCTACACTTCCTGTAAACTCCTGGCTCTCTTCACACTCTTTGTGGAAATGTCGGAAACAAAATGAAAGGAGCACCTTACTCCCTCCTCACCTAACTCCCTCGGTCACCAAACTCTCACTATCGCACTCAAAAAGCACCAAATTCAGCACTCCCTCGGTCACCAAACTCTCACTATCGCACTCAAAAAGCACCAAATTCAGCACTCCCTCGGTCACCAAACTCTCACTATCGCACTCAAAAAGCACCAAATTCAGCACTCAGTGCAAACAAAGTCTGCACTGTAGGGGATCACTTTTATACTGTGAATCTAGCCTCTGAAAAACTGGCCTAATCCAATTAACTAATTAACAAGCTCCAGCTGCAAGTGCCTAGAAGTAGAAGCCTGTTTAAAGCTGATTGAAAATTCACCTTCTTCTAAACCAAACAGCAACTTTTAAGTTAATTAACTAAATAAAAGAAAGACTAAACTTTAGATAAAAATGAAGCCTTATACTCCCTCGGTCACCAAACTCTCACTATCGCACTCAAAAAGCACCAAATTCAGCACTCAGTGCAAACCGCACAAGTATGTTCACAATGGGACAAAATCCACAGCCCGAAGGTTACATATAACCTTAGTCAAGTTTGCTGAAAATTTAAAAACCAGTGGATCTATCAGTGATCAATATGAAAGCAATTCACAATAAGCACGTATTCTGATACACACTCTAACAGGAAAACATATTCATTTTAAATGTTAACACATTGGGGAATTGTTAGGCACGATTTAACCAGAAGGTTTCTAAATCTAATAGCGAGCGGGAACTGCCGCGAGCTTCCCGACGCTGTAAAATGTTAATTGGTCCACTTGCCGAGGCCCCACGGACTTCATGCCGCAAATGATGGTCCAGCAAGCTGATTCGCCGGGGCCGCGCCCGCCAGCCTCCCGCTAA
Organism: Scyliorhinus torazame; assembly: GCF_047496885.1. Lineage (NCBI taxonomy): Eukaryota > Metazoa > Chordata > Chondrichthyes > Carcharhiniformes > Scyliorhinidae > Scyliorhinus > Scyliorhinus torazame. Next base: position 139,531,762 of record NC_092725.1, read on the forward strand.
CAAGGGAGAGCGGCACTGAATCCGATCCTGCACAGCCCACCCCACTCAGCTGGCAGCCATGCCTCTGCGGCGACCAGCCCCACAATTCGGGGATGCCGACCTGGGCAGGTTCTTGGGCGCGGTCAAAGCCAGACGGGATGCTCTGTCTCCCCGAGGGTCTCGGAGGGTCAGCCACAGGGCAGCCAGTGCCGCCTGGTAGGAATGCTCGGGGAGTGTGACCAGGAAGACCGGTACCCGTGCCGTCAGAAGATCAAAGACTTTCACCAGGCCACAGAGGTGAGTTGGACTCAGGATTGGGAATAGGCCAGTTGGCCCTTTGAGACTATTGAACCATTTAATAAGATCATGATCTTGTTGTGGTCTCACCTCCACTATCCTGATTGCCCCCCATAACCCTTGACTCCCTTGATTATTAAAATCCATCTAACTCTCCCTGGAATAAATTCAATGACAGCCTCACTACCCTCCGGGAGAGAGAATTACACTTGTTAACATCTGTATGAGAGAAACAAAATACTTCTCAACTAAGTCTTGAAATGGAGACCTCTTATTCTTAAACTATGTCCCCCATTTCTAGTCTACCCCACATGTGGAAACATCCTCCCAGCATCCACTTATTAACTCCCCCCAGAATCTTATGCGTTTCAATAAGTTCACCTCTCATTTTTCTAAACCCTAACCTTGGAGACCTCAGATGAGCGCTGTTCAGCACTGGTCTCCACAAACAGCAGCTGGAATGGCATTTGTGGGGGTCTCCCAGGGGATCAGAGGCCCCCAACTTCATGCCCCCTGGGGAGGGTGGTACCCTAGAATTGCTGGTGCCACCTGGGGGCCAGCATGACACTGCTAAGGTGCCAGGCTGGCATTTCTTGTGCATGCGTGCAATTGGGTGTGGGGGGTGCACTGCGTGGGTGTTGGGGGAAGTGTGGGTGGGGCCGGGGACCCTCCCATAATTTGTTTGGCTGGAAGGGGGTCAGTTAAAAAAAAAAAGACAGCACGGTAGCACAAGTGGATAGCACTGTGGCTTCACAGTGCCAGGGTCCCAGGTTCGATTCCCCGCTGGGTCACTGTCTGTGCGGAGTCTGCACGTTCTCCCCGGGTCTGCGTGGGTTTCCTCCGGGTGATCTGGTTTCCTCCCACAGTCCAAAGACGTGCAGGTTAGGTGGATTGGCCATGATAAATTGCCCTTAGTGACCAAAAGGTTTGGGAGGGGTTATTGGGTTATGGGGATAGGGTGGAAGTGAGGGCTTAAGTGGGCCGGTGCAGACTCGATGGGCCGAATGGCCTCCTTCTGCACTGTATGTTCTATGTTCTAAACTACAATGGGTATGGGCCCAACCTGTTCAACCTTTCTTCATAACCTAAGCCCTTCATAATCAGAATTGATGTTCTATGTTCTAAGACATTTAACCTCAATCCATCTGGAGTAATAGTCAATAACTATGAGCAAAAAAGGTTAGGTTAGGAGGGGTTATGGGAATAAGTCTTAAGTGGGTCGGTGCAGACTCGATGGGCTGAATGGCCTTCTTCTGCACTGTATGTTCTATGTTCTATGTAATTGAGTTGATGTGGGTCATAATGACATAATAACAGTCCTTGGGGAAAGCTCGACAAGTAATTCCATTGAAAGTAGTCATGTTCTTTTCTCATCTACACCAGATGGTCTGTTGATCAAAGCAGTACAGCCGATGTTGTTTTTAAATTCTCACTAACAGCTGAAGCCTGTTTCTTTTCCAACTTCAAAGGGATTTTAAAAACTTCAGAGAGTGACACCTGAACAGATGTTATCTGCCCTTCAACAGCCATTACGTCAATTCCATAAATTCGTGATTCCCATCCTGCCGATTAAGATGCTTGGAACAGCCAAATGGGGTATGTTTGAGCACAACACTAAGTTCAAATGGTCCGGTTGAGTTCAGGTTTCCCACCTGTATGAAACACGCCCCACACCCTTGCCCCTGTAGACAAAAGAAATTGATCCATCGGAAAAGGGGGAGAGCATCCATTTCTGAAAATCTAGCCCCAAGGTTCAGGAATAACTGATGCTACTTTGACAATGTTGCTCAGAGAAATCAAGCGGACTGAATGAGGGAATCAGGTACGAGTGCAAACTCTTTTAAAGTACCCAATGAGGATATAGTTACCTTTGTTCTCTGCTTCGTTGCAACACAAGGGGCCGAACTCTCCTGAAATAGGACTATGTCCCCATGCCGACATAAAAGTGCTGGAGTTCTACTCTGAGTCCGCAGCCACCACATGAGCATCTCGACCGGCAATAGGTGGTTAGTTCCATGCCGTCGGGAACTCGGCCGGTCGGGAGCGGAGGATCACTGGCCGGGCCTCTGGGCCCCCAGCCACGCGGCGTACTCTGCGATCATGCCGATTTCCGGGTCCCAGAGAATCGCCGGATCGGCGCCGGGCCCGATTTCGGCGTGAAAGTGCCCCGCGCCGACCGCGATTTCACCGCGGGGCCGCGGAGAATCCAGCCCAAGGTCTTCGTTTTAATCTTCGTCAATAACCACAGTCCACATCGGATTTGGTGCAAATATTGTCTGACAGAAAAGGACTTGAAGATGTGAAAAGAATGCAAAGGGAAAGTATTTCAATGTTACAGCTGCAATTATCTGCCACTTTGATGAGCAATCATGCATACCAAATAATAAGAAATATACATAATTATCTAAGGCCAACTATTATTGCAGTTTTCCAGCAAAATCAGATTGAGGACATTGATTCCCATTTGCACCATCTTCAGTTATGTTTAATAGATAGAATCTGCCCTTTCATCAGCAACTGTGGCTCTTTCCCAATTATTACACTTTGGTTCTGCTCCATTACCATTCTTTGAAATCTATGGCAGCAACTCAGTGAAGGCTAAACAAAGGAGCGATATTGCACTTTAATACCCCCCGGGATTGTCTTCATCTGTTTGGAAGGAATGGGAGTAACATATGCTTTCAGCCGTTTTAATGAAAAAACAGCACATTTTCTGGAGCAGGTGGCAATTTCTAAATTATGATTGCAAGAAATGTATTTTCGGGCGCACCAGCCAATCACAGCACTGCTGCAATAACAATTCGCCCGTGCTTCTGAAGCAGCGAGCTAGCCAATTGACCGCTCTGAATTTCAGCATGTCTCAGAGACTCGATGCTATCAGCCAACGGAAGGGCTGCTTCGGCGATGACACTGTTCCAGTGCTGGGGTTAGTGGTGGCATTTTCCCCTCAGTATCTCAACAAGACGAGCAAGAGGCCACAGACTGTGTCGACGCTGCCTCCATGAGCCAGGCCAGGAAGGACATGCATAATTGAAAGAAGGAGACAAGAAGGGGACGCGTATGTCTTGGTTATTATAAAAGGAATGGAAATAAAAGGGAGGTTCTCGAGCATTGATAAATGTTAAGATGACTTTAATAAGTTCATAGATCATAGAATTTACAGTGCAGCAGGAGGCCATTCGGCCCATCGAGGAACTTGCACCGACCCTTGGAAAGAGCACCCTACCTAAGCCCAGCACCTCCACCCTACCCCGTAACCCAGTAACCCCACTCAACCTATTTGGACACTAAGGGCAATTTATCACGGCCAATCCACCTAACCTGCACATCTTTGGACTGTGGGAGGAAACCGGAGCACCCGGAGGAAACCCACGCAGACACGGGGAAAACGTGCAGACTCCGCACTGACAGTGACCCAAGCCGGGAATCGAACCTGGGACCCTGGAGATGTGAAGCAGCAGTGCTAACCACTGGACTACCGTTACGGGAACTCCTCACTGAACATCGATTTGGTCAATGTTGTTTAATTTTAACGTCACTTAAAAAATAGGCAACGTCATTCCTTCCAATGTTATTTGCTGGAGAGTTTCTGTTTCTGCAAGAATAATCCAGGGATCTACAGGCCGGTGAGGCTTACATCAGTGGTAGGGAAATTACTGGAGAGAATTCTTCGAGACAGGATCTACTCCCATTTGGAAGCAAATGGACGTATTAGTGAGAGGCAGCATGGTTTTGTGAAGGGGAGGTCGTGTCTCACTAACTTGATAGAGATTTTCGAGGGGGTCACAAAGATGATTGATGCAGGTAGGGCAGTGGATGTTGTCTATATGGACTTCAGTAAGGCCTTTGACAATGTCCCTCATGGTAGACTGGTACAAAAGGTGAAGTCACACGGGATCAGGGGTGAGCTGGCAAGGTGGATACAGAACTGGCTAGGTCATAGAAGGCAGAGAGTAGCAATGGAAGGATGCTTTTCTAATTGGAGGGCTGTGACTACTGGTGTTCCGCAGGGATCAGTGCTGGGACCTTTGCTGTTTGTAGTATATATAAATGATTTGGAGGAAAATGTAACTGGTTTGATTAGTAAGTTTGCAGACGACACAAAGGTTGGTGGAATTGCAGATAGCGATGAGGACTGTCAGAGGATACAGCAGGATTTAGATTGTTTGGAGACTTGGGCGGAGAAATGGCAGATGGCGTTTAATCCGGACAAATGTGAGGTAATGCCTTTTGGAAGGTCTAATGCAGGAAGGGAATATACAGTGAATGGTAGAACCCTCAAGAGTATTGAAAGTCAAAGAGATCTAGGAGTACAGGTCCGCAGGTCACTGAAAGGGGCAACACAGGTGGAGAAGGTAGTCAAGAAGGCATACGGCATGCTTGCCTTCATTGGCCGGGGCATTGAGTATAAGAATTGGCAAGTCATGTTGCAGCTGTATAGAACCTTAGTTAGGCCACACTTGGAGTATAGTGTTCAATTCTGGTCGCCACACTACCAGAAGGATGTGGAGGCTTTAGAGAGGGTGTAGAAGAGATTTACTTCTTACTGGAATGACAGAGGTTGAGGGGCGACCTGATAGAGGTCTACAAAATTATGAGGGGCATAGGCAGAGTGGATAGTCAGAGGCTTTTCCCCAGGGCAGAGGGGTCAATTACTAGGGGGCATAGGTTTAAGGTGCGAGGGGCAAGGTTTAGAGTAGATGTATGAAGCAAGTTTTTTACACAGAGGGTAGTGGGTGCCTGGAACTCGCTGCCGGAGGAGGTGGTGGAAGCAGGGACGATAGTGACATTTAAGGAGCATCTTGACAAATACATGAATAGGATGGGAATAGAGGGATATGGACCCAGGAAGTGTAGAAGATTGTAGTTTAGTTGGGCAGCATGGTTGGCACGGGCTTGGACGGCGGAAGGGCCTGTTCCTGTGCTGTACTTTTCTTTGTCCTTTGTTGTTTGTTCCCTGGCCTGCACATCCCAGGGTGAAGATCTGGGCTTTATTTTCACCCACAGTTGGCCACGTCAATGTCCACAGTTTTCATTGGTCTGATGCGAGATGTTCACACATCTCCCAACCGTCCAGTCGTAGAGCCACAGAGGTAAGTAGCACAGAAGGCCCATTGTGTCTGCGCCAGTCAAAAACAACCACCTAATCATTCTAACCCCATTTCCCAGCTCTTGGCCTTGTTGCCTTGGGATCGCAAGTGCACATCTAAATACTTCCCAAATGTTCTGAGGGTCTCTGCCTCCACCTCCCTTTCAGGCAGCGAGTTCCAGACTCCCACCCCCCTCTGGGTGAAAAGGATTTTCCTCACATCCCCTCCAAACCTCCTGCCCCTCACCTTAAACCTATCCCCCCTGGTCATTGATCCCTCCACCAAGGGGAAACGACTTGATCTATGCCCCTCACAATTTTACACATTTCAATCATGTTCCCCCTCAGTCTCCTCTGCCCCAAGGAAAACAACCCGTCTTTCCAATCTCTCTTCATAACTAAAACTCTCCAGCCCAGACAACATCCTGGTAAATCTCCTCTGCCGCCTTTCCAGTGCTAACAACATCCCTCTTATAATGTGGATTCCAGAGTCCAATGTCTCAGTGTCAACATTCTGCAATCTCCTCTCCATCGATGGGCCTTCAGCCCAGCACGTTCACAGCTACACAGAGCTGATCAGCCACGATGCAGCTGACTGTCTGGGAGCAGGTTCCACTCTTTCCCAGACAGTGGATGTTCTTACAGGCCTCCACAATTCACAGTTGCCCGTCTGACATTCCATTCACAAGCTACCACCGCTACAGTGCCTGTGCCCCTGGCCCTGGGCATTGGGACGCACCCATGTTTCATAGTTTTCCTTCACTCGGTCGGCGTTGGTGCAGTAAGTGGGAGGGGAAGGGTTAGGGCCCTTTCCAACGAGCCTCCCACGTGCCTGTCGGATGCCAATACTCAGGGGATAGTCCATAACGTCAACGGGAGTGGCAATCGCGTTGGATTGTCTCTTGGATCGTAATTACGCCTTGAAATCCAGTTGCTCTTTTCTCGCCCGGCTTTCCAGTTCAGGCCAGGCAAGATCACTGCAGTGCAGCGCTTTCACAAGGCCTATAGTCAAGGGCAGCTCAGTCTAAGGCAAATAAACCATGCCCCTTTTTTTACGGCACTAGCTGCCGTAAAGCGGGTACGTTTGAAGGTCCAGCCACTTTGACAAGTCAGAGAGAAAGTAAGCCAGGGAGACGGCTGGGTCAGGCCGGCCGGGAGCAGCTGGGGTTGGGTCAGGTCGGGTCGGGTCAGGAAAGGGGGGTTCTAACCCGGTGGAGGTCTGGGGCATATAGTCAGTACGGAGGACTAGTGGGGGGTGGGGGAGTCTCATGGTGGGTAGGATTGGAGGTAGAAATCCTGTGGGAGGGTAGTCGGGGAGGGGACAGTGGGGCCCTTGGGAATAAGTCCCATGACGATAGTGTGGGGAAGTCCCGTGGGTGGTCAGGGGGGGTTGTGGGGAGTCCAGTGGAGGGCAGGTTGGGTCAATGCTATAGTCACCAGAAGCTAGAAGTGATTTTAACTCTTGTATCATTTTGTTTTCTGGATAACTGTTGCTGTCTACCAATTGGAATCATCTAAAGTTTGGGATTGAAGTCACATTTTCAGGTGGTTCCCGGTGTAAAGAGAGTTTGAACTTCCCAGGCAATTGCCATAGAATCATTACCTGGGAAGTTCCAAATGGGGCCCCAGTTAGCCCCCAGATTCACTGCCCTGGAACTTGATCCAACAGCCGACAAACACACCCATCAAAATGCAGCAATTGGTTAAACAGAAAGACTTTACCAATGTAACAACACTGCTTTCCCAACCAGCACCTTCATTCCCATCCCCCGCCACCCTCTCCTGTATGATCACCGAACATAAATGCAGCCCAAAATATGTCCTTTCCTCTCAGCCCCCTGCCCCCCCCCCCCCCCCCATCACCACCCCCACCACCCCACTCCCAACCCCCTCTCCCTCCCCCCCCACCCCCCCACCCCCAATAAACCAGCCGCATTGGGGGATGAATCCTCTCTGTAGCTCACAGTGGGTGGGTAAAAACGAATGGAGCCCCCGCACTCCGAGAGCAGGCAGAGGGAGCAAGTTCCACAACCATTGCCAGCCGGTGCTACATTACTTACAGTTAAATTTCTTCCACGTTTATAGATTGAATTTAAAAGCCATTTCTTGAGGAATGTACAGTATTTCAACTTGTACTTCTTTCTGATGAGAAATGTCCCAAAGAATCTAACTGTAGTCTGTACACTAAACCCTGTGGGAGAATCTGAGACCCTGAATTGTTTCACTTAAAGTTGCATTTTTCAAGAATGCAGCCACGACGTTAAATGGTAAATCCCTGAAAAAGTAAATGGCCGTAGAACCATAGAATCCCTGCAGTGCAGGTGAAGGCCATTCGGCCCATTGAGTCTGCACTGACCCTCTGAAATAGCCCCCTTCTCAGGCCCACCCTCCGCCCTCTCCCCCTAACCCCACCCAATCTGAAGACACTTAGGGGAAATTTATCATGGCCAATCCACCTAACCTGCACATCTTTGGACTGTGGGAAGAAACTGGAGCACCCGGAGGAAACCCACGCACACACGGGGAGGATGTGCAAACTTCGCACAGACAGTCACCCAGGGCTGGAATTGAACCCGGGACCCTGGTGATCTGAGGCAGCAGTGCTAACCACTGAGCCACCTTGCCGCCCTAATAATGTTGAATAAACTGCATCATAGATACCAGGCTGGGAGAATGAAAGTATTGCAGGAAGGAATTTCGATGCAACAAATGAATGTTTTTCAAATCTCACCAATTTTATATTTAAAGATAAAACCCACAAGCGTTGTGCAAATCACAGCGTAGAACGTGTTGGTGATCTCAGGCCTGAAGGAATGAATACCATTTAAAGCAACAATGATTCATTTGTTCCGGAGTAGGGGTTAAGGAGTGTAGAGGTTGAAGGAGAGAATAATACAAGAGGTAAGTCCCAAATGAATCATATTCTATGTTTTTCAGTACACAGGTTTGTAACATATTACACAGGTCCAGACACACCCATCGCAGGTGAGACAGGGGTGACGTGATGGGGGGAGTTGAACTGGCAATAATCTTACACCCAAAAACATCCTGCCACCATCCTACTCCCTGTTTAGAAGGTTTGGCTTTTTGAATTAAGGACCCTTCTTTAAAGCTGCCTCCACAGCCATTGGTTACTGATGATTATCTCCATAATGACCTTTATGATGGTAAATTAATGACCTCCTGCTGTAACTTTGGCAGGACATCAACTGAAATCCCAAAGCAAATGAATGGCAATCTGTTGTTTCACCAGGACATGCATTGAACTTGTGTCAAAGTTACTGTGGGAGATCGAGAAACCTCCCACGGAACATCTTGGTTCATTTACCTCCTTTTACTCTGTTTTTCAGTGTTTCTTGTCCATGCGTTTGAGGTTTAGGAATGTAGTCCCGAAAGACGTGCTTGTTAATAATTAATAATAATTTTTATTAGTGTCCCAAGTAGGCTTATGTTAACCCTGCAATGAAGTTACTGTGAAAAGCCCCTCATCGCCACATTCCGGGAGCGCCTGGTCGGGTAAACTGAGGGAGAATTCAGAATGTCCAATTCACCTAACAGCACGTCTTTGGGGACTTGTGGGAGGAAACCGGAGCACCCGGAGGAAACCCACGCAGACACAGGGAGAACGTGCAGACTCCACACGGACAGTGACCCAAGCTGGGAATCGAACCTGGGACCCTGACGTTGTGAAGCAACAGTGCTAACCACTGTGCTACCGTGCCGCCCATGGTAGGTGAATTGGACATTCTGAATTCTCCCTCTGTGTACCCGAACTGGCGCCGGAATGTGGCAACTAGGGGATTTTTGCAGTAACCTCATTGCAGTATTAATGTAAGCCTGCTTGTGACACTAATAAAGATTATTTTTATTGTTACATTATTATATTCAGGCTGCGTTACAATTTGTTTTGTGTGTTGGTGTTTCCCCTGACATTCCTTCACTGTTTAGTCCTGCTCACTTTAGCAACAGAGCAATATTTCCCTGAGGGGTGTCTGTCCATTTATAAACATCTCCAATCCTCTGAATCAGAATAAAATGAGATTGTCAATGTTCATTGAAATGCGCTTGGTAGATGCTTGATATTACAGCAAAATAAATATTGACTGAATTGATGCTTTCTTTCTTTCTTGCCAAAACATTGTTTATAATTGAGTGCCAAATGTGCTTCTTGGAATCACTGAAGAATGCAAATCAGTAAATTTGTTGGTGTCGGTATTTGTTTTTAATTATTTCTTTTCTGAACTCCACATTGGCCCAATGCACTAAAAAAATTAAATTGCCTTCGTTTCGGCCGCAAAATGTCATCAGCAAATTCCCATCCCAGTATTGATCACTGTGTAATTTATTCAGGCGATCTCTATGTAGGACACGATGCTCTTGAATGACTTTGAAAAGTTAATGGCCTCTGACATTCATTTTGATGCAGCAGTCTTTCCCCGTGGCTAGATGGCAATCGAGAAGCAGCTGGAGGGCTTGATGTTTCATTAAAGAACTGCGCTTAAAACACAAAGGGTAGCAAAAAGTTTTTGGACTTTCATGAATCTTTGAAAGTCCACACTCTCAGATTCCTATTGAAATTAGACATTCGATAAGCTGATTTTCTTTTTCTCTGTGGCACTTCCCATTTCAAACGTACCATTAAGGTCGACGGCAATTTGCAAGTTGAACTCTCATCCTGCAACCTGCACTTCCTAAGATAAAGACAAGACTGAACCAGTGGACGCATCCCTATTCATGTTGAGTACTGTGGCTTGCGAAATAACAGCAAATATTTTGCAAATTTAATCACGCTGGACACCATGGTCTGACAGTCCGATAACCCATCCCTCTGAGCAATGTCATCGTCTCGATCGGAACATCTGCTGTGGAAAATGGTCAAACCCACACTGACGGGGCAAAAGATGCTTCTTACTCTAGGGTTAGAATGACGTGACTCTGGTGCCCTTCATACCCGAGGCGAGCAAAAATCCAGCGATCACAGAATTAAAATAAATAACTGAACTCCATGGGTTGTTCAAATCTCCTATAGTAGACACAACTTCTATAATATTTTATTATACAGTGGTTAGCACTGTTGCTTCACAGCTCCAGGGTCCCAGGTTCGATTCCCCGCTGGGTAACTATCTGTGCGGAGTCTGCACGTTCTCCCCGTGTCTGTGTGGGTTTCCTCCGGGTGCTCCGGTTTCCTCCCACAGTCCAAAGACGTGCAGGTTAGGTGGATTGGCCATGCTAAATTGCCCTTAGTGACCAAAAAGGTTAGTTGGGGTTACGGGGATAGGGTGGAAGTGAGGGCTTAAGTGGGTCGGTGCAGACTCGATGGGCTGAATGGCCTCCTTCTGCCCTGTATGGTCTATGTTCTATGTTCTGAAGCAGGCCTTCAAAACCTTCAGCTTTGTAATCAAAACTGGAGCTTTCATCATTAATTAAAGAAATTAATTAAGAGATCGCAAATATCAAAAAATATAGAGCAACAGAAATTAAAAAATATCTCATGGTCTCATTTTCAAAACAGGACTTGCATTTATATAGCACCTTTCCCCACCCCAGGACCTCCCAAAGCATTTCGCAACCAATGAAGTCATTTTTTGCCACTGTTGTGATGAATATTTGTATCATATAATGGCCAAAATTCTTTGTTTTGGAGATTATGTTCACCCGCCAGAGCTGAAACGCACCTGATTTGAACTCACGCTGCAAGCGCAAATCTGGAAGCGAGTCATAATCCTTAGCCCGCCGTCCCCCTAACCCACAGCTCATTTCAACCCCCGGGATTATCTGGGTCACCCCCCCTCCCCACATTATAAGGGTAACCCGAGCCCCTCACAACCTCCCACTGGAGACCTGATGAGAGAGCAACCCCTACCAGAGGCTCCCCAATTACAGAGACCCCTACCAGAGACCCTCCCCAGTCCCAGAGACCCCCATAAGAGAGACCCCGGCCTGGAAGCTAGAGAGCAGTCCAAACAGAGACAGTGAAAAAGAATCACTGCTTTAACACTCACCTGGGCAATACACCTGCTGGCTCAGACACAGGAAGCAGCACCTGTACATTCCTGGAAATGGAAAATCAGTCAGCTGGGTTTAAATCCCCTCAGATCTTTGATCTGCAAACCTTTCGTTCATATCTATGTGAAATTGCTTTAACTAGGCTGTGATTGACAGCTTCACACACACCCAGCTGTCTGCATTGCTTAATTCATCTCCCTTCATTTTGAGTTGCTTTAAAGCAAGACTGTGAAAGTAACCAGTTAACACCCTTTCAGTGCTTTTACTTGCTCTTTTTCTCTGCAAAAAGCACTTAACTCTCCTTGATGTGGTCCAGGAACAGTCAATCGTAGCTGCATGTTTCCAATCAGCAATCTCTCTAATGGGGGGCTTTCAGGCAAGGGTCTCTCTTATGGGGGGGGAGGGGGGTCTGCTGGGGGTGTGTGGGTGTTTTGATTGTTGGAGATTTCCTGGAGTGTAGATCATTTAAGAGGGAGGGGTGCTTACTCCGAGATAAGTAGGCCATGGAACTTAGTGGGATAGCGATGATGTAATTAATGGGAAGAACCAGGGCTGGGATTCTCCCCTACCCGGCGGGGCGGGGGGTCCCAGCGGGATGGAATGGCGTGAACCACTCCGGCGTTGGGCCGCCTCCGCACCTTTAGGGGCCAAGCCCTCACCTTGAGGGGCTAGCCCCACGCCGGAGTGGTTGGCGCGCCACCAGCCGGCGGGAAAGGCCTTAGGCGCCATGCCAGCCGGGGCCGAAAGGACTTTGCCGTGCAGCAGTAATCCGTGCATGCGCGGGAGCGTCAGCGGCTGCTGACGTCATCCCCGTGCATGCACAGGGGAGGTGCCTCTTCTGTGTCGGCCATGGTGAAGACTGTGGCCGAGGCGGAGGGAAAAGAGTACCCCCACGACACAGGCCCGCCAGCGGATCAGTGGGCCCCGATAGCGAGCCGGCCACTGTGGGGGCACCCCCTGGGGCCAGATCGCCCCGCGCCCCCCTCAGGACCCTGGAGCCCGCCCGCGCCGCCTAGTCCTGCCGGGAAGAGAGGTGATTTAATCCTCGCCGGCGGGACAGGCATTCCAGCAGCGGGACGTCAGCCCATCACGGGCCGGAGAATCGCCGGGGGTGGTGGGGGGGGGGGGTTCGCCGACTGGCGCGGCACGATTCCCGCCCCCGCCAAATATCCGGTGCTGGAGAATTCGGCAACCGGCGGGGGCGGGTTTCACACCCGCCCCCGGCGATTCTCTGACCCGGCGGGGGGGGGTCGGAGAATCCCGCCCCAGGTCTGTGTGTAGTCTGGCAGTCTGTAATAGGTTTTTAAGCTGAATAGCAGTTTTGCCAAATGCTGTTCGGTTGCATATAAGTGTTCTGGATCAACTCTTGAATGGAACTCTCTCCAAAAGTATCTACAAAGCTCAGCAAGTAAACCTTTATAAGTGCCATTTGAACTGTATTGAGTTGCTTAATTGCAGTTAGGAGCAGATATGGATAGTAATTTTAAGTTTTTCCTTGTGTTTAAAAACTGTTTAACTGATAATTGTCAAGCCATTTATTTGGTTTAATGTGGTTAATTCTGTGTTTCAGTTAAAGTTTGTTTTTACATAAAAGATACCTATTGGTCAGAACCATCACTGCTGGGGTGAAGTATCGTTTCCCCACAGTTTGTCAAACAGGAATATTGTGAGGGTTCTTGTCTAGTATCCAAACAAACGTTGGAGTCTGGTCCGGCATCCTTAGAATGTTCGGGGCTTGTCCGGGATCTTACCAAAATTGGGGTCTCTGCTCTTAACCGGGATTAAAAATCATAGGGCGGGATTCTCCGGTCGGCGATGCCAAAATTGCATTCTGTGATCTGCCGGCGTTTCCAACGAAATCTGGGTTGGCGGCACTTTTGCGATGCTCCACCCCCCCCTCCCAAAGTGGCGTACTGGCAAAGTACGCCGCGTGTCGCATCGAGGCCCACCCCCCAATGCTCCGCCCCCCCGAGCTCCCGATGGCATCAGTCGCTCGGCGTGATGGCTGCAGACTCAGTCCAGCGCCACCGCGGTCGGGGGAGGGCCGATCTGTGGGCAGGGGGGCCTTTGTCAGGGGCTGGAGGACACTGTTGGGGGGTTGTCCAGGGCTTGCGAGCCGGCTAGAGGGGGGGCACTATTTCGCAGGTCGGGTTCGCGAACGGCCGGCGCCATGCGCATGCGTGTACACGGACCCGGCAATTCTCCGGACCGTATCGGCAGCTAGAACCGGGTGCTCTACCCTGCCTTGATGCTAGCCCCAGCCAAACGGAGGATCAGTGGCCATTTTGCGCCAGTTGTAAAACGCCACCGTTCCCACGCCGGCCTGAGGACATAGCCTCACAAGCGGAGAATCAAGCCCATAATTCCTAATTTTGATTGGGATTATTGAATTTGAAGACAATGAGTATGTGAGGAATTGGTCCTTACTTTCAGGTTGTTGATAATCTAGTCAGTTTTAATAGGGAGTGACTGGTAAAATGGCTCTTTCAGTGGCTACTCCTTTTGAAAAACGTGAACCTGGCGGTAGGGCTTCTGTGGAGAATTTTAGCTATGAAAGAGGATTGGACAGACTGGGCTTGTTTTGCTTGGAGCACAGGAGACTGAGGATGGAAATGATTGAGATGTATAAAATTATGAGGGGCATAGATCGAGTAGACAGGAAGAAACTTTTCTCCTTGGTGGAGGGATCAATGACCAGGGAGCATAAATTTATGGTAAGGGGCAGGAGGTTTAGACGGGATGTGAAGAAAAATGTTTTCACCCAGAGGGGGGTGGGAGTGTGGAACTCGCTGCCTGAAAGGGGGGTGAAGCCAGAGACCCTCAGAACGTTTAAGAAGTATTTAGATGTGCATTTGTAATGTCAAGACTATGGGCCAAGTGCTGACAAATGGGATGAGAATAGTTAGGTGGTTGTTTTTGCCTGGCGCAGACTCGATGGGCTGAAGGGCCTGTTCTGTGCTGCAGACCTCTATGACTCTCTGACTAAATGGGTACCTACTGTGATCCTAGCAAATGCAGGTCCAATGTCATATCCCGTACAGACGGAGTTTGGCGACATCATGCTGACCAGCTACTGACAACGAAGTGAAATCACGGAAACTTTGCAGGACATATTTCCCTTGGACAATGTGGACAGTGATACCTCGGAACAGAGGCCAGACGCACGGACAAGTTCAGACTTTGTTATCCGAAGACGTCCCAATTAACTTCCCAGGCAGTACCACCCAATGAAGGAAAAGAGGACACTTCCAAGGTCTCGCGTAGTCGTGTTCCAGAGCATTGAATACAACCTAAAAGGAATAGACGTCCAGCTGAGAGACTATTATTGAGTTGTATATATGTCTGTTCCGACTCTCTCCAGGTGATGTGCCTGCAACGGTGATCCCACGCATGGCTAACGCAGGCTCAAATCCACCCACATTACTTTCCAATCGCATAGGTTTAAATATATTGCTGATTCGCTTGAGCAATCTGAGGCTAAGGAAAAACACCGAAGGATCGAAATCCAGACAAGAGAACTCTTCACTTCGCTGTAGAAGGTAAAAGAATCAAGATGATGGCGCTGAGAATATAAACTCCCACAATAACTCCTTTTCACGAAGGACGTAGCATTAGCTATGAGGAGCGGTTGAATAAACTCGGTTTGTTCTCACTGGAACGACGGAGGTTGAGGGGCGACCTGATAAAGGTCTACAAAATTATGAGGGGCATAGACAGGGTGGGTAGTCAGAGGCTTTTTCCCAGGGTAACTGGGGTCAATTACTAGGGGGCATAGGTTTAAGGTGCGAGGGGCAAGGTTTAGAGGAGATGTACGAGATAAGTTTTTTTACATAGAGGGTAGTGGGTGCCTGGAACTCGCTGCCGGAGGAGGTGGTGGAAGCAGGGACGATAGTGACGTTTAAGGGGCATCTTGACAAATACATGAATAGGATGGGAATAGAGGGATACGGACCCAGGAAGTGCAGAAGATTTTAGTTTAGACGGGCAGCATGGTCGGCACGGGCTTGGAGGGCCGAAGGGCCTGTTCCTGTGCTGTACTCTTCTTTGTTCTTTGTTCTTTGAAGAACTCGCTGGTTAGCTGTCTTCCCACGGAAACACAGTTTTTGCTTTTAGTCCCCAAGCATAACCACAGTTATTCTTTGCTAATAAAGTTCTCACCGAATGTATAATTCATATAGTTATAGGATTTCTCCTTTTCTCTGGTTTCTAATGAGCCAATTAGCTCCCTAGTTTCCAAAGATTAAAGCAATTTGGAATTCTCGCACTTAGAACAAATCTCGATAAACTATCTGTTCCTGCAATGCTCCCCCTGCTGATGTATTTTATTTCAATGCCACACATGTAACAAAGGGTAGTTTTAATGGAATTCAAAACATCAAAATGATATCGGGTATGTTCATTTTAAATGATATTATGCATTCCATCAGTGTTGTCCTGCTTAAAGTTTTAAATATCAGGGACAGAGCCTAAAATAACAAAGTTATGAGTAAGAAGTGACGCCTAATCGAATGTTTCCCACACAAAGAGATATTGTTATTACAGAAACCCGGGGTGGCATGGTGGCACAGTGGTTAGCTCTACTGCCTCACGGCGCCGAGGACTCAGGTTCGATCCCGGCCCCGGGTCACTGCCGTGTGGAGTTTGCACATTCTCCCCATGCCTGCGTGGGTCTCACCCCCAGAACCCAAAGATGTGTAGGGTAGGTGGATTGGCCACGTTAAATTGACCCTTTATTGGAAAATAAAGAATTGGCCACTTTTTAAAAACAGGAAAAAAAATTACAGAAAGCCACAGAAATACATAACTTGGATCAGATCAAGAGGCAATGTTCCTGGGGAGAGAAGCGATTAGGAGACAAGTTGGGTAGGTAGAAGAGAAGTCTTTGCCCGACCCAGGCTTTCTTAGGTTCTTTTGGAAATAATTTGGATTACTTTACTCTTCAATCATTTCCCTCATTCTAATTCATCAATGGAAGAAATTCTGAAGGTTTCTCTAAATCTGTTGTTTCTTCAGGTCTTCTTCAGAAGATCTGACATTGCAGCGGGGGATTCTTGAAAATCTTCCACAGAAAATCCCGTCTCTATGACAATAATACCTCACGGCACAAAGCACTTTGCAGGTGTTGCATTCCACTAAAATTGAGCCTCGACATGTACCTGGGACAGGTAAGGCTGGAGACAGAGGTACTTACGGAAATCACTTTTGAAAATAAATCAGCTTTGGGATTAAAATCACACAATATGTTAATAAATATGTTAGAAATCCAAATATTGCGATTGAGTTCATACCTGCTATTTAAAATTGGCAAATCCAAATTATTGTACCAAAGAATTTCATTTGAATTATACCCATAGATTAATCTCCACACAATGTGCGGTCAATGGCTTTTGGCCAGATTTTCATAGAGGCAGCGAGAGGTTCACATTTGGAAACTTTAAGCGGGATAGACCTGCCTCCCTTACAACGGCCCTCGCTCTCACCCACCATATTTCCATCCCAGGAAGGCAGTGGAGCAATGGAACCCTTCCCACCTTTGGAGGCAGGTTGATGGTCAGGCTAGCGGCCTTGAACAACCTCCTCCATTGACTGGCTCACCAGCCCAGTGGTAGTGATGAATATCAGGCCCTCAAATCCACGTCTCCCAACCATCCCACACTCCCTTCATTTCCTCATAGATCTCCCATGCCCCTCCAAGACCCTCACATTCTTTATGTCCCTCATATTATGGGCCTGATGGTGTAAGGCGTCGAGCTTAGCCTTTAGGCACCTTGCTTGGATTTCATCCTTAATCTTTAGATTGGCTGAAACCCTCTTTCATGCTTCCCACCGTTCCGTTAAAGGGAATGTTTCTTTAAAATCCTCCGTCAACCTTGCCAGGATCTTGATGTTTAAACCTTGTTTGTCCTTGCTTACATTTATCTTTTGTTATTTTGACTATTACAATTTTTGCACATGGCCATTAATGGGACCTATGCCTTGAAGGTGAACCTCACCTTGAGTTTGAGTGGCTGCTAAACTGAGGATTGACTTATGCACTCGGGCAAGGGCAGGTTGCAAACAGCTGCTTATGTTTCAGATCGGCAGATTCAAAGGAGATCAGTGATGACACATCTTGATGAATTTGGCTGCCGGCAAATGAGCTGCCTCAAATTTCCCGGCCTTTGCTGATGCTGATTGGTGCTGACCATTTTGGAATGTTCTGCAGAGCCAGGGAGGATTTGCCTTGCTTTCAGTTTTAAAAAATCAGCAGAAGAGCAACACCTCTGCGGGAGCTCTCTCCAGGAAAATGGATCCAGCCAGCTTTTCCTCTCTATCCAGCCAGCCTGTGAGTATCTAATTCCTGAAGGCAGAGCTGGAGGGAATTCTTTAGCTTAATGGACCTCTCTGAAATCTCATGGAAGCTGCTTCTCTGTTTTTCCTCTGTAAAACCGGGGAACATTCTGTTGAGCCTGGAAACCAGTTACGTTTAAAGCACAGGCTGGAGCTGGGGAGAAGGTGGGACCGAGAGCCTTAAGAATCAAACTGACCGGAGTCTGTTCCTTTGTGTCAAAGCTCAGGGTAATAAAAGTTGAAGTGACTCCCGTAGAGAAAACCCTACAACCTGGAAGCACTAAATGAATGTTCCTGCCAAAAGATCCTCATTAGCAATCCAGCCAGTGGCTTTGACCTGCAAGCATCTTGGAGGACAGCCTGCTGCAACAGGACACTCCTCTCTCTTTTCATTTTAATCCCTATTATTTTACCCCTCCCCTCCCCCTGTGTGTCTGTCTTGTGTGTGTTTGGGGTAGAGGGTGGGATGGTAAAAGGGGGAAGTAGTAGACTAGCTGGGTGTTATTTCGTTGCTGGATGTTATTTTGTTACAATTGCTGCATGTTTCAACTCTTTTTCTGTTATAAATAAACAGTTGGTGTGTTTAACTTACAAACCTGGTGCCTGTGAGTCATTGGAGCAGTCAACAGCCAAAGATCTCAGAACGTTAGTACAAATTATTGGTTAATTCACGTGTAGGGACTCCAGGGGCCTGTGGGCTGGAATTAACCGCACACTCGCCCAGTGTTGTAACAATTTGCGTCAGACTCCGACATGCGATTTACCTTGGCCCAGTTTAGTTTAATACTCTCCAGCCAGGCTCTCCTGATTAGGGCTGGATAGTATCCTTAGTGACAAGCCTGTGCTCTGTCCGTTCAGCTGCCAATTTACATCGAAATGGTCTCTAAACAGATCTACTTTCCCGGTATAAGCTTTATGAGGGTTTTAAGGAGATATGTCATAGTTTCTCTTGGTAAACAATTCCTGGTACCAATGAAACGGTTATACCTGTGTCCACCTCCATTTTCACCAGTTATCCAACCAGTAAAAGGGTGACCCAGTAACGGTTTGTTGCGCCAGCAATGGCCAATGCGTTCAACGACAACCCATCATCTGACTGCGACTCTGGCCCTTTATTTTGTGCCTTTTTGATATCACATGGATACTCTTCCCTCGATTTCATTTTTCACTTCATCTGTTTGATTATTTTTATAATTCTTATTTTAAACTCACTGTTTCTTCCTCCAACCCACAGGTTCGATTTCCCCTGTTTACCGCAATTCTTGCGTTTTGCATCTTTATTCCAGCAATCAGTTGCTGTGTGCCCAGTTTTTACACATTGATGGCAATTTTCAACCTGTCAGATTTCGGGTTTCAACCAATACCTTGTCGACTTTTGCATTCAAGCTTAATTGTTGAATTCCTTGGCTGCTAGTTCCATAGAGATTGCGACTTCTAAAGCCTTCTTTAGGTCTAAGTTGCTTTCTGTTAACAGCCTTTTTTGTATAGCTTTACTCCTTAACCCACACACTAGTCTGTTTCCAATGGTGTTGTTCAATACATCTCCAAATTCACAGTACATAGCTAATTTCATCAAAGCAGCTATGAACTGTGTGGTTGATTTACCTTTGTGTTGGTTATGTTTACGGAACCTGAACCTCTCGGCGATGACCAAAGGTTTAGGTGAGAAGTGGCCCTGAAATGTCTCCACAATCTCATGGTGGGTTTTTGGACCTTGTTACTCTGGCTGCACCAGCATTTTCAGGAGGTTGAATGTCACCCACCCCCCTCCCCCTCCGCCCCTACCGTCCATCGTATTCAGGAGGGTCAGGACTACAATGCCCGCCAACATTTTGTTCGCCTGGACAAAGTATTTGAATCTTTCAATGTATGAGCTCCAGAGCTCAGTGCTTTCATCATACAACCCTAATGGTGCCATAAACTCCTGTCATTTTACTATGGGAAGGGCTTGCGCAAGCACAAATGTGCCACAAATTGTTTTAGCATTACCTCGCTTTTCTTGCCAAAAAATGAACCCTTGAGGTCAGCCTGTCTCCTTCTGAGTTTGGTTAACCCCCAGCTCTAAACAATTGTTGCATGGTTACTTGTTACTTTACTTCCTACTGAAAGTGGATGGAGCACTGTTCCAGAACTTTCCGGGCAGAGCATGTGGCAAGCTTCTTTCGATGTTGTTTTCACTAAAATCTGCGTTTAAAATTCAGCTCTTTCGATGGCTGCTGCTATTATTCGGCACCCCTTCATTGCCAGCTTTGGTGTCGTGAAGCTTTTTAACTTCTTAATCCTTTCCTGATGTTTCCGCACAGATCGACGATTCTTCTATATTTTATTTTTCTCCGGGTGTCCGCCGACATGGTTCCAACTGCCTCTACTCCCGTTTCTTTGTAGTATTTTTAAAGGATGGCTTGTAGATCACAAAAGTACAAACAAGCAAGAGCTTTATTGGAAAGATGTTTTCTTACAAACTGCCAGAATAGACTGCCAACTACATCATTAATAGGTCACATCGTTGAACTCTGAAAGTGACCTTGTTCCAACTAAGAACAAACATGAATACACAACCCTGCCACTGCCTCCCAGGTTGGGGTGGTGACCTTGGCGGATGGACATTTGTGGGAACCCGGGTTTCGGACGACCCGCCTCTGCTCCACACCATCCAGGGGTTTGGTCAGAGCTCACTCAGAGAATCTTGGTGCTGACTTCCCGGCAGCCATTGTCCTGACTTGATCTGGAAAATAATAATAATAATTGCTTATTGTCACAAGTAGGCTTCATTGAAGTTACTGTGAAAAGCCCCTAGTCGCCACATTCCGGCGCCTGTTCGGGGAGGCCGGTACGGGAATTGAACCCGCGCTGCTGGCCTTGTTCTGCATTACCAGCCAGCTGTTTAGCCCACTGTGCTAAACAAAAAGTGCCGGGGAAGCGTTTATAAGGAGCACCCCACTGATTGCAAAGATTAAGCTGTCGTGGAGTGAACGAATCACTGGTAGGCCGCCATCAGGGCAGTGTGGTTCACAAGGTAAAGAAAAATTCTTATCGAAGCTCAATTTCCATGAATTCCGGAATCAGCAAAATTCACGGAGGTTTTCCCAGCAAAATGACACTTTGGGAAAAAAAGGTAAGATTCCATTCAATATCGGGTTTTTTTGCACAAATATACTTCATTCAAAAATTTCTGAAAGAAACATTGAGAAACATTTCAAATTTTCAGGAAAGTGCAATGAGGGGCTGTTTAGCACAGGGCTAAAGCGCTGGCTTTGAAAGCAGACCAAGGCAGGCCAGCAGCACGGTCCGATTCCTGTAACAGCCTCCCCGAACAGGCGCCGGAATGTGGCGACTAGGGGCTTTTCACAGTAACTTCATTTGAAGCCTACTTGTGACAATAAGCGATTTTCATTTCATTTTTTTCATTTCATTTTCTCCAGAGATCAAGATTCACTCTGAGATGCTTCAATTCAGTAATGAGAACATTCCAGGCATTCCAATATTTTCGCTACAGCAAGTTACAATTCTGCTCAGCGATATGGGGCATTGGTTTAAGGTCCATGGGGGAATGTTTAGAGGAGATGTGCGAGGTAGGTTTTTTGACACAGAGGGTGGTGAGTGCCTGGAACGCGTTGCCAGGGGGGGTTGTGGAAGCAGATACATTAACGGCTTTCAAAAGGCATCTTTACAAACACATGGATAGGATGGGTACAGAGGGATACGGCACAAGGAAGTGCTGAGGGTTTTGGCCACGGGTGGTATCACCCTTGGGCGGCACAGTAGCATAGTGGTTAGCACTGTTGCTTCACAGCGCCAGGGTCCCAGGTTCGATTCCTGCTTGGGTCACTGTCTGTGCGGAGTCTGCACGTTCTTCCCGTGTCTGCGTGGGTTTCCTCCGGGTGCTCCAGTTTCCTCCCACAAGCCCCGAAAGACGTGCTGTTAGGTGAATTGGACATTCTGAATTCTCCCTCTGTGTACCCGATCAGGCGCCGGAGTGTGGCGACTAGGGGATTTTCACAGTAACTTCATTGCAATGTTAATGTAAGCCTACTTGTGACAATAATAAAGATTATTATTATTGTTAACTTATGGAAAAGAGGAAATGCATTAACTGCTTAGGATGACAGCAGGATGCATGCTTATGGGGCATAGCATTTAAATTTAATTGAACGATTCAAAGCTTACAGAGATCGGCTAGTTGATGATATTTTGCGGCCAAATACTGGTATTGCGGTAAGAGAGATCTTCTTGAAAAAAATGATATGCATTTCAACCTCTTATGCGCTGGAGCATTTAACATAAAAGGTAGATTTTACTTGCATACAACCCAGCCTGAGAATGTGTGGCTGACATTTACTTTGCTCCCAGCTTTTGTTTCTGTGTAGAACTGTCCAGAATCACCAAGAGGAATAATTATTACAGGTTTTAACCTGATCAGCACTGGACAAGCATAATTACTCTGTGACATTTTAAATAACATTTGATTGACACACAAACTACCAATTTTCATTAAATGTGTCTCAGATTTGTTTCCATCGAGATGATGGATTTAAGTATTTTCCAAACTGTAACCGCAGAGAACGTCAAGTGTTCAAGGGATAGACTGTAAAATACTTCTATTTAATTGCAAGAGATGTAACACCTCCATCCAATAGGGCTACGAGTTAAGGTTTCCCTTGGGATTGGCACAGGTATTGGGATGATGGTGATGATGTTTAGTTTAATGAGAGCTAAAAGCACTGATCCTGCAACTAATAAACTGGTTAATTATGAAGCAACTATCACTAAAGGTTAGTGAAGATTAGAGCGTTCACCACTTTACTCGTATTTTATGGATGAGATCATTTTTTACCTCAGAAATGACAGAGGTAAAAATCTATAGCATTGCATCACAGCACCTGTGTGGAGCATTCAACACTTACCCTGTGAAGTCCCTCAGAAGCATCTTCCTCTTTCTTTCTTTATATTCTTTGTAAAGGGGCTGTGGGCGTGTGCCCCTTTAAGGGGCGAGTTCTCTGAGGACCATGTGACCTGTCCGGCCAATCGGGCTGGAGTGCACGGATCCTGGGGCCGAGCATGGGTTTTCTTTGCCAGTTAGGGGTTTGGAGTCGTGGAGTGCGGCAGCCTTCATTTCACTCTCTGCAAATGGTTACTTATCTTAATAAACAGTTTAATCTTCACCAGTCTTACAGGATGTTACGATTGGCGACGAGGGCCATTCGAAATGCCTTCCTACTGCTAAGGAAACCATGAGAGCAGATCCCGTGTGGAAGCGTTTTTTGATAAAAACTCGTTCAGCAGTCTGCGAGTGTCAAAATGCCCCTATCTAGGAAACGTGAGCCATTCAACCTGAACAAGGAGCAGTGACTCCGCACGTCGAATACCTGCACTGTTTCTTCAAGGCCAATGAAATTGGGGGGGGGAGGAGGAGAGAAGCAGCGGTAATCCTATTAACAGCCTGCGGGGCTCTGACCTACAACCTGACAAGGAGTCTAACGTCACATTAGCACAGTGGTCAGCACTGTTGCTTCACAGCGCCAGGGTCCCAGGTTCGATTCCCGGCTTGGGTGACTGTCTGTGTGGAGTCTGCACAGTATCCCCGTGTCTGCGTGGGTTTCCTCCGGGTGCTCCGGTTTCCTCCCACAAGTCCCGAAAGACATGCTTGTTAGGTGAATTGGATATTCTGAATTCTCCCTCAGTGTACCCGAACAGGCGCCGGAGTGTGGCGACTAGGGGCTTTTCACAGTAACTTCATTGCAGTGTTAATGTAAGCCTACTTGTGATGATAATAAAGATTATTATTATTAAGATAGTGTGGAAAGACCTATGGCTCAAGGACTCTGACCGATGCTGAAAAAGTTTATTCTCAAATCAAAAACAAGCAATTAGCCATAATCTATGGAGTGAAGAAGCTCTATCAAAACATTTATGGAAGGCACTTCATAATAGTTACTGACCACAAAAACTGTTTGGCTTATTTAGGGAGAATAAGGCCATTCCTCCCATAGCTTTAGCTATGGTCCAGAGCTGGGCTTGATGACTAGCGCCTGCAGCATACTGTTCACCATGAGCCAGGCACACACACATCAACCCGGACGCTTGAAGCCACCTTCCCCGACCAGAAAGTATCCCGCCTCCGCCAGTATCACAGCAAACTGTTCTTGCTCTAATCTTTCTGGATACATTACCAATGTCGGCGCGACAGATCAGGTTTTGGGCCCAGGAGGATCCCGTAGTTTCTAGAGTTAAGCATATGGTCCTCCGCGGCTGGGATTATGATAACAGGTCTCAGCAATTAAGACCCTTTCAGATATGAAAAGACAAGTTAAGTGGGGAAGATGGTGCATTATTATTGGGAACAAAGGTGGTCATCCCACTCTCGCTAGAAAGTTATTGTTACAAGAGTTACACTCCTGCGATGACAAAGGTGAAGACGCGCGCACACAGCTATGTGTGGTGACCCAGGATAGATACTGACAGACAATCTGGTCAAACCATATGATCAATGTCAAATGCAGCAAAAATTGCTGTCTGCGGCCTGATGCACCCTTGGGAGTGGACGGGTCGGCCATGGGTGTGACTACAAGTCAATTCTGCAGGCCCATTCATGGGAAACCTGTTCCTGCTTGTAACAGACTCCAAACGGTTGGACACACACAAAATGAAGTCGGCAACCTCATCAGCAACGGCAGAGAAATTGCGGCAGGCATTCGCCACCCATTGGCTGCCCGAAGTGCGAATCTCGGATAACGGGACTGCGATCAGTGGTGAAGAGGTGCAGCATTTCCTAAGAACCAAAGGCGTTTCACCGTCTTCAAACTGCTCCCGACCGCCCTGCTTCAAATGGACTGACCGGGAGAACCATCCAAACATTCAAATCTGCCATGAAGAATCAATGATCAGCCTCTCCACAAACCAGACTGGCCCGTTTCCTGATCGCCCGCAGAACCACACCTCAGCTCACCACAAGCGTTACACCTGTACCCAACCTTTTGGATCCTCCATTTATTCTGTGTTGTGATGATGACATATGCTTGATGTGATTATCGAAGCACCAGATATGCCACCAATACTTTACCCAGGCAGAAATTATCCATGCATAAGCCAGGCAATGTGCATTTGTTTAGAAGGAAAATAGGTTATTGTTAAAGCGCATCATTAGAAGTTCTCAGGATGGCCAAAAGTGCTGTACAGCAAGATTCCATAAATAATAAAACCACAAATGATCAGATTATCTTGTTCTGGTTGTGTTGGCTGGGGAATAATGTTGCCAAGGGTTCCCTGCTCATTGTGTCGTGCCATGAACACTTTAATGTCCACCCAATATCTCAACCAAAAGGTGGTATCTTCCACAATGCAGCACTCCCCCCGAAGTTTTAGTGTAGCACGAGGTGGTGTGCTCCAGTTTGTAGTAGCGATGCACCCACATTTTTCTGATTTGGGTGTTGCGGCTAACGGCAGTATTCGCACCGTGGCCACGTAGCATTAAAACTAATGGTGTTGGTGCCCTGGCAGTAGATTGATTATTGACGTAAAATGCATCCTCTGATTACACTTAAATGAGGTGCTAATGTGTTTGCTGATTGGGACTTGTCGAAAATGTTGTTAAAAACTTATTATCAACAGTTATTTTGGCTACTTAAGCATTGATTGTCGCTATTAAGAGAATCATTAATTATTTTGAAATAAACACTTGCAGAAATTACTCGACTGGAGGGTGCAGCAAAAGAGTTGCAGAGGAAGTTCATCCCTAATGTCACAAAGTTGAAGGACTCTTAGATGTCTCAGCTCTCCACAGAAAAAAATTAGATTTGAACATTTCCTCTCCGTAATCATAGAGTTTACAGTGCAGAAGGAGGCCATTCGGCCCATCGAGCCCGCACCGGCCCCTGGAAAGAGCACCCTACCCAAGGTCAACACCTCCACCCTATCCCCATAACCCAGTGACCCCACCCGACACTAAGGGCAATTTTGGACACTAAGGGCAATTTATCATGGCCAATCCACCTAACCTGCACATCTTTGGATTGTGGGAGGAAACCGGAGCACCCGGAGGAAACCCACGCACACACGGGGAGGATGTGCAGACTCCACACAGACAGTGACCCAAGCCGAAATCGAACCTGGGACCCTGGAGCTGTGAAGCAATTGTGCTATCCACAATGCTACCGTAATAGAACATAGAACAATACAGCGCAGTACAGGCCCTTCGGCCCACGATGTTGCACCGAAACAAAAGCCATCTAACCTACACTATACCATTATCATCCATATGTTTATCCAATAAACTTTTAAATGCCCTTAATGTTGGCGAGTTCACTACTGTAGCAGGTAGGGCATTCCACGGCCTCACTACTCTTTGCGTAAAGAACCTACCTCTGACCTCTGTCCTATATCTATTACCCCTCAGTTTAAGGCTATGTCCCCTCGTGCTAGCCATTTCCATCCGCGGGAGAAGGCTCTCACTGTCCACCCTATCTAACCCTCTGATCATTTTGTATGCCTCTATTAAGTCTCCTCTTAACCTTCTTCTCTCTAACGAAAACAACCTCAAGTCCATCAGCCTTTCCTCATAAGATTTTCCCTCCATACCAGGCAACATCCTGGTAAATCTCCTCTGCACCCGTTCCAAAGCCTCCACGTCCTTCCTATAATGCGGTGACCAGAACTGTACGCAATACTCCAAATGCGGCCGAACCAGAGTTCTGTACAGCTGCAACATGACCTCCCGACTCCGGAACTCAATCCCTCTACCAATAAAGGCCAACACTCCATAGGCCTTCTTCACCACCCTATCAACCTGGGTGGCAACTTTCAGGGATCTATGTACATGGACACCTAGATCCCTCTGCTCATCCACACTTTCAAGAACTTTTCCATTAGCCACATATTCCACATTCCTGTTTTTCCTTCCAAAGTGAATCACCTCACACTTCTCTACATTAAACTCCATTTGCCACCTCTCAGCCCAGCACTGCAGCTTATCTATATCCCTCTGTAACCTGCTACTTCCTTCCACACTATCGACAACACCACCGACTTTAGTATCGTCTGCAAATTTACTCACCCACCCTTCTGCGCCTTCCTCTAGGTCATTGATAAAAATGACAAACAGCAACGGCCCCAGAACAGATCCTTGTGGTACTCCACTTGTGACAGAACTCCATTCTGAACATTTCCCATCAACCACCACCCTCTGTCTTCTTTCAGCTAGCCAATTTCTGATCCACATCTCTAAATCACCCTCAATCCCCAGCCTCCGTATTTTCTGCAATAGCCTACCGTGGGGAACCTTATCAAACGCTTTGCTGAAATCCATATACACCACATCAACTGCTCTACCCTCGTCTACCTGTTCAGTCACCTTCTCAAAGAACTCGATAAGGTTTGTGAGGCATGACCTACCCTTCACAAAGCCATGCTGACTATCCCTGATCATATTATTCCTATCTAGATGATTATAAATCTTGTCTCTTATAATCCCCTCCAAGACTTTACCCACTACAGACGTGAGGCTCACCGGTCTATAGTTGCCGGGGTTGTCTCTGCTCCCCTTTTTGAACAAAGGGACCACATTTGCTATCCTCCAGTCCTCTGGCACTATTCCTGTATCCAATGATGACATAAAAATCAAAGCCAATGGTCCAGCAATCTCTTCCCTGGCCTCCCAGAGAATCCTAGGATAAATCCCATCAGGTCCCGGGAACTTATCTATTTTCAGCATGTCCAGAATTGCCAACACCTCTTCCCTACTTACCTCAATGCCATCTAATCTATTTACCTGGAGCTCAGCATTCTCCTCCACAACATTATCTTTTTCCTGAGTGAATACTGACGAAAAATATTCATTTAGTATCTCGCCTATCTCTTCAGACTCTACACACAACTTCCCATCCCTGTCCTTGACTGGTCCTACTCTGTCCCTAGTCATTCGCTTATTCCTGACATACCTATAGAAAGCTTTTGGGTTTTCCTTGATCCTTCCTGCCAAATACTTCTCATGTCCCCTCCTTGCTCGTCTTAGCTCTCTCTTTAGATCCTTCCTCGCTACCTTGTAACTATCCATCGCCCCAACTGAAACTTCACACCTCATCTTCACATAGGCCTCCTTCTTCCTCTTAACAAGAGATTCCACTTCTTTGGTAAACCACGGTTCCCTCGCTCGGCACCTTCCTCCCTGCCTGACCGGTACATACTTATCAAGAACACGCGGTAGCTGATCCTTGAACAAGCTCCACTTATCCAGTGTGCCCAACACTTGCAGCCTACTTCTCCACCTTATCCCCCCCCAAGTCACGTCTAATGGCATCATAATTTCCCTTCCCCCAGCTATAACTCTTGCCCTGCGGTGTATACTTATCCCTTTCCATCCTTAACGTAAACGTCACCGAATTGTGGTCACTGTCCCCAAAGTGCTCACCTACCTCCAAATCCAACACCTGGCCTGGTTCATTACCCAAAACCAAATCCAATGTGGCCTCGCCTCTTGTTGGCCTGTCAACAAACTGTGTCAGGAAACCCTCCTGCACACACTGAACAAAAAACGACCCATCTAATGTACTCGAACTATATCTTTTCCAGTCAATATTTGGAAAGTTAAAGTCTCCCATAATAACTACCCTATTACTTTCGCTCTTATCCAGGATCATCCTCGCCATCCTTTCCTCTACATCCCTAGAACTATTTGGAGGCCTATAGAAAACTCCCAACAGGGTGACCTCTCCTTTCCTGTTTCTAACCTCAGCCCATACTACCTCGGAAGATGAGTCCCCATCTAGCATCCTCTCCGCCACCGTAATACTGCTCTTGACTAGCAGCGCCACACCTCCCCCTCTTTTGCCTCCTTCTCTGAGCTTACTAAAACACCTAAACCCCGGAACCTGCAACATCCATTCCTGTCCCTGCTCTATCCACGTCTCCGAAATGGCCACAACATCGAAGTCCCAGGTACCAACCCATGCTGCCAGTTCCCCTACCTTATTTCGTATACTCCTGGCATTGAAGTAGACACACTTCAAACCACCTACCTGAACACTGGCCCCCTCCTGCGACGTCAAATCTGAGCTCCTGACCTCTATACTCTCATTCTCCCTTACCCTAAAACTACAATCCAGGTTCCCATGCCCCTGCTGCATTAGTTTAAACCCCCTCAAAGAGCACTAACAAATCTCCCCCCCAGGATATTTGTGCCCCGCAGGTTCAGATGTAGACCATCCTGTCTGTAGAGGTCCCACCTTCCCCAGAAAGCGCCCCAGTTATCCAGAAATCTGAATCCCTCCCGCCTGCACCATCCCTGTAGCCACATGTTTAATTGCTCTCTCTCCCTATTCCTCATCTCACTATCACGTGGCAGGGGCAACAACCCAGAGATAACAACTCTGTTTGTTCTAGTTCTGAGCTTCCATCCTAGCTCCCTGAAAGCCTGCCTGACATCCTTATCCCCTTTCCAACCTATGTCGTTAGTGCCAATGTGGACCACGACTTGGGGCTGCTCCCCTTCCCCCTTAAGGACCCGGAAAACACGATCCGAGACATCACGTACCCTTGCACCTGGGAGGCAACATACCAAACGTGAGTCTCTCACGCTCCCACAAAATCTCCTATCTGTGCCCCTGACTATAGAGTCCCCAATTACTAATGCTCTGCTCCTCTCCCCCCTTCCCTTCTGAGCAACAGGGACAGACTCTGTGCCAGAGGTCTGTACCCCATGGCTTACCCCTGGTAAGTCGTCCCCCCCCACAAGTATCCAAAGCGGTATACTTGTTTCTCAGGGGAACGACCGCAGGGGATCCCTGCACTGACTGTTTTTTCCCCGTCCCTCTTACAGTTACCCATCTATCTCCAATCTTTGGTGTAACTAATTCCCTGAAGCTGCTATCTATGACCCCCTCTGCCTCCCGAATGATCCAAAGTTCTTCCAACTCCAGCTCCAGTTCCCTAACTCGGTCTTGGAGGAGCTGGAGATGGCAGCACTTCCTGCAGGTAAAATCAGCAGGGACACTAACGGCATCCCTCACCTCAAACATCCTGCAGGAGGAACATTGCACTCCCTTCCCTGCCATTCCTCTAACTTTCTACCAAGATCTGGCTAACAACTAAATTAAATTTTTTTTTATATATTAAAAAAAAAAATTATTAATAACAATAATAAAATATGGTACTTACCTCACACCAAAGGGTTTTATTATTAGGTTAGAGGAGGAGGGCGGGTGGGAGACACTACACGTGTAGTGTCTCGGGTTTCCTCTCCACCAGAATTTATTGGTGAGGGTCTTCCCAGACGTCCGCGGGTCGACTTCCTGTTCCCGCCTTAAACACTAGAATTTTTTTAAAAAAATTTATTTAAAGGAGAAACTTACCTCCCAGAAATCACTTCCGCACTGCCCCCGCAGAAATGGACTAGCCTGCTCCGCTCCTGCTGAAATCGACTTGGCCTCACCACAGACAGCGACCTTTTAAATGGTCCCCTCTGTCTCGCAGCCCCCGCGCTTTTTAAAATTCCCGCGCTGATTCTAAGGTCCCAGCTCTCACTCCCGAACTCAACAGCTGACCTGCAAGGCAAGCAAGTTACTCTGTACTGATCTGCCAGCCTTGCGAACCTGAGGGACGCTTGTTGTTATTTCAGCCAGTTAATGCCCGCACCGCTAAAAGATGAAATACTTTGCATTCTAGTATTTGTTGAATTGCCGGGCTGAACGACCACGCAGCTCCCTGCAGGGGGCAGCACGACAGCAAAGTGGTTAGCACAGCTGCTTCGCAGCTCCAGGGTTGCAGGTTCGATTCCCGGCTGGGTCACTGTCTGTGCGGAGTCTGCACGTTCTCCCCGTGTCTGCGTGGGTTTCCTCCGGGTGCTCCGGTTTCCTCCCACAGTCCAAAGATGTGCGGGTTAGGTGGATTGGTCATGCTAAATTGCCGTTAGTGGCCAAAAAAAATGTTAAGTGGTGGTTACTGGGTTACGGGGATAGGGTAGATACGTGGGCTTCAGTAGGGTTCTCTTTGTAAGGGCCGGTGCAGACCCGATGGGCCTCTTTCTGCACTGTAAATTCTATGATTCTATGCAGCAAAGTCTTGTTAAAAATGCAAGAAATTAATGAGGAAGCTACTGACGATGAGATCATCTGCAAGCAACTAATTTTGCAGTGTAAATCACCAATCTCGCCGTCTGCTGCAAGAAAGTGGGACATCACAGTTATCTTCTTTGACATTTAGGCCTGCTCTGATTTTCGCAGTCTGCACTGCCAGCATGTCATTGGCCTTTGAAGGTGACGGAATGGCTTCAATGTTCCAAAGAGAAAATTTAGGGGAATGGTGAAGAACTGTCAATGGAGAGGGGTTTGTGTACCCTTTATGGGGCAGGGGAATAAACAGGTCACCAAATTGCTGGGTGCCCTCTGGGTAGGCGACTGTCAGTTCAGAATCCGCGTGTGCAATGCAGAGATTCTGAACTCAGCTGATGAAAAAATATTGATAATATATGTTAAAGAGTGGATTGTGTTTCCGTGGCTCTACTGATTCCAATAAAGTTAGTTCAGAGATATCAGTTTTAATAGTTAAGAGTAAAATAAAACAGGCAGCACAGTGGTTAGCACTGCTGCCTCACAGCGCCAGGGTCCCAGGTTCGATTCCCAGCTTGGGCCACTGTCTGTGCGGAGTCTGCACGTTCTCCCCGTGTCTGCATGGGTTTCCTCCGGGTGCTCCGGTTTCCATACGCAGTCCAAAGTTGTGCAGGCCAGGTGGATTGGCCATGATAAATTGCCCCTTAGTGTTCAAAAGGTTATGTAGAGTTACGGGGTAGGGTGGGGGCATGGGCTTAAGTAGGGTGCTCTTTCCAAGTGCCTCGGTGGGCTGTATGGCCTCCTTCTGCACTGTGGAGATTCTATTCTATGAAAACAACAGGTCAGAGAAACATATAAAAATCAAAGCGTTCTCTAAAGGGGCACCATTGTGAAAGGGATAATGTCAAAGGTAAAAGGACCAAGTTTCGGTGTGATTCTTTTAAAAATGTAGGTTTTGTTATTCAATCTCGGTCACCAAACACCAAAGCCAGGATTTTCCTCACTGAGGCAGATAGCGGGAATTGGGAAAATTGCCAGCTCAGCCCACCAGGAAAAAGTGCCCGCAAAGGCGCACTCTTAATTACTCTGAAGGCTGGGTGTGAACTACACTCAAACCAGACGAGCTTGGAAAAGAGGCGAGAGGGGTGCGAGGTGCGTTGCTTAGCAGGCCTATCTTGGAGCTGTGGGGGCTTCATCTCAGTTAAAGTAAAAACAGAAAGAACCTTCAAACCCCCTCATCAAAACCCCACCCACTCTCCATGCCCCCAAATCATGCCACCTCATGCCAGCCATGCCAGGGTATGTCCCACACTCATCCCCATGGCCCATCAAGTCCCAAATGCCAAATAATGGCTCTCCACCCACCCTCATGCCCTCTATGCAAACTATACCACAATGCCAAGCCTCACTATGTATTCTTGGCTGAGAGCCCAGGCATCCATTATTCGAATGAAACACCTGAGCTCCAGGGAAAACATTGCTTGATTGTCAGTTCTGGCTCTCCAATCTCTGCTGGCAATTTCACAATATTTATTTGCACAAGATTGAGAGGTTTCAATTGCCTGCAGTTTCAACTATTGAAACTTTAAAGGCTCTGTGGATGACTGACACTTTCATTGCTGGTGTAAAATGACACTATTTAACATATTGGCAAGTAAGGCATGGATGATTGTTTTTAAAGCTTTTTTAACACATTCTATTGTCACTAAAGAGTTCATACAATGCATAGTGGGTCAATGAGCATGAAAGTGCCATAGTTTGGCATGGGGACATGAGGGGCCATGGGGTGGGAGAGGGGGTGTGACAAATGTAGAAATTGTTATATTATATTTTACATTTGTGGCAGTAATGTTACTAAATGTTTTAGGGGCTGTTTAGCACAGGGCTAAATCACTGGCTTTGAAAGCAGACCAAGGCAGGCCAGCAGCACGGTTCAATTCCCGTACCAGCCTCCCCGAACAGGCGCCGGAATGTGGAGACTAGGAGCTTTTCACAATAACTTCATTTGAAGCCTACTTGTGACAATAAGCAGTTTTCATTTTCATTTCAAAAGCCTGGGTAAAGTTATATATTTGTTGTAGTAATATTATTAAAGAGCCTAGGTTAAGGTATACAGACTGTGTGCCTGCTAAAGATATAATTAAGAAGTCGCAATAGGTTGCGTCATGATTCATTCCAACCACTTGCTCGGTTACAGATGAAGGGCTAATGGAATTGTGTTATGATTGCTGGAGATTCCCTGGAGTGCAAATAATTTATGGCGAATGGCGTATAGTCCTAGCTAAGCAGGCCATGAAACTAGTGGGTTACAAATGATGTAATTAATGGGAGGAGCCAGGTCTGCTTGTAGTTTTGCAGTTGCCCCTAGGATTTGAGTCTGACAAGACAGAAGGAATTTAAGTTGAACAGCAGTTTTGCCAAATGCTGCTCGGTTGAGCAGAAATGTATTGGTTTTGCTCCCAAAAGGGTCTCTCTCTTTCCCAATGTCTCTACACAACCAAGCAAGTAATCTGTTTTTATCTTTATTTATAAGGAGCATTTTAATTGTATTGAGTTGTTTAATTTGAGTTAGTAGCAGGTCCAGATAGTAAGTTCAAGGTTTTCCTTTTGTTTAATAACTGTTTAACTGTTAATTGCAAAGCTATTTTCCTTGATGTTAATATGGTTAATTCTATGTTTAAATTAAAGTGTGCTTTAACTTAAAAGATACATATTTGTCAGAGTCATCGCCCCTGGGTGAAGTATCCTTTCCTCACAGTTTTACAATTAAAAAAAAAAAATGTTTGGGGTTCTTATCAGGTACCTCAACAAATGTTGGGGTCTGAGCCGGTATCCCAGCAACCTCAAGGGTGGGTCACAGCTTGGTGTGGGAGATGTAAAGAAGTATGGTGTTCAGATGCTGGAACCGGGACCAACCAACCATTCTTAATGGGCTCCTAAGCTGCAGCTACGGCAAACATCCAGGTCCAAATTTCTAGAGTTCATAATAAGAACCCTGGGACGTTCGCTTGTGGCTCTACAACATTCCATGCTGGAGTTGAGGCGTACAATGATGGGCTGATCTATTCCATCCCATTTTCTATGTCAGTGTTTTTCAAACTTTTTTTTCCGGGGGCCAATCGTTAGCAACCGCCCGATCTTCGCGACCCACCGTTTTCATTTCCCTTTAATGTGACAGGTGAGCGTGCTTGGTCCTCATGATCTCACTTGCTTTGTCATTCAATGTTACATTTCATCGGAGACCCTGGAGCTCACACCAGCATTGTTTTGTCCTGCCGTGGACTCTCCTGTAAAGCTCTCTCCAGCAGATTCAGTTGAGAAATCCTGGCTTGTTTGTGTCTCTTCCTTAGTCCAAAAAGATCTATCTTCAGTTCTTCACGCAGTCCTGTTGCTTGCTTGCTGGCAGCTACAAAACGGAGGAAGCTCTCAGCAATTTCACGCCCAGAGTATGTGGCGTCAGTGTACCGGGTGAGTGACCTGCCCTCTGCCGCCGAGAAGACTAATTGATTTTTTAAAAAAACCTGCTCCTGTGACGGCGCGCTGATGTACAGAGGAGGTGATCTGCCCCACTGGGCTCTAAGCCTGCATGCGGAGTACGGCTGGCATTTTAAAAAGCCGGTCGTGGCCATTGGGCACTTCTTCCCGCGATTGGGAACGCCGCAACCGATCGTTCGCGACCCTCACGCACCCGGTACACCGATGTCATGTACGCTGGGCGTGAAATTACTGAAGAGAGCTTCCTCCGTTTTGTAGCTGCCAGCAAACGAGCAACAGGACTGTGTGAAGAACTGAAGATGGTCTTTTTGGACTAAGGAAGAGAGGGCCAGAGTCACAAACAGGCCAGGATCTCACAACTGAATCTTCTGGAGAGAGCTTCTCAGCAGAGTCGACGGCAGGACAAACCAGTGGCTGACCCGCAGGTTGGGATGTGAAAATGTGAAAATGACTGACCTATGTCACATGATATGGACCAATATTGAGAGCTGCTATAGAAATATCAGCATCCCAGAGCACTCCACTCGCCAACCTCAAGGTGAATAAGATGGAGCTGGGCAGCAGAAACAGAGTGACTTTCCCATTTTGACTGATTAAAGCAGAAGATCTGATTTAATGTTTGGGAAAGTTTGTCTTATGGCTCAGCTGGTAAAACCACTTCTGAAAATAGGACAGGAGTCACACAGAGCAGAGATGAACGCTGGTGTCATCCCCAGCCTGTGCTGAGTTTTCTGATTTGGGATCACGATCAAGACTCTTATTTATGACCACAATGCCTGAAACCAAAAATATTTAGCGGGCAGTGCGGGAAAATGGGTGTACAAGAATTTAATGTCAGCCAGAGTTTGTACTACTCACTGCAATTCAGTGACTCAGTAACACGGCCGTGTACAACAATGTCATATCAGGACACGTGGCACATCATGCTCACTATGTTTGAGTAATCTGTAAATATTAATTGGTCAGATTCACATCTCCGAGGAAATGGTCACTTGGGTAAAGAACTAGAGGACAGCCCCAACCTCCAGTTTGACTTTATGCCTCGAGGGGACAGGTGTAGTAGGAAGGTGCGAGGGAAAGTTAATTGTTAGAATAATGGTTAATTCGCACTTGACTGCGGACTGATTATACAAAGCTTGGGGCATGGACCTCTCGCTAAAACATTGATTTAAATTCCAAGGCTTAATGTCACTGAGAACCGACATTCCCAGGCAGCAGTTACAAAGTGAAGTCAGGGTAACCAATACGTTCTATGAAGGGAAAGCAGAATTAACCCATTGTGTGATTAAGATGAGCCTCACCAACCCCCGTGGAAGACATCCAGCAAATACACATTTTGAAACCACTTCTGTAAATATTTCAGTGTGATTGCAGGGCTCAATGCAGAGAAAAAAATGTTTGAAGCTAAGTAGTTAGCAGTTGTGAATCCAGCAGTTGCTCTTTTCAAGTATGATTGATGGATGAAGCATAACCGGTTCTTGCGCACCGTTCTCTATCTGATTACTTTAAGGAAATGAATGGATGGACGTGACCTAAATTTATGGTGAGTGGCCCTCACAACATAATGACAGAACTCAGGCCAGTTCTGAATTAGTCGTTTTGCTTCCTCAGTTCAAATTGAACGGTTGGTGTGCTTTTTCTTTTAGTTCCGGCCTGTTATTCATGGAGCTGAACGTGCCGCAGTTTTCTTGGTTGAATTCAATGCAAAGCCTCAAGAAGGGAAGTATGGGGCGGCACGATAGCACAGTGGTTAGCATTGTTGCTTCAAGGGGCAGCACGGTGGCGCAGTGGTTAGCACTGCTGCCTCACGGCGCTGAGGTCCCAGGTTCGATCCCGGCTCTGGGTCACTGTCCGTGTGGAGTTTGCACATTCTCCCCGTGTTTGTATGGGTTTCGCCCCCACAACCCAAAGATGTATAGGCTAGGTGGATTGGCCACGCTAAATTGCCCCTTAATTGGAAAAAATGAATTGGATACTCTAAATTTTTTTTAAAAAGCATTGTTGCTTCACAGATCCAGGGTCCCAGGTTCGATTCCGGCTTGGGTCACTGTCTGTGAGAAGTCTGCACGTTCTCCCCGTGTGTGCGTGGGTTTCCTCCGGGTGCTCCGGTTTCCTCCCCCCGGGGGGTCCGTGCCGGGGAGGGGGATGGGGGGGTCCGTTCCGGGGGGGAGGTTGGGGTCCGTGCCGGGGTGGAGGGTGGGGGGGGTCCGTGCCGGGGTGGAGGGTGGGGGGGGTCCGTACCGGGGAGGGGGATGGGGGGGAGGTCCGTGCCGGGGAGGGGGATGGGGGGTCCATTCCGAATAGGAGGTTGGGGTCCGTGCCGGGGTGGAAGTTGGGGGGGGTCCGTGCCGGGGAGGGGGATGGGGGGGTCCGTGCTGGGGAGGGGGATGGGGGGGGTCCGTGCCGGGGAGGGGGATGGGGGGGGTCCGTGCCGGGGTGGAGGTTGGGGGGGGTCCGGGGAGGGGGATGGGGGGGTCCGTGCCGGGGAGGGGGATGGGGGGGGTCCGTGCCGGGGTGGAGGTTGGGGGGGGGGTCCGAGCCGGGGAGGGGGATGGGGGGGGGTCCATGCCAGGGAGGGGGATGGGGGGGTCCATGCCGGGGTGGAGGTTGGGGGGGGGGGGGGGGTCCGTGCCGGGGAGGGGGATGCGAGGGCAAGTGAGTTGGTCCACCTGGCCAGGTGCCAGCCTCCAACAGTTGGACCCATGCGGTCCATGCCACCTGGCTGGGGGGAGGAGGGGATATGGGCAATGATGACATGTCGTCGTTCCCCTCCCCCCCACCAGGCTGTCATGTTTTCCGATCATCCAGCGATGTTGGCCGCCGTGGTGGCAGCCGCTAATGTCTATGTTGCCCTGGATGAGGAGGAGGAGGAGGAGCGAGCCAGAGAGGCGGCGCAGGCTGCCGCAGAGGGACAGGCGGCAGCCGCCCAGGCTGGAGGGACACCTGACCGACAGGACGAGGAGGGGAGGAGGACGTCGCGGCCCCACGGCAACGGAGGCACCCGAGGGCGCCCCGTGTGTACCGGCCCCGGCAGTCATACCAGGACCTCACGGACCGGGAATGCAGGAGGAGACTCCGGATGAGGCGGGAAACCGTGGCACACATCTGCCACCTGCTGGCATACCTGTCACCGCGTGGCACTGGCGGGGGACACCCTCTCCCCGTGTCCGTCAAGGTTACGGTGGCCCTGTTCTTTTATGCAACGGGGTCATTCCAGGCACCGAGTGGGGACCTGTCCGGCATATCGCAGACATTGGTGCATCCGGGCAGTGACAGATGCCCTGTATGCCATGGCGCACCGCTACATCCGCTTCCCCGTGGACCGGGCCAGCCAAGATGCCCGGGCCGTGGGCTTCTCTGCCGTGGCCGGGTTCCCCATGGTCCAGGGCGCGATCGATGGGATGCACGTCGCCGTGCGGCCACCTGCAGATAACAGGGCCGTGTTCACCAATAGGAAGGGGACCTATTCGATGAACATACAGGTGGTCTGCGACCACCGCATGATGATCCTGCACGTCTGCGCCCGTTACCCAGACAGTGTACATGACTCATACGTGTTGTCGCGGTCAAACATCCCCGGCATGTACGAGGGACCCCATCCCCGGCTGAGGGGCTGGTTGCTGGGCGACAGGGGCTACCCATTGCGATCGTGGCTGATGACGCCTATGCGGAGGCCACGCAATGAGGCGGAGAACCGCTACAATGATGCCCATGTAGCGACAAGGGGAGTGATAGAGAGGTGCTTTGGCATGCTGAAGATGCGTTTCAGGTGCCTGGACCTCTCTGGGGGTGCCCTCCAGTATCGGTCAGATAGGGTCGGCCGCATCATTGTGGTGTGCTGCGTCCTGCACAACATAGCCCAGCAGAGGGGCGATGTGCCGCAGGCAGAGGAGGGCGGAGTGGAGGAGCAGCAGGAAGAGGCGCAGTCCTCCACAGATGAGGGGGATGGGGGCAATGGTCAGGGCAGACGGGGTAGACACAGGCGGGTGGCTGTCCACCGTTACCGGCTGGCCCAGCGGGCACGGGACAGACTGATAGACGCCCGCTTCACTGACTAGATGGGCGTGGGAATCGGGTAGTATGGCCACAGACCGCACACCATGGCAACAGCCGAACACCCACCCCACCCACCCATCCACCCACCCAGCACCCTCACCCCCCTCCCCAACCCCACCCACCCCACCCACATGCACACGACCCCCCCCCCCCCCCAATTGTCGATCCACCTGCGGCACAACGGGCCGGGCTCACACAGTTGCGGGTGGACGCGTGTCTATTGCAGGCCATGGAGGATGATGACAACCCGCCCTGCGGTGAGCTCCTGGCTCCACATCGTTGGACTATGTCTGACCCATGGCCACAGTACCACCATCCACCCGGACCATCCCTGCATGCGGCTCTGACACTGCAGCGCACGGTCCCGTCCTCTGCCCGGGGGATGTTGATGGCGGCCCAGGGGGAAGGGGGCAGACTCACCTGGGGCTGAGGTAAGACCAACCCTCACACACACACTTGCGCTCAACGTACATGACACCCCCGCACGCTTTGGACAGAGCACAAAGGCAGCTTCTGTAGGTGTAACATTGACTTTAATAACCAAAGGAGTTCATGCACGTGCCCTAGCCCCTAAAACTCATCTGTGCCCTGCACCCGTGCCAACTTACTCAGTGTCTAATTGTTTGGCCTTACGGGCCCTTTGACTACGTCTACGTGGTTCCCCAGACGGTACAGCAGAACTGGAGGTGGACTCCTGTGATTCCTGCCCTCTGACACTGGATCCCTTTGGCGGCCGTTTCCTGGGGCGTCCTGGCCTAGATGGGCCAGGCTGCAGCCCGGGCGACTGGGATGGTGAGCTGCCAGCCTGTCCTGCCCGTTGCCCACCCGATGCACCTGGGACGGAAGGGGGGGAGTCCGAGGTGTCGCGGTGTACCGGGACCTCCCCTACAGGGGGAGCCGGGACAGACCACACCACCTCCTCCTCCCTCGGGGTGCCCGATGGCCCCCAGGCCTCTACATGGGTGGGGGATGCGAACGGACTGGCCATCCGACGCCCCCCCGACATCTGGCGCTGCCAGTCCTGGAGGCCCGTGCTGGTATCGACAGGGGTCTGCAGGGTTGCAGCCATGGAGCCCAGGGGGTTGGCAAACCCTGTCTGTGACAGTGCGACGCCGGCTCGCACATGGCCACTGGCGCCGATGCCCTCAGCGATGGCCTGCAGAGACTGGGCCATGGCCTGCTGAGACTGGGCCATGGCCTGCAGAGACTGGGCTATGGCGTTGAGCGCCTCTGCCATCTGGCGCTGGCACTGGCTCATGGCCTCCTGTGAGAGGGCAGCCACGTCCTGGGCCACAGACGCCGCCTGCACAGAAAGCCCCAGGCCTCGCAAACCGTTCCCCATGTCTGACACCGTCGCACCCATTGCCTTCACCGCGGACGCCACCCGTGCGGTGTCAGCCTGGGTGGCACGTATGACCGGGACCACTCCCAGCTC
Source organism: Scyliorhinus torazame (assembly GCF_047496885.1). Classification (NCBI taxonomy): domain Eukaryota; kingdom Metazoa; phylum Chordata; class Chondrichthyes; order Carcharhiniformes; family Scyliorhinidae; genus Scyliorhinus; species Scyliorhinus torazame. The sequence continues at coordinate 139,571,486 of NC_092725.1, forward strand.
CAGGACGCGGGTGGACTCCTCCACCTGCGACCGCAGCCGCCGCAAGCCGGCCGTCACCCTCTTCGCTCGTCTCCGGGTCGGTTTTTGCATCGGATCTATGTGTGGGTGTGGTAACTCCAGGAACCCGGGATCCATCTGGGCGGCAGATGTTCGCTTGGGCTGGGCTGCCCTCCGACCGCCCGGCCCCTCTGCTGCTCCTACCTCCACCTGCTGTACCGGGACGGCTGTGTTGTGCGCACCAGTGAGTGTACCAGACGCCTCATCACTAAAGTGCCCAACCGAGGTGAGTGTTTCTGCGATGGTGGAAGGTGTTGGTGACAGCAGTGGCGTTGTGTCGTGCTCTTCGTCCCACTCTGAGACCATGGCACTTTGGGGTGGGGGTTCGTCTCCACCCATCCACTCTGAGTCACTGTCCGGTATTTCGTCTTCCTGGGCAGTGCTGTCCCGGGTAGTGCTGTCCCGGGTAGTGGTGTCCCGGGTAGTGGTGTCCCGGGTAGTGGTGTCCTGGGTTGTGGTGTCCTGGGTAGTGGTGTCCTGGCTCGGATGTGACGGGGGCCTGTGGCTGCCCCCCTCGTCGCTGGGTGGTCGCTCCCGCATGTGATGGGGGTGTCGTCTCCCTGTTGCTCCAGGTCTCTCCGTCTCCCGTGGTGTGCGAGGGGCATCCTGCGGGCGTCGCATGCTGGAGGGTCCGGGTCTCTCTGTCTCCCGTGGCCTCCGAGGGGCATCCTGCGGGCGTCGCATGCTGGAGGGTCCGTGTCTCTCCGTCTCCCGTGGTGTGCGAGGGGCATCCTGCGGGCGTCGCATGCTGGAGGGTCCGGGTCTCTGTCTCCCATGGCCTCTGAGGGGCATCCTGCAGGCCGTCTGCATCTGCGGGGATGGGTGCCTGGACGTTTGGTCCTGCGATACACAATGAAGCATGCATGGTTAGACATCAGGCAGTGATATGGGGGAGGGGGATATAGGGGAGGGGGGATATGGGGACGGGCTGTCGGTGGCTCACTTGCTAGTACGCCTCCGACCTCTGCATCAGCAACCTCCCGGTCGTCAGGTCCGCCAGCCAGTTCCAGGGCCCTTTCCTCGTGTACGGTCAGTGGCCTCTCATCAGCGGGGCCTCCTCCAGTCCTCACATGCTCCCTATTGTTGTGTGCGCGCTTATCCTGTGGGGGGGGGGGGTGGGTGGCAGGGGTAAAAGGCAACACTGTTAGGCAGGTATATGAATGCACGCCATCGGTTGCGCGTGCATTGCAGAGGTTAAGGTTAGGGCTGGATTCACTTGGGGATATGGGGGATATGGGGGAGGGGGGATATGGGGATATGGGGGAGGGGTGATATGGGGGAGGGGGGGATATGGAGAGGGGGGATATGGGGGAGGGGGGATATGGGGGAAGGGGGGATATGGGGGAAGGGGGATATGGGGGAAGGGGGATATGGGGGAAGGGGGATATGGCGGAGGGGGGATATATGGGGAGGGGGGATATATGGGGAGGGGGGATATATGGGGAGGGGGGATATGGGGTAGGGGGGATATGGGGGAGGGGGGATATGGGGGAGGGGGGATATGGGGAGGGGGGATATGGGGGAAGGGGGGATATGGGGGAAGGGGGGATATGGGGGAGGGGGGGGATATGGGGCGGCTCACCCTGCCTGCTCTGACGAGGTCGTTCACCTTCTTGTGGCACTGGGTGCCTGTCCGTGGTGTCAGGGCCGCAGCGGTGACGGCCTCTGCCACTTCCCTCCACAGACGCCGGCTGTGGCGTGGGGCAACTCTGCGGCCGTGCCCGGGATACAGGGCGTCCCTCCTCTGCTCCACCGCGTCCAGGAGCGCCTCCACATCCCGTGACTCGAACCTCGGGGCTGAGCGGCGGCCAGCATCCAGTCGGGTGTTCCGGTCGGGTGGGGGGGGAGCAGCGCAGCCTTATGAGCCGTCACGCCGTGCGGCGCGTATGACGCTGCACGGCGTGAACCACTGCGCAAGCGCTGATCCCGTTACGTCGCTGCTAGCCCATTTCGGGCCGGAGACCTTCGACCCATTTTTCCGACGTGACACAAGTTGGATTTGCGCCGTTTGTTGCGCAGATCGGCGGACTTTCCGCCGATAACGGAGAATTTTGCCCCTGGTATGGGAAGTGGGATGTCGTCGTCACTTGTCGCACATACAGTGGGTAGAGCCTCAGTGTCTTCTTGTCGTTCACTTGAGCTGGGTAGACCGTCAGAGTCTTCTTCTGGTGGCTCAAATAATCTGGGTGGACTGCCATAGTCTACTTCTCATAGAAGAATGTACAGTGCAGAAGGAGGCCATTCAGCCCATCGAGTCTGCACCGGCTCTTGGAAAGAGCACCCTACCCAAGGTCAACACCTCCACCCTATCCCCATAACCCAGTAACCCCACCAAACACTAAGGGCAATTTTGGACACTAAGGGCAATTTATCATGGCCAGTCCACCTAACCTGCACATCTTTGGACTGTGGGAGGAAACCGGAGCATCCAGAAGAAACCCACGCACACACGGGGAGGATGTGCAGACTCCGCACAGACAGTGACCCAAGCCGGAATCGAACCTGGGACCCTGGAGCTGTGAAGCAATTGTGCTATCCACCATGCTACCGTGCTGCCCATACTTGCTATACACTTGAGCGTGGTAGACTGTCAGAGTCTTTCTGTTGTTCACTTGAGCATGGCAGACTTGCATTGTCTTCTGCTGGTTGCTCAGAGTAGGTTGCTAGACCCTCATGGTCTTGTTGATGCAAGGACTGCGCTTTGGAGTCTTGCATTGCTTCTATCATGGAGTCTGTCCCCGAACCCGCTGTGGAGGCTTGTGTCACTCCCTCTGTGGAGTCTTGCAGCGTTCCTTGTGTGGAATTGTGCATTGGTCTCTCTGTGGAAACTGTCATCACTTCTTGTTCATGAAAGGACTGCGCTCTGGAGTCTTGCGTTGCTTCAATCGTGGAGTCTGTCCCCGAACTCGCTGTGGAGGCTTGTGTCACTCGAGTCACTTTTGTTCATGCAAGGACTGCGCTGTGGAGTCTTGAGTTGCTTCTATCGTGGAGTCTGTCCATGAGCTCGCTGTGGAGGCTTGTGTCACTGGAGTCACTTCTTGTGTGGAGACGTGCAGTTGTCTCGCTGTGGAGTCTTTCATCGCTTTCTGTGTAGAGGCTGGGACCCTTTGTGATGCGTTGACCACTCTCTGTTTAGAGTCGAGGACCTTTCGCGGAGCGTGGACCATGCTCTGTGTGGCAGGAGGACGCTCTCTGTGGGCTTGTACCGCTCTCTGTCTCTCGGTGTCAGGCCGCAGCATCATCCTGCACTCACGAGGCGGGATGTCATATCTGCTGGGCTGAAGATCCTCAAATCCAAAGAACGCGTTGTGGTTCGGATTTGGTACTGGGGTAGCCTCCCAAGGTGAAAGCTTTGTCTGAGTCGTTGTCTTCCAAGACCATATCATCACGTTTTGTGTTGGAGCTGGCATTGGGCTCGCGATGTCCAAAGAAGAATTCAAGGTCTGAGTCATAGTCTTCAAGGACTGTATCATCTCTTTGGGATGTGCTAACTGCTTGTTGCAGGGTTCTGCGGAGGTTACTTTCAGCTACTGGTCGAATTTCAGGCATTGTGCTGTCGTTGCAGGTGAAAGAATCTGGTTTTGAGGTGGTACATTTTTTTTCCGTGTTTTGGGACATTTCCCCTTTAAGTGGGCATGGTCCGGGGCCTCTGACGTCATGACGCTTGTGACATAGTGCGTAGGAAGCAATTGCGCATGTGCAGATCGCTGTTCCTTTGCTTGGGGCCTTCTTTTCAATTGCGCATGCGCGGCTTTTCCAAGATGGCTGCAATTCAAAACTGCTGTTCGTTGCTGCAAGCCTACCTCGCGGTGAGTTTTGGCGCCTCTTTTACCTTTTCTTCTTGTATGTTCCTCGCAGAATTCTTGGAATGTGTCCAGGACTGCCTGGAAATCGCTCTTGTTTTGCCCCTTAGAGCATTTGAAGGTCTGGAAGATTTCAGCTGCTTCTGGACCCGCGATGGTAAGTAGAAGCTTTATTTTCTCTGCATCCGCCACGCCATCTAGGTCGGACGCTACCAGGTAGATCTCGAATCTCTGCCTGAACCAACACCAGTTTTCGCTGAGGTTGCCTTGGTACCTGAGCTGCTGTGGAACCGGAATCTCGAACATCATCTTGCCTGGCTGTTGTTGCTGGTAGTCACTGTTTTGTTGAGTTGAGCTATATGGATTTAATAGTTACTCACTGGTACCATGTTTTGTTATGCTCTTGTCGTAGCATAAGCTGCTTCCTCGATGTGCACTCTGACAAAGGAAGGTTCCGACTTGGAGATAGCTTTAACACGTTCATTAAACTATTAGCAATTCTCCTACTTGGATTCAACACTACTGTTAATCCTGCTATAGCTACTTAGACTAGCTAACCAGTCTGCTACAATCCATGTGGTGGGAGTGATGTTCAATCAACCCTGGGTCTGTACTCACTGAGAGTCTCCACTGGAAAGAGACTGAGCATGTGTGATGTGTCCTTTTATATGGGTTGGTGTAATGCCCCCTGTGGTAGTCTCACCTCTGTGTGTATCGTGACTGCCCATTGGTCGTGTCCTATCTTACTGACGTATTGGTTTACTGTGTGTCATGTCTCTGGTGTTCCCTCTAGAGTCTAGCTAAGTGTAGTGTATCTACATTAACCCTTTGTGTACTTACAGTGATGTATATCACCACACAAAGATATGCAGGTTAGATGATTCATCATGTTAAACTGCCCCTTAGTGCAGGTCAGGTGGGGTTACGGGGATAGGGCAAGGGAGTTGGCCTAGGTAGGGGGCTCTTTCAGAGGATCAGTGCAGACTCGACGGGCTGAATGGCCTCCTTTTGCACTGTCGGAATTCTAAGTTGCTATGAAGCTTGAATTCGGGCCAGTCAGATGAATCAGGCACAGGCACTGTGCCTGCTTTGCTGCCATTTTCCTAGCGCAATTGGGCTCACCAAGAAGGTAAGCACTCCTTTCTTCATTTTGTTGAGAATTCCTCCCAGGTTGACAACACTCCCAAGTGCTGGGTTTCTTTCCCTCTCATGGCCCGACGCCACCTCACTCCTGGGATTTAGCTAAGGAATCCTCCCGGTGAAGTTTGGCTGTATTTCAATTCAGGTTACACCGATGGGAGCGTTCATAGGCCATTCATCTCCCCTTAACCCCATCCATTATTTTTGTGCCTTCTTCTTAGGAGAACCTTTCTGCGTTTACATCATTGATTATTTAACCACACTGTTAGCAGCATTTAGAGATGTGTTCACTCGATGGCAGAAATGACAGGTCTTTAAATCTATCAGCTGAACGATGAATTTGAACACTTCTTAGTCGGGGAAATTCTATCGCCCAAAAGAACAAGGGATTCATGTAAATAGTCATTGTGAGCCACGGAGGCCCACTATTCTCCGTTTCCTGAAATAAATGGAGAATCAGTACATTTAGAAAACGGTTCATGGTAAATGATGAAAAAGGGAACTCTCCGTACGCTTGTAAGATTAACAAGATAATTAGCAGCTCATGTATAATTTTTAGTGCGCTCAGTAATTCAGAATGAACAGGTCATGATTGTAAATATGTCAGATAAAAGAGAAGGGGAAAAAATATGTTTTGGTAAAGTTAAATAGGGTTTTCTAACCAGCTGCAAACAACGGGCTAGGCAGCAGCAGAACGTCGTGATTATTAAATCATACTCTCTCCTATCCGGCAATCAGAATCCAGCTCTTTCATGTAATTTTAAACATCAGGAACATACACTTCATTCTGTTAAAAGAACAGCGTGTAAAACAATTTAATGCTTTGATTAACTGACACCGTGTAATCTCTGCAGGGTTTCCCGCAGAAAGAGAATAATGTAGGGAATTGTTTGATTTATTCTCATCCGGAATTTCAATTTCTAGGGAAAATCCACTCCCTGAGGATCAAGTGTCACCTCGATGACAGGACTAAAAGCTCTGAATTAATATACAAGGGGAAAAGTGAATTCAATATACATTGGCACTCGTGATTAATGTTGAGCATGGCGGCCTTCGTCAGCAGGCTCCAAGCTAATTAGGCCGAACAGGCACCAGTCAAATATTTTTGTATATCAGTGTCTATAAAGATACAGTTTTGTGTGCTGTGGAGGATATGTTGCTGCATCAAATTTTAATATGTGATTTACTGTTATTAGAAAATTGATCTTTCTTAGCCCACCACATATGAGTTTGATTAGATTTTTGAACCAGTAGTATATGCAACATCGATCTTAAAATTGGAGGTTTCTAATTAATGTTTGCGTCCTGCTGGCTGCTGAATTGAGAAGGGTCATGCTTCTGCCGTATGTGTGATGGGCCTAGCTGTAAATAATTTATATTAAAAGACAGTTCTACATCACAAATGGGCGACACGGTAGCACAGTGGTTAACACTGTTGCTTTACAGCGTCAAGGTCCCGGGTTCGATTCCCGGCGAGGGTCACTGTCTGTGCAGAGTCTGCCCCTTCTCCCCGTGTCTGCGTGGGTTTCCTCCAGGTGCTCCGGTTTCCTCCCAAATGTCCCGAAAGACATGGGGGTGGATTCTCCAAAAATGGGGCTATGTTACCACGCCTGAGTAAAACCGCTGGCGTTTCACTCCAGTTCCCTGCAAAAAATAATGAGCAATTCACTTACCTGTAGGGGGCGAGCAGGGACTCATCGTGAAGCTTGCAGCTTTAGCTGCGGATATGGGTCACCGCGCTTCCGGTTCCGTGTCCGCGCATGCACACGGCGGCGGCCTCCAGGGGCCGCGCCAAGTGCCATGGTGGACTCGGACCACGGACCAGCAATCAGAAAGAAGGTCCCCCGATCGGCCCCGCGTCCCTTCATCGGTCTGGCCTGATCGCTGCCCCGGCCGCACAATAAGGCCCGCCCCCCCCGGTGCTGGATACCCCGTCCACCATCAGGGCGGCCGCGGACTCAGTCCGCAGCCACCGTTCGAGAGTCCCGACCAGCCATACGTGGTTATAACAATGCCGTCGGGGAATGGGCCGGACGGGAGCGGAGTATCTTTGGGAGGCAATGGCCCACCAGCCGCGCGGCATAATTCACGGACGAGCGATTCATCAGGGACCGGAGAATTGCCGGAGTGGCACCGGGCGCAATTCGGTCGTGAACGTCGATCCTCCGCCCCTGCGCTAAACACGATTTCAGCACGAAGAATCCAACCTGTGCTTGTTGGGTGAATTGGACATTCTGAATTCTCCCTCTGTGTACCCGAACAGGCGCCGGAATGTGGTGACTAGGGGCTTTTCACAGTAACTTCATTGCATCTGTTCTGGTCACCTACTCTCAAACCCACATGTCTTTAGAGAAAGCACTTCTCAACAGGGGTGGCACGGTAACACAGTGGGTAGCACTGCTGCTTCACCGCGCCAGGGGCCGGGGTTCGATTCCGGCTTGGGTCACTGTCTGTGCGGAGTCTGCACGTTCTCCCCGTGTCTGCGTGGGTTTCCTCCGGGAGCTCCGGTTTCCTCCCACAAGTCCCGAAAGACCTGCTTGTTAGGTGGATTGGACATTCTGAATTCTCCCTCCGTGTACCCAAACAGGCGCCGGAATGTGGCGACTAGGGGTTTTTCACAGTAACTTCATTGCAGTGTTAATGTAAGCCTACTCGTGACACTAAATATTATTGTTATAGAAAACTATAGGAACAGAATAATCCCTGCAGCTAATGGGAAACACATGCTTCCGGGTTAACGGCTGGTTAAGGTGTGAGGTCAATGGACACAGTGATTTTCGATGGATTACGAGCTATTCTTCTTTCATGGAGAACTTAGTTGGACCAGGGGAGAGGAGGCGTTGCTGAATTGAGATTGTGTGGTGGCAGCGCAAGGGGATCGGCACAGGGCTGAATGAGGGAGGGTGGTTGTGGTGGACCGACAAGAGATTGTGGAGAGGAAGCTGGATTACACAGTGATGGTCAATGTCTTTAGTTGGAAGGTAAAGCCTGATTGTGGAGTGATCCAGGATTACAGAAGGAAGCCCGATGGTAAGATCGTGAAAGTCAAGCATAACAGAGGGCTGGGTAAGGGTGATGGAGGGAAGGTTGGTAATGACGAAAGGCATGTTCAGGGTAACAGGTAGAAGGTCCAATGCTCCAGTGGCAAGACACAGGTGATGTGGGGCAGCCCTAAATGTATCGAAGGGTGATGGTGGGTCACCTGAGGGTCAACAAAGAAGAGCAAAGGTGCTGGAATGAGGATCGAGGCTGATGGAGGAAGGTCAAAGGTGACTGAGGGGCAGTGCAGGGTGATAACTTCAAGCTCCAAGGTCAATGTGGGAGTATCCAGTCACTTACTCGTGACAACTCAAGGAGGTCTTCAGAGTAAAGATCGAGGATGGAGATGGTCGTATGGGTGGAGACCAATGCCAAGCATAGTGCTTTCCATTAGCCAAAAGCTCTACAGTCAGTGGAAGGGCCTTCTGCTGCCATCTTTAGGAAACAGGCCCTCCCAAGATTGTGTTCAGTTTAAAATCAGAAGTCAGTGGTTTCCTGTCAGCTTTCCAACACACCAAATATTCAGCTCCTCTGTTCTGGTCACCTACTCTCAAACCCACATGCCTTTAGAGAAAGCACTTCTCAACAGGGGTGGCACGGTAACACAGTGGTTAGCACTGCTGCTTCACAGCGCCAGGGGCCGGTGTTCAATTCCCGGCTTGGGTCACTGTCTGTGTGGAGTCTGCACGTTCTCCCCGTGTCTGCGTGGGTTCCCTCCGGGAGCTCCGGTTTCCTCCCACAAGTCCCGAAAGACCTGCTTGTTAGGTGGATTGGACATTCTGAATTCTCCCTCCGTGTACCCGAACAGGCGCCGGAATGTGGTGACTAGGGGCTTTTCACAGTAACTTCATTGCAGTGTTAATGTAAGTCTACTTGTGACACTAATAAAGGTGATTACATTATTATTACTGTAAGATGATTATTACTGTAAGGGCAGCACGGTAGCATAGTGATTAGCACAATTGCTTCACAGCTCCAGGGTCCCAGGTTCTATTCCCGGCTTGGGTCACTGACTGTGCGGAGTCTGCACGTTCTCCCCGTGTCTGCGTGGGTTCCCTCTGGGAGCTCCGGTTTCCTCCCACAAGTCCCGAAAGACCTGCTTGTTAGGTGGATTGGACATTCTGAATTCTCCCTCCGTGTACCCGAACAGGCGCCGGAATGTGGTGACTAGGGGCTTTTCACAGTAACTTCATTGCAGTGTTAATGTAAGCCTACTTGTGACACTAATAAAGGTGATTACATTATTATTACTGTAAGATGATTATTACTGTAAGGGCAGCACGGTAGCATAGTGATTAGCACAATTGCTTCACAGCTCCAGGGTCCCAGGTTCTATTCCCGGCTTGGGTCACTGACTGTGCGGAGTCTGCACGTTCTCCCCGTGTCTGCGTGGGTTTCCTCCGCACACACGGGGCTCCGGTTTCCTCCCACAGTCCAAAGATGTGCGGGTTAGGTGGATTGGCCATGCTAAATTGCCCAAAGTGTCCAAAATTGCCCTTAGTGTTGGGTGGGGTTACTGGGTTATGGGGATAGGGTGGAGGTGTGCGGTTGGGTAGGGTGCTCTTTCCAAGAGCCGATGCAGACTCGATGGGCCGAATGGCCTCCTTCTGCACTGTAAATTCTATGAAATGATCAAGATTCCCCCTGGTCCTGATTAAATACATCCAGTTGTGAGGAAACCCATATGTTAGGAAATGATTATGTGGTTTAGAAGTGATCGGAGTTCATTTTAGCAGCACCCTCAACACAGAGTTATGTGATAATAAACTAAAACATGAATAAAATTTATTAATTATAAACTAAAAAAAATGCTGTAAGGACGCCCTGTAAATGGTGTGGAGCACAAAAGACAAATGATCCAAATAATGCAATAGTAGTGCTACATGAGCAATGAAGCTCATTGTATATCATACAACCAACCAGGTTTGCAGCTTAAGTGTGTGAATGCCTGCATAGTAATACTAATTACTAGAATGACACAGTTACAATGCTCATCTGTGCTCACTCATGGAGAACAACTCTACCCACCACAGCTTGCAATTGCTTCTCAAACAGTTCTCATTTTTATACTTTGACAGAATGGGAATCACTTTGCTTCAAGCAATGAAATCTTCTGCATTGTATATCGTGATATAAGTTGTAGCTAGAGGGCCGAAGGGCCTGTACTGCGCTGTAATGTTCTATGTTCTATGTTCTAGGTGTATGTGGGGTCTGAACTCGCTTGCATATGGGCACCCAGAGACGCATAAATACCCCTTAAAAGATCGAGGAAATGTTACACATATAATGACACCCCGCTCAAGTTTCCTTTCTCTTGTATGTTTATAATAATAATCTGACAACAATAATCTTATAACAATCTTTATTATTGTCACAAGGAGGCTCGCATTAACACTGCAATGAAGTTACTGTGAAAAGCCCCTAGTCGCCACATTCCGGCGCCTGTTCGGGTACACAGAGGGAGAATTCAGAATGTCCAATTCGCCTAACAGCACATCTTCCGGGACTTTGTGGGAGGAATCCGGAGCACCCGGAGGAAACCCACACAGACACGGGGGAACGTGCAGACTCTGTACAGACAGTGAGCCAAGCCGGGAATCGAACCCGGGATCCTGCCGCTGTGAGGCAACAGTGCTAACCACTGTGCCACCGTGCCACCCTGTTAATTAAACTGAACACGGGAAAATGTTCAGGTGAAATTGCAACTTGAGCATTTGGTTTATCTATTTTACATGAAGCATTTTACCCAAGGGCAAGATGCTGTTTTATCCCTAAAGATTTCTTAATAGCAAGAGACTGGTGTAATTATTGAGGAGAGACTGGTGACAACTCTGAGCAGGCTGTCTGTAGCCATGTACTCATTTCAAATGCAGATAGTACATTTTATGAATAGATTGGCTGATTTCTACCCACTGATTGTCACTGAGTGTAAAATCCAGCACAAAAGATGCCTTTTCTGCATCTTAAATAATGGGCCAGATTTTGCAGTCAGTCGGTGACCTCACAGGTAAAATTCCCCACAAATATCTAACTATTTCTGTGATAAGGATTTCCCTTTTCCCTGCATTGTTTGGAATCTGACAGCAAGTCAAGGGAATCTCCCAGCCTCCAGCAACAGTGATGTCAGTAATCAAGGCTGGCAGCCAGTCAATTGATGTATTCCCACAGACAGCAAAGCAGGAAATAAAATTATAAACCTTTTTATTTTTAATTTTAGGCCGGAATACTCCGGGCATTCGCTGGTGGCAGGATTTTCCGACCACGTGGGGGTGGCTTCAATGACAATTCCCATTGACAGCGGCAGGGGCAATGAATCCCAATGACAGCCAACAGTGCACTGCGTTCCGCCACCGAGAAACACGCGGATCGGAGGCAGGAGTATCCCATCCTTAGTTTTGACGGTAGATACATGTGGGACTAACGTAGAAACTAAAATGTAAATGAAGGTTTTTTAAAATGACATATTAACATTTTTGGAACGTGTTTATCACAATGAAGAAATTTGACATTCAACAAATATAAACTTACACTTTCAGAGAGGTTGTTAGCAATAATTCCCCATGTAGTATTCTGGTAAAGTTCCAGCTACATTTCACTCGGCACTTTACAGTTCAGGGATTTGAAATTGGTGGCTTTTTGGGGTCGCATTTAAATTGCACCTTTTGGAAAAATGTTAACTGACTGACAGCAGGTCTAAGTACACATCTGTGGACTCCAGAGGTTGTTATCAGTTTTAGAGGAATAATGATGGGATTTCTGACAGTTTAACTGTCATCATTATCACAAAATCATAGAATCATAGAATTTACAGTGCAGAAGGAGGCCATTTGGCCCATCGAGCCTGCACTGGCCCTTGGAAAGAGCACTCTCCTTAAGTCCGCACCTCCACCCTTATCCCCATAACCCAGGAACCCCACCCAACCTTTTTGGACATTGAGGGCAATTTAGCATGACCAATCCACCTAACCTGCACGTCTTTGGACTGTGGGAGGAAACCGGAGCACCCGGAGGAAACCCACGCGGACACGGGGAGAACGTGCAGACTCCGCACAGACAGTGACCCAGCCGGAATCGAACCTGGGACCCTGGAGCTGTGAAGCAACAGTGTTAACCACTGTGCTACCATGCCGCCCAAAATCATGCCCATAGTATTAGTTGCCTTTCTCTGTATAAACAGTAGATTCCTCGGTGATATTTAGAATAGATTCCTCGGTGATATTTAGAGTATTCCTTGGACTTTGAGAGTTGAAATGTCTTCACTTCTTAGCCGGTGAACTGCTGGGTCAGAGATTTGGCACTTCACGGAAACCATCAATAATAATAATCACTTATTGTCACAAGTAGGCTTCAATGAAGTTATGTGAAAAGCCCCTAGTCGCCACATTCCGGCGCCTGCTCGGGGATACCGGTACGGCAATTGAACCCACGCTGCTGACCTTGTTCTGCATTACGAGCCAGCTATTTAGCCCACTGTGCTAAACCAGCCCCAGATTTTCTTCCATTAATTTCAATGAAATGAAAATGAGGAAGATTTGGTGATCCAGCTTGCCGGGAACCTGAGTCCCACTGTTCTTTTTGCTGCATATTCATACCTTCAATCAGGTGCACAGGACATTAACGTTTGCAGGTAACACGAAGCTTGGAGATGTTGTAAACTGTGAAGGGGACTCAGTAATCAGACTTGGTGAGGATCTATGCAGCTGCCCATTTCACAGTCTGTCAGGTGAAAATTAACACAGACAAATGTTGGATGGTCTATTTTTGGTAAAGTTGAATGAGGCGAGGCAGTTTAAACCAGATAGTCCAATTTTAAGAGGGTGCAGGAACAGAGGGACCAATGAAGGAGGTAGGACAAGTTAACAAGGCTGTTAAAATGCCTTGGTTTTGTAAATAAAGACATCGAGTAATAAAAGACAAGGAAGATATGTCGATGGCCGTGATTCAAAGGCCACATTGTGCCCGGCGGAGATCAGTGCGTGCCGGTTAGATTGTGGGAGAGGCCGGAATCAGGACCTATGCCGGCTGCTGGTCGGTTGCGTTCTAACCGCCCGCCCCCATTGGAGGGTTCCAGACCCCACCTCGACGTGGCAAGGACCAATTATCACCAATTAAAGGTTATCTCCATCTCTCTAACGGCCTCCTGGGATCGAACCAGCTCCCCAGCGAGTGGTCACATGGGCGCCGTTTAGATCACCTATTTAAAAATGGGAACCGAGTGCAATGGCTGCTCTGGGGATCAGAGCAGGTGAGTAACGTTCTTCGAAATCAGGCATGTGGCGGAGGGGCAGAGGAGCTGCTGCCCCAGTGCCCGTAGTGAGGGGGACTGTGCCATGCTCAGCAGTGCCTCGGCAATGTCCATCTGCGTCTGGGACACGTCCCCCAGCGACTGGGACATGCTGTTGATACACTCTGTCATGGCCGTCACTGCCTGACCCACACCTTGGACACCACCACTGACGTCGTGCTCCAGGTTTCCCACTGTGGTCGCCACCCTATCAGTGTTGGCTTCAGTGCCACTCCTGCACCCTTAGCCTCAGGGACTCTTCCAATCGACTATGCACTCGCCAGAGTGTCGCTGACGTTCCCTCCAGAATCTCACAGCCGTGTCTTAGCTTCTGCATCAGCTCCAGGATAACCTTGTCCAGAGGCTTGGCATCCGACCGGTGTTACGATCTGGTGCTTGGCCGGTACCTCTTGATGAGTTAAAGTGTTTTATTATAAAATGAAGCGTGGTAAACATAACTATAAGGAATATATTACAAACTACTAATACTCATAAATTATACAAGAGCTACTGCAAGTATGACTATCCACTAACACGACTAACTCCCAACTCCTCGAGGTACAGAGTCACATGGTAGATTTATACTGCCACCTGCTGGTCGGAGGTTGTTTACAGCAATATATACATGACAGCTTATGCATATCATTATAACCGGAACCCAGCTAAGATCTGGGTTCCAGCCGACCTCCGACTGCTGTCTCCCTCAGCTGTTCCTGCCTCCTCCTGATGTTCATCGGTAACTGTGCGGTGCTCACCAGATTGTGCCCCAGAAGCCTGTCCACTAATGTCGCCCACAGAGGTGTGTGTCTCTGCGCTGGAGGAAGGTGTGGATGACAGCTGTGCCACGTCAATGGTGGCATCCTTGGAGTTCTCCTTGCAGGTGGTCTCTTAGAAGGCGGAGAGGGGGTAACCCCAGTAGCCCCGGCCCCATCGGATGGAGATTCTGTGAGAGAATGGACATGTGGTCAGTCAGGGGGAAGGATCATTTTGTCTGACATAACCAACGCACTTGAGACAGATCATCTGGGTGGAGGGGCAGTGGATTGTCACCTCTGCGGTGCAGGACAGCCTCGCTATCGGGCATGATGGGTGCCAGAGTGTGCTGGGGCACAGACACTATATTATGCTGGGGGGTGGGGGTGGGGGATGGTGGTGGTGTGGGGTGCCAGCTGCTGACTTGTTGGGGGTGGGGGGGAAGGTTAGGAGGGCGGCAGGCGGGACTGATGCCAGGGAGCCAGTGTCAACTTACCCGTGCAGCCCGGTTGGAGGTCCTTGTTCTTCTTCCTGCACTGGACTGAGATCCTCTTGGTCACTGCCTCCCAGGTGGCACTGGCTCTGGAGAACAGGGTGTCCCGTCTCGCCTCCGCAGCGTCCTGCAGCCTGGCCAGGTCGGCATCTCCGAAACGTGGAGCGGGTTTCCATGTGCGCTGACTGGAGTGTGTTCGGAGGAGGCGGTTCATGAGCTGCTCCGCCTTGTTAGTGGAGAGCCGCCGGGCGCGGACCAGGCGAATCAGCTGGTGGGACGCCATTTCCGCCGTGAAGCCCGTGGGGGATTATTTCCGGCACTAATTGCCGTTAGATACCGGACGGAGTCGTACTGGGTCAGCCGTTGGGATGTTGCGTCTGCTACGACCCTTATAACTTCACCCGTTAGACTGCGATTGTTTTATAAAACACTTGTTGGATCTCACTGGAATACTGTTGTCAATTATGAGGGAGGATGTCAAGATGTTGACAACAATGCAGAGGAGATTTACTAGAATGGTGCCATGAATGCAGCACCGTATTTATGAGGATAAACCATCAAAGCCGAGATTGCGTTCCGAAAGCTGAATGGTTAAGTGAAGATTTGATTGGGGTTCTCTGAATTATGAAGGGTTTTGATAGAGTAGACAGAGAGAAACTGTTACCAGTGATAGAAGGGTCACTAAACAGGGGGCACGGATTTAATGTAATTGGAACCAGGCACAACATAAGGGAAAGATGCACAGTAAGTTGTTATGATGTGGCCTGCACCACCTGCAATGTTGTATCGATAATTCCAATAGGAACTTTCAAAAGACACTTGGATAAATATTTGTGGGGGAAACTTTTACGGGGCTATGACGAAAGATCAGCAAAGTAGGACTAGTTGCATCAGTAAGTTTGCGGATGACACAAAGATTGGCTGGGTGGTTAACAGTGAGGCTGAGTGTCGGGTTACAGGAAGATACAGACGGGATGGTCAAATGGGCAGAAAGGTGGAGAATGAAATTTAACCATGAAAAGTGTGGGGTGATACACTTTGGAAGGAGCAATTTGACAAGAATATTAAATGAATGACACCACACTGGGAAATCCTCAGGAACAGAGACCTTGGCGAGTTTGTAAATAGATCTCTGAAGGCAGAAGGGCAGGTTAATAGGGTGATGAAAAGGGCATATGGTACACTTGCCTTTATCGATCAAGGCATAGATTACAAAAGGCAGGGAGGTCATGTTGGAGTTGTATAGAACTTTGGTGGGGCCACAGCTGGAGTACTGTGTGTAATTCTGGTCACCACATTATAGGAAGGATGTGATTATACTGGAGGGGGTGCAGAGGAGATTCACCAGGATGTTGCCTCTTTGGAACATTTAAGTTATGAAGAGAGGTTGGATAGGCTTGGGTTGTTTTTGCTGGAGCAGAGAAGACTGAGGGGCGACCTGATCGAGGTGGACAAGATTATGAGGGGCATGGACAGGGTGGATAGGGAGCAACTGTTCCCTCTTAGGTGATGGATCAGTTTCGAGGGGGACACAAATTCAAGGTCAGGAGGTAGGCGGTTTAGGGGGGATTGGAGGAAACAATTTTTACCCAGAGAGTGGTGACGGTCTGGAGCTCACTGCCTGGGAGCGGGGTAGAGGCGGGTTGCCTCACGTCCTTTAAAACGTACCTGGATAAGCACTTGGCACGGCATAACATTCGAGGCTATGGGGCAAATCCTGGCAAATGGGATGAGGTAGGCAGGCCAGGTATTTTTCATGCGTCGGTGCCGACTCGATGGGCTGAAGGGAATCTTCTGTAGTGTGTGATTCTGTGATTCATTTGAAGACTCAGCATAGAGACAATGATTGGCCGCTGCTGCTGTATCATTTTGAATCTATGAGCACCAGGCAAGTGATGGGATCATAAATCTGCTCTATGGAGTATTCACAATCCCCAAGAATAGTGTTAGCAAGAAAACTACTTTTCACCAATGCTAAACATAAAGGATAAATCAGATCCTAGGGTTGGAAAGCTACGTGAACTGTGACTCTCACTGCCCAAGCATTTCGATTTTGCTACAAGACCAGGTGGCTCCGCTTTGCATGGATGCTAAAAAAAAAATTAATAGATCTTTTTATTGGCATTTTCGATGTTATATACATTGCTGTTTATTTTTGTTTATTGTACAGTGCAAAGGGTTTTTCTTACGTCTCTCCATTTACAATCTGGCTGAGCGTACAATCCTCCTAAGCCCCCCCCAGCCCATCTCTCCCTAACCTCCCCCCTCCCTCGCCTCCTCGCTTGATGCCCTCCCTGCTTGTTCTGTGGGAGGTTGGGGGCAGGGGGGGGGGGGGGGGGGGAGGGGGGGCTTGGGGGGAGGGGGGGGGCTTCCCCCTCCTCCTCGTTTCACTCTATTTTAGCACAATTCATGAAAAATGTACCTATGGCCCTGATTTTAACGCCACCTCATTCTGGCTAGACTTGTTGGGTTAAAATCGGGGCGGAGTGTTTCAGATAATAACGAGGACAGTCTGCGAACGGAGATAAAAGCAAATTACTGCGGATGCTGGAATCTGGAACCAAAAGAGAAATAGCTGGAAAATCCCAGCAGGTCTGGCAGCATGTGTAAGGAGAGAAAAGAGCTAACGTTTCGAGTCCAGATGACCCTTTGTCAAAGCTCTCCTTCGAGATGCTGCCAGACCTGCTGAGATTTTCCAGCATTTTCTCTTCTGCAAATGGAGATGTTTGGCTAGCAGAATGAGGAAACAGGAGCTTTAATAGCCTCGTTTGGAGCAAGAATAAGCCACACGGCCAACGCCGAAAGTTTCATTTTAAGAGTTGACGAACGCTGAGGATGCACGAGTGAGTGGAGAAACTGATGACAACGGTAGACTAGACTGCTCTCAAAATGGGGTCACTGATTGAACAGAATGCATTGCAGCTATGCCAAGCAAACTAAAGCTTCCTTTGCTAAAAAACATTTAATTTATAACCAAAGCTCATTAAGCTTCTGAACTGTTTAGACAAGAAGAAAATGAAGTTAAGTAGGCCAAATAAAAGTAGACTGTCTCTTAAAACACTAAAATATGGTAATTTGGCAGTGACCTGACTCTTTAACAGAATTTTTAACAAGAATCATTTATTACCTCGCAGAATTTTGATAAGGATGGCGAACTTTCACACACGTTTGTGACAGTTCATTTAAAATATAATAGGAAAACAGTCAATCATTTCACACACTCAATCTAAATGCAGTGGTATAACGTCTAGGGAGCTAAGATTTTAAATGATGCGTATCATTAATTTATCCAAGAGTCCTGATTGTAACTCTCTAAAGACATGGCTGTGTTTCTAGGCCAGAGTTTGATAATTAACTCAGTTTGCTGCGAGCCTTACTAAAAAATATGATCTAATAATTAAAAATATTTTCTGGGACAGGTTACACAAAGTTTCTAATTTCTGTTTCAGACTTCTGTGCTCTCATACATATAACTAAGGCCCACGAGAAACCCGCCAACTCGTTCAGTGACCGTAACTCAAACACCTTTCATTTTAATCAGCTCAGGCAAAGAGGTGGGAACGCCACCGTATCTGGAACACTCTGCATTGCCTCAAGGCTGGAACACTGCTTGCTCTCCTCTTCTGACTTATTGCCATTAAAAAGAGCCAATTGTGCATTTTGAATGGAGCTAATCGACGAGAATCAAAAATGTCAAACTACCCTACATTGATACAAGCATGTGGTTAAGACAAAAATAGTTAAATGCTGGAAATCTGAAGTAAGGGCAGAAAGTATTGGAAAGATATTGTTGGTCCATGGGAATGGAGAAGGGCCTGGAGTTTTAGGAAGCCGTGGAGATTTTTGGGACACATCCAACATAGCAGACAGACTCTGTCCGCAAATCCCCAAATTTGGCAGGAGCCATTTTCACCAGAGTGGGGCGGTTGGGGGGATCGAGGGGATGGACAGGAACCTGAACTCAGCAGGGATATTTGAAATCAATGCTGAGTTCAAAAATGGAGCATGTGCCTATCCCATAGGCTGCACAGTAGCACAAGTGGTTAGCACTGTGGCGACACAGCTCCAGGGTCCCAGGTTCGATTCCCCACTGGGTCACTGTCTGTGTGGAGTCTGCACGTTCTCCCCGTGTCTGCGTGGGTTTCCTCCGGGTGCTCCAGTTTCCTCCCACATTCCAAAGACGTGCTGGTTAGGTGGATTGGCCATGATAAATTGCCTTAAGTGACCAAAAAGGTTAGGAGGGCTTAATTGGTTACGGGGATAGGGTGGAAGTGAGGGCTTAAGTGGGTAGGTGCAGACTCGATGGGCTGAATGGCCTCCTTTGCACTCTATGTTCTATAGTGCGGTTTAATTTTTGTAGATGAGATGTAAATGCCCATGAAGGGAAGATAAAGTATGTAGAACTCTCGAACTTCCAAGCTATTCAAATACCCTGATTATTGAAAATTGAGTTGAAGGAAAATATGTTCTAGCAGTTTTAATAGATGTTTGTTGGCATAATCCTAAGTACAGTCATTATAGCATTATTAATACTTGGCTTCCTCCCGCGACGTTTCATGATCTGAGGGAGTTGTAAATTTGCAGTTTTACAGACCATTCAAAGAGGTTATTAAAGGACGAGCTGGCATTGATGTGGATTTATGAATGTAAATCGTTGTTTTATAAGGGATTAAGTACTTGATGAGATTTAAATGTATTGACTGGGCTTGGGTGGTGGGATATGGGTTGCATTAGTTGGCATGGATGTGGGCATGGGGTGTGGGTGGGGGAGTGAAAGGGATGAGGGCTAGAGATCCAAATGTTCAGGAGAGCAACAGTCCAAGAGATCCTGTACTTTGAAAATTGAAGAAATGACCCGTTTCTGTCTGAGAATTGAAAGAAAATCTGCTCTAACATTTTCAATGGCTGTTCACTGACATAATCCTAAATGCTATCATCATAACATTGTTAATACTTTAATGTTATTCACAGCCTATCATTATCTCAGCAAGGAGCTATAGGTTCACAGTTTTACTGGCAGCTCAAAGAGGTTATTAAATAATTAACTGGATGGGATTTTCCAGCCCTTCCTGCCAGTGAGATCTCCTGCTCCCACCAAAGCAGAACACCGGTGGTGTGTTCCCTGATAGCGAGATGCGTGAGTCATACAAATGCCACTGATATCATTGGGACCAGAAGGCCTTGCCAGTGACCAACGGTGATCTGCGTCCACCGCCAGAAAACACATTATGGGAGGACCGAAAATCCCAGCCCACTTTCTTTGATGTGTGATTATAAAAACAAACCTGTGAATTTATAGTGGATTAAGTACTTGAGGAATTTAAATGTACTGAATAGTCTTTCATAAATGAGAGTGTTTTTTATATAGTGAAGCTTGTAATGGATGTTGAGAATGTCATTTTATTTCATCTCAGCAAAGCTCCTGGGGTCTGCATGTGCTGGGTGTGTTGGCATGGAGACTGTAAGAGCAGGAATGGTGGATGGGGGGGCGGGGGGGGGGGGTGAGTCATGAGTTAGCACTAAGGAAACTGTCATCCCCTGCATTCAGCAGCTCCTGTGTCCCGCTCTCACCGACATCCAGGCCCACATTTCAACCCGGTCAAGTACCCCCTCCCCCAACCCCACCACCACCCTGGCTCCTTCGGGCACTTTTCTGTGCACCAGCCTCAGGACTGAAAATGAAAATCGCTTATTGTCACAACTAGGCTTCAAATGAAGTTACTGTGAAAAGCCCCTAGTCGCCACATTCCGGCGCCTGTTTGGGGAGGCTGTTACGGGAATTGAACCGTGCTGCTGGCCTGCCTTGGTCTGCTTTCAAAGCCAGCGATTTAGCCCTGTGCTAAACAGCCCCTGAAAGTCCAACTCAAGGAGTTTGACCAAATTCCCCAGGGTGCCCCAGAGTGTTTGACAGCCAATTAATTACTTTTCAGGAAGGGTCAATGTTTCATAGGTAGATCGGGCAGGCAATCTGCATGCAGCAAGGCTTCTCAAACAATAAAGAAGACGATTAATCCATTAAACTGCTTTTTGGGGGGTTTAAGGATCAATATCGGCCAGAACGTTTGAAAGACTTTCTGCTCTTCCTCGGGCTGTATGTTTGGATCTTTTACATTCTCTTGAACAAGAAGCAAGATCCCCAGTTCAGTGGCTCATGTGACACTTCCACCATACAGCATCTGAAAAAAATAGTTTCACCCGATCGGTGTCACACCCTGAATTGATTTAATAGTAACCTATTTTTCAGAGGCTGTTACCTGTAAATGAATTACCTGTCTGCTATTTACAACAATATTTCCTTTTCATAGAATTTACAGTGCAGAAGGAGGCCATTCGGCCCATCGAGTCTGCACCGGCTCTTGGAAAGAGCACCCTACCCAAGGACCACACCTCCACCCTATCCCCATAACCCAGTAACCCCACCCAACACTAAGGGCAATTTTGGACACTAAGGGCAATTTATCACGGCCAATCCACCTAACCTGCACATCTTTGGACTGTGGGAGGAAACCGGAGCACCCGGAGGAAACCCACGCACACACGGGGAGGATGTGCAGACTCCGCACTGACAGTGACCCAAGCCGGAATTGAACCTGGGACTCTGGAGCTGTGAAGCAATTGTGCTATCCACGATGCTACCGTGCTGCCCTTTCATTTCCAATTAAACGGTGCCTGAAATATAAATAACACAGGTGAATTGGCATGGACTGATATCGCTGGATAAATACCGTGACTTGTTATCAAGCGTGGCACAATTCACAGCCTGTGTGCAGCAATTTTACAGGAAGGATTCATCGAGGCATTAAAATTCAGACTTCTAAATAGATTTTGAAAGCAACAAATCATTGGATGTGCCAAAGTACTTATCCTGTTTATAACTTCGATACATAGTCAAGATATATGTAGACTGTTCATGTTTTGCACTGTCAGCAAAGGAAAAGTGACACCTAGATGCCACCAACAGCAGGTGAGTGATATTTAGAGTTCCAAAGGTCCCTATTGATACACCACAACATATTGCTCAAACGTCACATTGGGCCTCCAACATTAAACATCTTTACTGTGTGTAAAAGTTGAATGAAATCACATTATATATAATCTTTTATGGTCACAAGTAGGCTTACATTAACACTGCAATGAAGTTACTGTGAAAATCCCCGAGTCGCCACATTCCGGCGCCTGTTCGGGTACACAGAGGGACAATTCAGAATGTCCAAATTACCTAACACTGACACGGGAGGTGTGTAGAGGAGATTCACTAGGTTAATCCCAGAGCTGAAGGCGTTGGATTACGAGGAGAAGTTGAGTAGACTGGGACTGTACTCGTTGGAATTTAGAAGGATGAGGGGGGATCTTATAGAAACATATAAAATTAAGAAGGGAATAGATAGGATAGATGCGGGCAGGTTGTTTCCACTGGCGGGTGAAAGCATAACTAGGGGGCATAGCCTCAAAATAAGGGGAAGTAGATTTAGGACTGAGTTTAGGAGGAACTTCTTCACCCAAAGGGTTGTGAATCTATGGAATTCCTTGCCCAGTGAAGCAGTAGAGGCTCCTTCATTAAATGTTTTTAAGATAAAGATAGATAGTTTTTTGAAGAATAAAGGGAGTAAGGGTTATGGTGTTCGGGCCGGAAAGTGGAGCTGAGTCCACAAAAGATGAGCCATGATCTCATTGAATGGTGGAGCAGGCTCGAGGGGCCAGATGGCCTACTCCTGCTCCTAATTCTTATGTTCTTATGTTCTAACAGCACATCTTTCGGGACTTGTGGGAGGAAACCGGAGCACCCGGAGGAAACCCACGCAGACACGGGGAGAACGTGCAGACTCCGCACAGACAGTGACCCAAGCGGGAATCAAACCTGGGACTCTGGAGCTGTGAAGCCACAGTGCTACCCACTGTGCTACCCTGCTACTGTGTTACAGTCACTTGGCTTAAATATCAGCACACACAATAAACTTGTAATAAATACCCCAGAGTAGATATTTAATGATAATCCCAAAGTTGACATTTTAACTGCGTTTTGTGCTCATGATGGATTGATTACTGCACAGAATAAATTCATTCGGCCCTCATCACATGGACCTTTCTTCTGAAAAACCTAACCTAACTGATGACCTTAATATTAATGTTAAACACGTGCTCTAAAACACCTATGGGGGGGGGGGGGGCATTTTTAGCGTGAACAGGTGTTTGTTGCGTAATTTGCCTTTTACGCATCTATCTCCCCTTTACTGTTTTGCCTGCTAATTTTGTCTGCTTCAGTTTCTAATGGATGTAAGAACATAAGAAATAGGAGCAGGAGTAAGCCATTCAGCCCCTCCAGTCTGCTCTGCCATTCAATTCAATTATGGATGATCTGATTGCGACCTAAACTCCACTTTCCTGCCTGCCCAGCACCCCCATTCCCCACCTGCCCCCCAACCCACCCATAACCCTCGTCTCCCTTGTCAATACAAAAATCCTGTCTAACTCAACCTTGAATATACCCAATGACCCAGCCTCCCCCACTCTCTGGAGAGAGCAATTCCAAACACCATTGGTTCTCTGAGAGAATCATAGAATTTACAGTGCAGAAGGAGGCCTTTCTGCCCTTTGAGTCTGCACCGGCCCATGGAAAGAGGGCCCTACCTCCGCCCTATGCCAAGCCCACACCTCCATCCTATCCCTGTAACCCAGTCACCCCAGCTTTTACGACACTTAGGGCAATTTATCATGGCCAATCCACCTAACCTGCACATCTTTGGACTGTGGGAGGAAACCGGAGCACCCGGAGGTAACCCACGCAGACACGGGGAGGATGTGCAGATTCAGCACAGACAGTGACCTAAGCCGGGAATCGAACCTGGGACCCTGAATCTGTGAAGCAACAGTGCTAACCACTGTGCTACCGTGCCGCCCATGGTAGGTGAATTGGACATTCCGAATTCTCCCTCAGTGTACCTGAACTGGCGCCGGAATGTGGTGACTGGAGGATTTTCGCAGTAACTTTATTGCAATGGTAATGTAAGCCTACTTGTGACACGATTAAAGATTATTATTATTGTTATAAATCCCCTAGTTGCCACACTCTGCCTGTTCGGATACACTGAGGGAGAATTCAGAATGTCCAATTCACTGAACAAGCCCGTCTTTCGGGACTTGTGGGAGGAAACCCACGCACACACGGGGAGAACGTGCAGACTCCGCACAGACAGTGACTCAAGCCGGGAATTGAACCTGGGACCCTGGAGCTGTGAAGCAACAGTGCTAACCACTGTGCTACCGTGCCGCCCACTTCCTCCTCACGTTGGTCTTAAATGGGAGACTCCCTTATTTTGAAACTGCGCCCCTAAGTTCTAGATTCTCCATCAGAGGAATCACCCTCTCAGAATTTTGTCCACTACTCAAACACCAACTCCAAATAGACATCAATAATGGTTTTTCCAATAATAGTCAGTATTGGGAGATGCCCCCTTCCTGCTTCTTAAACGTGCTTAACAAACAGACGGTCTGTGCATTAAAATATATTGCAATCATTCCAACTGTAAGTTTTTCGGGCAACTCACGCTTTTCTCTGAGCTGGGAGAGGATTGAAATCAAGGAACTGTGAAAGTTGGCCACGTTTGGCTGCAAAACCTGACCAAATCTTGACTTCTTGACTTTCTATCTTGACTTCCAAAAGGCCTTTGATAAGGTGCCTCACGGGAGACTGCTGAGTAAAATAAGGGCCCATGGTATTCGAGGCAAGGTACTAACATGGATTGACGATTGGCTGTCAGGCAGAAGGCAGAGAGTTGGGATAAAAGGTTATTTTTCGGAATGGCAACCGGTGACGAGCGGTGTCCCGCAGGGTTCAGTGTTGGGGCCACAGCTGTTCTCTTTATATATTAACGATCTAGATGACGGGGCTGGGGGCATTCTGGCTAAGTTTGCCGATGATACAAAGATAGGTGGAGGGGCAGGTAGTATGGAGGAGGTGGGGAGGCTGCAGAAAGATTTAGACAGTTTAGGAGAGTGGTCCAAGAAATGGCTGATGAAATTCAACGTGGGCAAGTGCGAAGTCTTGCACTTTGGAAAAAAGAATAGAGGCATGGACTATTTTCTAAACGGTGACAAAATTCATAATGCTGAAGTGCAAAGGGACTTGGGAGTCCTAGTCCAGGATTCTCTAAAGGTAAACTTGCAGGTTGAGTCCGTAATTAAGAAAGCAAATGCAATGTTGTCATTCATCGCAAGAGGCTTGGAATATAAAAGCAGGGATGTACTTCTGAAGCTTTATAAAGCATTAGTTAGGCCCCATTTAGAATACTGTGAGCAATTTTGGGCCCCACACCTCAGGAAGGACATACTGGCACTGGAGCGGGTCCAGCGGAGATTCACACGGATGATCCCAGGAATGGTAGGCCTAACATACGATGAACGTCTGAGGATCCTGGGATTATATTCATTGGAGTTTAGGAGGTTGAGGGGAGATCTAATAGAAACTTACAAGATAATGAATGGCTTAGATAGGGTGGATGTAGGGAAGTTGTTTCCATTAGCAGGGGAGACTAGGACCCGGGGGCACAGCCTTAGAATAAAAGGGAGTCACTTTAGAACAGAGATGAGGAGAAATTTCTTCAGCCAGAGAGTGGTGGGTCTGTGGAATTCATTGCCACAGAGGACAGTGGAGGCCAGGACGTTGAGTGTCTTTAAGACAGAAGTTGATAAATTCTTGATTTCTCGAGGAATTAAGGGCTATGGAGAGAGAGCGGGTAAATGGAGTTGAAATCAGCCATGATTGAATGGTGGAGTGGACTCGATGAGCCGAATGGCCTTACTTCCGCTCCTATGTCTTATGGTCAAATCTCCCAGTAGGCTCAGCATGCCGGTGGGTGTGTGTGTGTGTGTGAGAAACCCCAGCCTTTGAATTGACAAACTGCAAGATGCCAGACAGCCACTGATTAGTTCAACCAACAGAACAATGGAGTGAATGATGTCACCAGACTCAACCAGCAGGAGGTCAGAGCACAGAAACTGGACTTCAATACAGGTGCTAACGGCCTTATCTCAGGGTAAGGAGATACCCATTACCATGATGGGGAAGTAAGTTCAGAATCTCCGGAGAAACAAGGAACGGCTGTTAAGAAGTCCTTTTATCTTGCAGATAAAGAGATAGTGGCTTTTGTCATAGGAACTTTGCCTGTTGGAGAGTGGGCAGAGACTGCGGGAGTTTTGAAATCATATTATAAAGTAAGGGGTCAGGGCAGCCATTGGGGGAGTTCAATCAAGGGTTTCCAGGGACTCAAGTTCAGCAGTTCAGCTAAGTAACTCAAGTTCAGTTGAGCTAACAGTTCAGCTCTAAATGCTCCTGATTCTACGCTCCTGCCGTTTTTGGGTCTACAGTCTGCTGAGAAATCGGACCTTTTAAACTGAGTACCTCAAGCAGCTTGCGAAGTTTCCCGAGAGATTTATAGGTGTTAAGAATCTGGGGAAAGGGGGTTTGTCTTGTTTATTAATTGTTTTGAAACATCGCTAAGAAACTGTGTAACAGTAAGCTTTTACGTTGTGTCCGTTATAGCAATTTCTTGATCGACATAGTTTTGGTAGAGTTTAAGGTTTTTATTGTATTTTCTTCTGTTTGGTGATTTTGACCTGGGTTTTTCAATAAACCTCGATTTGTTTGTAATTGGAGTCCGTTTCAATTCTTCGATCTCTCACCAGCGATCTCTGACCAAGTCACATTTAAAACACTCCTCACACTAATTCCGGGGTCGAGAACCTAGGGTCATCTTGGAACGATTCAAACCCGTTCACTCAGGACAGGCTGCTGGTTAGGTAATAAACAGCAGTGTCCTATTCTCTCTCTTGGGAAAGCTACTCCAGCGAAGTTGGAACCGGGTGGGTGTTTTACCACCGGCAAGAGAGAGAATCACCTGGGCATTGGTGGGGGTCTGGATATCTGTGCGATATAAGCCTCAGGCTTCCGGTTAGGGATAAACGGCAGGCTTGATTCAGTGCTCTCTCCCGCGGAGGTATCCCAGTGCGGCATCCCCTGGTCTCTGAAGTTTCAGTGCCAGCTGGAGAGAGACACACACAGATACTCAAACCCCAGATATCGGCCCAGTAGTGGAGTAAAGCAAGAATGGAACCCGCTACACAACCCAGGAGCAACTTTTGGAACAATGGGGAAAGCTCCTGTCCACTTTGATAATATTAACAGGTGAATTGACGACACCTCAGTACACACACAAGAGAGGATACAAAATAAATGAACTCTCTTCCCGTCATTTATAATATCAATGTAATTTTCTCTTTCTTGATTTTGGTGCATTTCTTTTATTGATTTTGATATATTACAGGTCACTGTGAATGATCTGTTCACCAGCAGTTAACAATACATTAGCCATGTACAGAACATGCCATTGAGTTAGTTAAGCTCACTCCTTCCATGTAGAATTTACTCAGCCAACATGAGCTGACCTCCACTTTTTTAAAATTTGTTGTTATTTACAGCACTGAGGCCGCTGCGTCTGCACAGGCTCCCAAACAGGCCACCCAGTTAGCCCCATTGCCCAGCCCCATCTCCGCACCTCCTGCGGAATCTGAGGAAGCATGCTGCAAAAATAGTCCCTGACCCGAAAGCTTAATCCACCAAAGCTTAATCTTTATTATTCCCTGCATCTCCACAATTCAACTTTCCCTCCACAGATAGGTTTGTGTTAGCCTAGCGAGGGAGTGGGCTCCACCACCATTTATTTCCATTGGCTTCCACCGCCATGTCCCTAACCAGCAGCGCTTAAAATTGGACGCAGTATCTCACTACCACCTTGCTGTGACGCCAAGGGTGGTGAATGTCCCAGCTTCCCTGTGAAGGGAACCCCTCAACTGATGAATGTAATGATATTTATATTGACTGGGAGTGAACAAATTGATGATAATGCTTCTTACCACTAGAGGGAACCAGAGAACAGTCATATATATATATATATCTCATGTGACTTGGGGATTCTGGGAGTTAAGAGTTAGGAGTTCGAAGAGTGACAGGTATAGAGAGCAGTTGTGTACTGAAGAGTTCTGTTAGCCAGAGATAGCAGAGTTTAATATAGAAACCTTCTATTTTAGGAATGTGAACAAATCTTAGTAGTGTAATTAAATTCATAGTTTTGTTTGTTAACAATGCTTTGTGTTCATTATTCAACAGTACACATCCAAGCAAAATAGAGAACACAACAATGAAGACATGCCCGTGTGACAGCTGATATTATTGAGATTGCCCATGGATGTTTAGAATGAAACGGTGCTATAAAAGGTGACTGCAGTCATTACCTTCTTAGCCACAGAAAGAGCAGGCTGGGAAATTGACCCAAAGACAGTAGTTGACAGAGCTTCTCCATTGCTTAAACTGGTCATTTGTTTGTTTGTCATTTGCAGCACAGAAGGAGGCCATTCGGCCCATCGTGTCTGCACCGGCTCCCGAAAGAGCAACTTAGCTAGTCCCATTCCCCAGCCCTATCTCCGTAGCCCTCCAAATTCATCACTTTCAAATATATACCCAGCTTTCTTTTGAAACCTCCTGTGGAATCCACCTCCACCGCTCTCCCAGGCAGCGCATTCCAAACCCCAACAACTCACTGAGTAAAGAAGCTTCTCCTCATCTCACTCCGAGCTCTCTTGCTGACCATCTTGAAATTGTGATCCCGCGTCACTGACATACATAGAACATAGAAGGAGTACATTCGGCCCATCGAGTCTGCACCGACCCACTTAAGCCCTCACTTCCACACTATCCCCGCAACCCAATAACCCCTCCACACCCTTTTTTGGTCACTAAGGGCAATTTATCATGGCCAATCCACCTAACCTGCACGTCTTTGGACTGTGGGAGGAAACCGGAGCACCCGGAGGAAACCCACGCAGACACGGGGAGAACGTGCAGACTCCGCACGGACAGTGACCCAGCGGGGAATCGAACCTGGGACCCTGGCGCTGTGAAGCCACAGTGCTAATCACTTGTGCTACCGTACTGCCCCAAACTAGTAGAAACTAGTGGAAACAAAATATCCTCTTTTACCCTGTCAAAATTGTTCAGAATTTTGAACACCTCAATGAGGTCATCTCTTAGTCTCCTCTGCTCCAAGGAGAGCAAGCCCAATTTCTCTAATCTTTCCCTGTATCTAAAATTCCTCATTCCTGGTATCATTGTACTCTGCACTCTCTCCAGGGCTTTAACATCCTTCCTTCAATAAGGTGCCCAGAACTGAACACAATACACCAAATATGGTCTGACCAATGATTTGTAGAGGTGTGACATCACTTCCTTGCTTTTATACTCTATGTCTCTATTTATAAACCGAAGGATGCTATAAGCCTTCTTAACAACTGTTTCAACTTGCCTGGCTACCTTCAGAGAATTACGTACTTGAACTCCGAGGTCCCTCTGCTCCTGTATGATGTGTTGGGTGTTCTGGATCACATACAGGTCACCAACACTTGAAATAGTGCAACACTATTTTATTGAATCATTAACTGTTTAAACATACTCAGACTTTGGGTTAACACGATACTAGCTTTAACTAAAGACCTTTGCCTTGTCCTAACCAGTCGATGCACTCAGCACATGGTGAATGTCTGTGTTGCAGGCTGTGAGCTCTGTCCTCTTAGCTAGCTGCAACTCGAATGAGCGGGAACTCTGATGCCCCCTGTCTTTATAGTGCATCTGCTCTCACTGGTGATTGGCTGCGGTGTTGTGTGTGTTGATTGGTCCCACTGTGTGTCCATCAGTGTGTGTCTGCACCATGATATACTGGTGTATATTATGACACTGTACTCCCCTCAAAGTTGTACCATTGAGTCTATATTGTTTCTCCTTGTTTCTTCTACCAAGATATATGACCTCACATTTCACTGCGTTGAAGTGATGTGTAATCTTCTTGTACACCACCTTTCACTCGGAGCTACAAGACCTGCATCGTCTGTATATTCCATGGCAGGGTCATTTCTGGTATCTTCCTTAAATGTGGTGTGACTTACCTTTCATCAACTTGTTCTGCTCTTCCTCCACAATGATCTGCCCTTTGGGGATTACAAAGTCTGCTGGTGAGACGCCCTCGCTGCAAGTGGGGGAGCGGAATGAATGTTTCCGCTGTGCCGCACTGTCAAGAGAAGTGAGGAGGTTTATGTCGACAGAATGCCAAGGAAACAGCACAGTGAAAAGCCACTCCGCGCTGCTGAGATCACGTCTGAAATTCTCCACAGGCTTCCCAAGCTCAGAACCTCCTCGTTCCTGCCTGTCTCAGTGACGCTGGCTATAGCTGTCCCGTGCAACCCTCAGTCTGAATTACCTGCTGTTTTTTGTGTGTATAAAAACAGGAAACAATGGAGATGGAA
Source organism: Scyliorhinus torazame (assembly GCF_047496885.1). Taxonomy (NCBI): domain Eukaryota; kingdom Metazoa; phylum Chordata; class Chondrichthyes; order Carcharhiniformes; family Scyliorhinidae; genus Scyliorhinus; species Scyliorhinus torazame. The sequence goes on from NC_092725.1 coordinate 139,601,403, forward strand.
TATCACTATCCCTTTATTGCAAACATTTTTAAATATAGTCTCCTAGAATGCAACAGACCGAGCATGTGGAGGGTCAGATGGAATGGTGTTAGAAGTGGAAAACCAACATTAGTATTTCAGATTTACAGCATCTGCAATATTTCGCTTCTGCAAGTAGCTCTCCTTTCTGACAAACAGGTCACTTGCTCTGATTATCCATAAAAATCTGTATTGAAAATTGTTTGGAGGAGATCTTGCAAAGGTTTCTTAAACCAACATAACATCCCCAGTGTGGGTTCAGTTATAAGAACATAAGAACTAGGAGCAGGAGTAGGCCATCTGGCCTCTCGAGCCTGCTCCGCCTTTCAATGAGATCATGGCTGATCTTTGTGGACTCAGCTCCACTCTCCGGCCCAGAACACCATATCCCCGAATCCCTTTATTCTTTAGAAAGGTATCTATCTTTTTCTTAAAAACGTTTAAAGAAGGAGCCTCAACTGCTTCACTGGGCAAGGAATTCCAGAGATTCACAACCCTTTGGGTGAAGAAGTTCCTCCTAAACTCGGTCCTAAATCTACTTCCCCTTATTTTGAGGCTATGCCCCCTAGTTCTGCTTTCATCCGCCAGTGGAAACAACCTGCCCGCATCTATCCTATCTATTCCCTTCATAATTGTATATGGTTCAATAAGATCCCCCCTCATCCTTCTAAATTCCAACGAGTACAGTCCCAGTCTACTCAACCTCTCGTCATAATCTAATCCCCTCAACTCTGAGATCAACCTAGTGAATCTCCTCTGCACTCCCTCCAGTGCCAATATGTCCTTTCTCAGGTAAGGAGACCAAAACTGAACACAATACTCCAGATGTGGCCTCACCAACACTTATACAATTGCAGCATAACCTCCCTAGTCTTGAACTCCATCCCTCTAGCAATGAAAGACAAAACTCGATTAGCCTTCTTAATCACCTGTTGCACCTGCACACCAACATTTTTGCGACTCGTGCACCAGCACACTCAGGTCCCTCTGCACAGCAGCATGTTTTAACATCTTACCGTTTAAATAATAATCCATTCTGCTGTTATTCCTCCCAAAATGGATAGCCTCACACTTGGCAACATTGAATTCCATCTGCCAGATCCTAGCCCATTCACCTAACCTATCCAAATCCTTCTGCAGACTTCCTGTATCCTCTGCACTTTTTGCTTTACCACTCATCTTAGTGTCGTCTGCAAACCTTGCCACATTGCACTTGGTCCCCAACTCCAAATCATCTATGTAAATTGTGAACAACTGCGGGCCCAACACTGATCCTTGAGGGACCCCACTAGTTACAGGTTGCCAACCAGAGAAACACCCATTTATCCCCACTCTCTGCTTTCTGTTAGTTAACCAATCCTCTTCCCATGCTACCACTTTACCCTCAATGCCATGCATCTTTAGTTTATACAGCAACCTTTTGTGTGGCACCTTGTCAAAAGCTTTCTGGAAATCCAGATATACCACATCCATTGGCTCCCCGTTATCTACTGCACTGGTAACGTCCTCAAAAAATTCTACCAAATTAGTCAGACACGACCTAGCCTTTATGAACCCATGCTGCGTCTGCCCAATGGGACAATTTCCCTCCAGGTGCCCCGCTATTTCCTCCTTAATGATAGATTCCAGCATTTTCCCTACAACCGAAGTTAAGCTTACCGGCCTATAATTACCCGCTTTCTGCCGACCTCCTTTTTTAAACAATGGTGTCACTTTTGCTACTTTCCAATCCTCTGGGACCACCCCAGAGTCTAGTGAATTTTGATAAATTATCACTCGTGCGTTTACAATTTCCCTAGCCATCTCTTTTAACACTCTGGGATGCATCCCATCAGGGCCAGGAGACTTGTCTATCTTTAGCCCCATTAGCTTGCCCAATACTGCCTCCTTAGTGATTACAATCATCTCAAGGTCCTCACCTATCATATCTTTATTTCCATCAGTCACTGGCATGTTATTTGTGTCTTCCACTGTGAAGACTGACCCAAAAAACCTGTTCAGCTCCTCAGCCATTTCCCTGTCTCCTATTATTAAATCTCCCTTCTCATCTTCCAAATTTACCTTAGCCACTCTTTTTTGTCTTATATATTTGTAGAAGCTTTTACTATCTGCTTTTATGTTCTGAGCAAGTTTACTTTCATAGTCTACCTTACTCTTCTTTATAGCTTTTTTAGTAGCTTTCTGTTGTCCCCTAAAGATTTCCCAGTCCTCTAGTCTCCCACTAATTTTTGCCACTTTGTATGCTTTTCCCTTCAATTTGATACTCTCCCTCACCTCCTTAGATATCCACGGTCGATTTTTCCCCTTTCTACCGTCTTTCTTTTTTGTCGGTATGAACCTTTCCTGAAAACTGTGAAAGATCGCTCGGAAGGTTCGCCACTGTTCCTCAACTGCTTCACCATGAAGTCTTTGCTCCCAGTCTACCTTAGCTAGTTCTTCTCTCATCCCATTGTAATCGTCTTTGTTTAAGCACAAAACACTCGTGTTTGATTTTACCTTGTCATCCTCCAACTGTATTTTAAATTCCACCATATTGTGGTCGCTCCTTCCAAGAGGATCCCGAACTATGAGATCATTAATCAATCCTGCCTCATTACACAGGACCAGATTTAGGACCGCTTGTTCCCTTGTAGGTTCCATTACATACTGTTCCAGGAAATTATCCCGGGCACATTCTATAAACTCCTCCTCAAGGCTGCCTTTACCAACCTGGTTAAACCAATCGACATGCAGATTAAAATCTCCCATGATAACCGCTGTACCATTTCTACATGCATCCGTTATCTCTTTGCTTATTGCCTGCCCTACCATCCTGTTACTATTTGGTGGCCTATAGACTACTCCTATCAGTGACCTTTTCGCCTTACTATTCCTGATTTCCACCCAAATTGATTCAACCTTGTCCTCCATAGCACCAATATCATCCCTTACTATTGCCCGGATGCCATCCTTAAACAACAAAGCTACACCACCTCCCTTACTGTCCATTCTATCCTTTTGTATAGTCTGATACCCTTGGATATTTAACTCCCAGTCGTGACCATCTTTTAACCATGTTTCAGTAATGGCCACTAAATCATAGTCATTCACGATGATTTGCGCCATCAACTCATTCACCTTATTGCGTATACTACGAGCATTCAGGTAAAGTACACTTTTGCTGTTTTTTATGTCTTTGTTATGAATACTAACACCTTGATCAGTAACTTTTCGCAAATTATTTTTCCTCTTACCCTGTCTCCTAACTTTCCTTGTCTTTGAACCCTTATCTCTACATAATAACCTGACACGTAACCTGCTGCCTTGCTCTCCATTAACCATTATACTGTCCATAGCTTTACCCTTCCCTTCCCCCCAACTTGCTAGTTTAAAGTCCTTGTGACCAACCTATTTATCCTATTCGCTAGAACACTGGTCCCAGAATGGTTCAGGTGAAGACCGTCCCAACGGTACAGGTCCCTCCTGCCCCAGTACTGATGCCAATGCCCCATGAAATGGAATCCCTCATTCCCGCACCACTCCTTTAGCCACGTGTTAACTTCCCTAATTTTCTCAACCCTATGCCAATTGGCATGTGGCTCGGGTAGTAATCCAGAGATTATAACCCTGGAGGACCTGTTCTTTAATTTAGTCCCTAGTGTTTGATAATCCCCAAACAGGTCCTCTTTCCTAGTCTTACCTATGTTGTTAGTCCCAGCGTGGACCACAACAACTGGATCCTCCCCCTCCCTCTCCAAAATCCTTTCAAGCCGATCAGAGATGTCCCTCACCCTGGCACCGGGCAGGCAACATACCATGCGGGACTCACAATATGGCTTACAAAGGATGCCATCAATCCCCCTAATTATAGAATCCCCTACAACTACCACTTGTCTTTTTGCTCCCCCCTCTTGAATGGCTTCCTGTACCACGGTGCAGTGGTCAGTCAACGCATCCTCCCTACAGCCCTCTTCCTCATCCACACAGGGAGCAAGTACCTCATACCTGTTGGACAAGGTCAAGGGCTGAGGCTCCTCAACTCCTAAACTCAGGATCCCCCTACCTGCCTCCCTTGCAGTCACACCACTCTGTCCCTGACCACTGACCGAATTAACAGTACTTATTCTACCGGGTGTGACTGCCTCCTGAAACAAAGCGTCCAGGTAATGTTCCCCCTCCCTGATGTGCCGCAGTGTGTGCAGCTCGGTCTCCAGCTCATCAATTCTGAGCCGAAGTTCCTCGAGCAGCCAACACTTGCTGCAGATGTGGTCACTGACGGTCTCAATGGGATCCACCAGTTCCATCATCATACAGCAACAGCACATCACCTGTCCAGCCATATTCAACTAGTTAATTAATTTAAATAATTTTTTTTTTATAGAACCTCAAGGATAAACCCGAACACCAACAAAGACACAGCCCTCTCTCGCCACTCACACGAACTCAGTCACTCACCTAAACTCAGATGCACTCTGTTCCAATCAGCACTCCGTGACTAAAGGTGCTCCTGCCACACCTTTTGTACCCTGCCTGATTTCCAATGAGCCAATAGGCCTGCTCCAGGAACTGAAGTCTCCAACTGCCACTCGACCTGTAAACTAAGCACTTTTAAATATGCACTCACCTCTCCCAGCAGCCCTGCAGCCTGTGGCCTGCTCCAGGAACTGAAGCCTCTTTTAAATATGCACTCACCTCTCCCAGCAACCCTGCAGCCTGTGGCCTGCTCCAGGAACTGAATTATGTATATGTGGTGTATTATTACATAGTTTGGGGAAATATTGTAACTTTGACTTGACGATGTTCTAAACATTTTTTCAGCTCTATCTTAGTTTCCTGATAAGTATAAGATTAGGAAACCTGAACAAATATCCACTGCCAAATTATATCAGATAAATAATGGCCTGGACTTTGCTGTTACCAGTGAAGGAACAATAGTCATTGTTTATTTAACCTCCAGCTATCCACAATATTTCCATGGACTTTAGTGTTATGTTCCCTGTAGAAACTGATAACGAGAAACCCAAACGCATCGCAAGACAAGATTTCCTGTTTTAAGATTCTTACTGTAACAAATGCATTCAATTCAACAGACTAAATATTGCCTAATCGGCAACTGATACACCCAACTACAGAAAAGGTCATGTCCGATTAATTAATTAATATAACCGAGATATCTTATCACCCATTTGTATGCTACATCACACTTTCACCAGATATCTAGCCTTGTAAATTCAAATCCAAACCTGTCCTGGTACTTCAGCAGACTCCCGTCACCCTGTCACATGAGGGTGAGCCTTCCAGTGACCTTTGAACGTACCTTCACTCATCCTCCAGAGTGTCCTTGATTGACATCCAGCAGCAAGGCACCTCCGACATCTCCTTGGTCCTTAAGTCTCCGCAAGTCCTGTCTCTTTGAATCAATTTGCACCAGCATTCTGCTGGTAGGCTAACACAGCAGCTTATATGTCCTTCTCTGAGTCTCTCTGGCTCTGTCTGCGTGTTTAGAAAGACCAGTTACCCCTTTCAACCTGGATTTCTTTTCCCCATGACAACCAAATCACATGGGCCTGTCTCCAGGCAGAATTAGCATGATCTCCATCCCCATTCAGAACATTGACCGGAATTCTCCTCTGGTTGCGATTCGATTTTCCCGCCTGCGGCGCAGTCCCGTCAGCAGGGGCGTGGTTTCAATGGGAAATCCTATTGACAATTACGGGAAGATAGAATCTGGCCGCCAGTGAACGGTGCACGGCCGAGAAACAGGCAGCTGGCAGACAGGACAATCCTACCCATTCCGTTTTATCTTAAATTAAAGGAAACACTTTAAAACATGACTGTATTATAAGTCCGTAACATCCACACAGTGGTAACCTCTGGCAGCTTTCCACTCAGCCTTTGCTGGGATTTCAAAGCTCTCTTCCAGAGTTTCCACCCACAATCCACCCAGTAACACAAAGAACTTGTCCACCCAGTAACACAGAACTTGCAGCTTCTTCTTTCTGCTGATCGCACTCGATGCAGACAAAGTTAATCACGTATTGCGATCGCGGCACCATCTCTGGGCTTTATCGCCTTGCACATCTCTCTGTCTCTGAGATTTCTACCTCTCTCTCTTTCCCTCCTCTTCTGCCGAAAATCTTCTCCCTGTTCCCATAGTAACCAAGCCACCCTTTTCGTTGGACGGAATTCACCCGGGATCCGGGAATCACCCGGGTTCGATTCCCGGCCTCTGGTCACTGTCTGTGCGGAGTCTGCACGTTCTCCCCGTGTCTGCGTGGGTTTCCTCCGGGTGCTCCGGTTTCCTCCCACAAGTCCCGAAAGATGTGCTGTTAGGTGAATTGGACATTCTGAATTCTCCCTCAGTGTACCCGAACAGGTGCCGGAATGTGGCGACTAGGGAGTTTTCACAGTAACTTCACTGCAGTGTTAATTTAAGCCTATTGGTGACAATAATAAAGTTCAATATTATTAATGGGCAGGGCCCAGACTTGCATAGCTCAAGGAGCTTCAAAGCTCACTTAGCTATGCTGCCGCCAGATCTAACCAGCATCTATTGGCCTCGCCGAGGAGATCTCAGGCGGGTGCCGTGTAGCACTGGTCCCAACAAACAGGGAGCAGGCAAATCGGCACTTGGGGGGTTCCTTGTGATCAGAGGCTTCTGGGTGGTCGGTCTTTGGCCAGGCTGCCACCCTGGCACTGCTTCTGCCAACCAAGCAGTTCCATCTTGGCACCCTGGCAGTGCCACCTTGGCCGTGCCACCCAGGTGCGGGGAGGCCTTGGCATAGTGGTTTTGTCACTGGACTAATAATCCAGACACCCAGCCTAATGATCTGGGCATCCGGGTTCGAATCCCACCACGGCAGGTAACGGAATTTAAAGTCAATAAGGGGCGAAATTCTCCGGTATCGGCGCGATGTCCGCCGACTGGCGCCCAAAACGGCGCAAATCAGTCGGGCATCGCGCCGCCCCAAAGGGGCTCCGCATCTTGGGGGGCCGAGCCCCAACCTTAAGGGGCTAGGCCCGCGCCGGACGAATTTCCGCCCCGCCAGCTGGCGGAAAAGGCCTTTGGTGCCCCGCCAGCCGGCGCGGAAATGACATCTCCGGGCGGTGCATGCGCGGGAGCGTTAGCGGCCGCTCACGGCATTCCCGCACATGCGCAATGGAGGGAGTCTCTTCCGCCTCCGCCATGGTGGAGATCATGGCGAAGGCGGAAGGAAAAGAGTGCCCCCACGGCACAGGCCCGCCCGCGGATCGGTGGGCCCCGATCGCGGGCCAGGCCACCATGGGGGCACCCCCCGGGGCCAGATCGCCCCGCGGCCCCCCCAGGACCCCGCAGCCCGCCCGCGCCGCCTTGTCCCGCCGGTAAGAGAGGTGGTTTAATCCACGCCGGCGGGACAGGCATTTTAGCAGCGGGACTTCGGCCCATCCGGGCCGGAGAATCGCGGGGGGGGGGGCCCGCCAACCGGCGCGGCGCGATTCCCGCCCCCGCCAAATATCCGGTGCCGGAGACTTCGGCAACCGGCGGGGGCGGGATTCACGCCAGCCTTCGGCGATTCTCTGACCCGGGCGGGGGATGGGGGTCGGAGAATCTCGCCCAAGATATCTGGAATTAAAAGTCTGGAATTAATGGTGACCATGAAACCATTGCCGTAAAAACCCATCTGGTTCCCTTGAGGGAAGGAAATCTGCCGTCCTTACCTGGTCTGGCCTACATGTGACTCCAGACCCACAGCAATGTGGTTGACTCTAAACTGCCCCCTCGAGGGCAATTAGGGCTGGGCAATAAATGCTGGTACAGCCGGCGATGCCCACATTCATGAATGAATAATTTTTAAAAGTTGCCATCCTGGCACTCCCAGGGTATCCAGGTGGCACTGCTAGGCCAGCAGGGGCACTGCCAGGGTGCCAGACTGGCAGCGTCAAGCTGGCATTTTGCCTGTGTCGGGGGGGGGGGGGGGGGGGGCCCGGGGTGCTCATGTGCGTTGGGATGTGAGGGGGCCCAGAGATTAAGAAAGACACAAGGCATTAAAACAGAATGAGACAGGCAAAATAGTTAAACTCCTTTTTTAAAAATCTGATACTAATTGACACCAGACGGAATGAGACTGCACACTTATAAAGTTATATTTTCAATGCCGGGGGGGGGGGATTTGTTTGTCATAACTTTTTACTTTTCACCTCATTAATATTTCACTTCCACCTGAATGCATCAGCCCAGGTGTTTTATGACAGGTGTACTGGGCGGCCAGTGGGTAAACACAGCAGTTTACACAGACCCAGCATTGAAATTAACATCAATCAATCGGTGATCTGCTGCCGTAGCAACGCCTTTAGAGGATCAAGTTAACTCAGATCGTAATTTCTGGATTTTTTGCATTTATTTGTGGACCAGTAGATGCTGTTCATTGTTCCATTGAAATGATGAGCACTGTTAGCTTCAGAATTATTCTCAATTCAAAATTCAGCCCATTATGCTGTGCCATTACCCTTTCATTCTTCCACGTGTTGGCACCTAATATGAATACGCACAGAAAAAAAGACTGATAATTATGTAATTTTCAACTCACATTAGCCAAATGTCTATATTTATCTAATTGTGTTTAAGCAGTACACATCTACCAGCAGCAGGTTAGGGAAAAGGATGCACTAATCTCACAGAATGCTCCTCCCTGTACTTGAAGCACATATGTTACAAATTTGGGACAGAGTGTGGCTTTGCTGTTAATTGTGGAGACAAATGGTGCTGAGTTTTCACAAGGGGACAAAGCAGTTTGGACCAGTTTTCCTGATTCCACCCTTCTGGGTGGAGGCAACAGTGTAATAACAAAACCCCTCCTTCAGAGATAAAGCAGGGATTTTATTTGCGTTGAGCTTCACTGGAACATTGCAGCAGACCCAGGACAGACATGTGGGCATGGGAGCAGGGTCTTGTGTTAAAAAGGCAAGCAACAGGAAGGTAAGGGTCCTGAATGCGCACAGACCGAAGGTGCTCAGCTTTGCTGAGCATTTTAACACTACACCCTGCCCCCATGCCCACATGTCTGTCCTGGGCCTGCTGCAATGTTCCAGTGAAGCTCAACGCAAGCCGGGGGAACAACATCTCATCTTCCGGTTAGGCACGCTACAGCCTTCCGGCCTGAACATCGAATTCAACAACTTCAGATGATTAGCTCTATCCCACCTCGACCCATTTGTTTTCATCCCATTTCATTTTAACTGTCTTTTACCATTTCTTTCTTTCTTATCTTTCGTAATATATATTACTGCCCCCCCCAAATCTTATCCACCTTTCCTTACCCTTTCTCCTCTTTGCTTCCTCCTTCCCCTCCCTCCACACTACAGTTCATCCTCTGTTGTTAGTTTTCCTGCTGTTTGACCTTTCACATCTTTTGTCCTCTCTGGGGACTGCCATTAGCACTCTTTCCCCTTGGTTTCTGTGGCCATTAGCACCCGGTTTCCCTGGGTTTCTGTGGCTATGACTCAGCTTTCATTCTCACTCCACAGTATAAATATTTCCCACTTTCTCTGTCTGTTAGCTTTGACAAAGAGTCATCGGACTCGAAACGTTAGCTCTTTTCTCTCCCTACAGATGCTGCCAGACCTTCTGAGATTCAGCGAGAGCAAGCCCCGCCACCCCAGAAGCCTCGGATAAACTTGTATCTGAGATCAGTCTTCTCGAAGGTCAACCCTCGAAAAGCCACTGGCCCGGATGGGGTACCCGGATGAGCATCAGGTCTTGCGTGGATCAGCTGGCGGGGGTATTCGCAGACATCTTCAACCTCTCTTTCCAAGAATCTGAGGTCCCTATCTGCTTCAAGAAGATGACCATCATCCCTGTACCAAAAAAAGTCCAGCAGCGTGCCTTAATGACTATCGTCCAGTGGCTCTGACATCCATCATTATGAAGTGCTTCGAAAGGTTAGTCATGGCATGAATCAACTCCAGCCTCCCGGGTTGCCTTGATCCACTACAGTTCGCCTACCGCTGCAACAGGTCCACAGCAGACGCCATCTCCATGGCCCTGCACTCTACCCTGGAACACCTAGATAACAAAGACACCTATGTCAGACTCCTATTTCTCGACTACAGCTCAGCCTTCAACACTATCATTCCGACGAAACTCATCTCCAAACTCCGTGGCCTTGGCCTCGGTTCCACCCTCTGTGACTGGATCCTGTACTTTCTAACCCACAGACCACAATCAGTAAAGATAGGCAACAACACCTCCTCCACGGTCATCCTCAACACCGGTGCCCCACAAGGCTGTGTCCTCAGCCCCCTACGATACCCCTTGTACACCTATGACTCTGTGGCCAAATTCCCCTCCAACTCGATTTTCAAATTTGCTGATGACACCACCGTAGTGGGTCGGATTTCAAACAATGACGAGACAGAGTACAGGAATGAGATAGAGAATCTGGTGAACTGGCGCGACGACAATAATCTCTCCCTCAATGTCAACAAAACAAAGGAGATTGTCATCGACTTCAGGAAGCGTAGTGGAGAACATGCCCCTGTCTACATCAATGGGAATGAAGTAGAAAGGGTCGAGAGCTTCAGGTTTTCAGGTGTCCAGGTCACCAACAGCCGGTCCTGGTCCTCCCATGCTGACACTATTGTTAAGAAAGCCCACCAGTGACTCTACTTTCTCAGAAGACTAAGGAAATTTGGCATGTCACCTATGACTCTCCCCAACTTCTACAGATGCACCAGAGAAAGCATTCTTTCTGGTTGTATCAAAGCTTGGTATGGAGCCTGCTCTGCCCAAGACCGCAGGAAATTACAAAAGGTTGTGAATGTAGCCCAGTCCATCACGCAAACCAACCTCCCATCCATTGACTCTGTCTACAACTGAAAAATGAAAAAAATGAAATGAAAATTGCTTATTATCACAAGTAGGCTTCAAATGAAGGTACTGTGAAAAGCCCCTAGTCGCCACATTCCGGCATCTGTTCGAGGAGGCTGTTACGGGAATTGAACCGTGCTGCAGGCCTGCCGTGGTCTGCTTTAAAAGCCGGCTATTTAGCCCTGTGCTAAACCAGCCCCTAAACTCCCGCTGTCACGGAAAGGCAGCCAGCATAAATAAGGACCCCACGCACCCCGGACATACTCTCTTCTATCTTCTTCCGTCAGGAAAAAAATACCAAAGTTTGAGGTCACATACCAACCGACTCAAGAACAGCTTCTTCCCTACTGCCATCAGACGTTTGAATGGACCTACCTCGTATTAAGTTGATCTTTTCTCTACACCTTGCTATAACTGTAACATTATATTCTGCAGTCTCTCCTTCCTTCCCTATGTACGGTATGCATTGTTTGTACAGCATGTAAGAAACAACACTTTTCACTGTGTACTAATACATGTGACAATAATAAATCAAATCAATAAAGATTTTCCAGCATTGTCTCTTTCGTTTCATATTCCAGCATCTGCAGTAATTTGCTTTTAGTAAGCTGTTCCTATGTCTGGAGGAGCAATTCTTTATAAATTTGGAGTACAATTATTTTATTTTTTTTCCAATTAAGGGGCAATTTAGCATGGCCAATCCACCTACTCCTGCACAGACTTGGGTTGTGGGGGTGAAACCCACTCCGACACGGAGAGAATGTGCAAACTCCATACGGACAGTGACCCAGGGCCGGGATTCAAACCCGGTCCTCAGAGTCGTAGGCTCCAGTGCTAACCACTGTGCCGCGTGCCGCCCCCGCCTGTCTTCCAACCTATCACACGCATTCCCTTTTGGTCCTTTTACAATCTTCCCATTTCACTTGTTTACTTATTAAATTCTCTTGAAAGATCACAGACCTTAAACATTAGCCCTTTTCTTTCTCAACAGCAGCTACCAAACATGCTGAATATGTCCTACATTTGTTCTGGCATCTGCAATATTTTGCTTTTGCTTATTGTTATGGACTGTTTCATGTATTTTCAGACAACTGTCCATAAATGCTACAGTACCAGTTCTTTGATACCGTACACCATCAGGTTCTATATCGCAGCATCCTTAATACTTTCTCATTTGTGTCTCGGTGTTTTGCCAATGTGCGCAACTCCCTACTTCATTACTCGTACAATGTAGGCTTCAAGGCCACCTACTACTTTGATAAACTTTGTTCGGCCAAAATTCGTCCACGTTTTTCGTGACCAGAAGGAGCACCCCACTTAAGCTCACGCCTCCACCCTATTCCCGTAACCCAGTAACCCCACCTAATCTTTTGGACACTAAGGAGCAATTTATCACGGCCAAACCTGCACATCTTTGGCCTGTGGGAGGAAACCGGAGCACCCGGAGGAAACCCACACACACACGGGGAGAACGTCCAGACTCCACAGACAGTGACCCAAGTCAGTAATTGAGCCTATCTTTTCGGTATGATTTTTTAAGTGTAACTTTGTAAATAAGGTCTAATTATTTGCAACAAGAAGTAACAAATGATGATAATCACATTCATATTGATGAGCAATTCTTAATTGGGACCTTTTTTCCTTTAAAGACTAATGAGCAGAGCTTTGTGCAATCAAATCCATTCAAGGCAAGTATTTCCGATTTTAGTTTTAAAGGACACCGTGAGAAGTTTAGATAATATGCCGCATGGTCGATGACACCACAATGACAAAATTATAGAGGTAGTATTCATTGTGTGTCCGTGAGTAAACCTGACGTTACCCAATTTTGATGATATTTGCTTAATGTTAACACCTGTGGTTTTCTGTGTTATATATGCTGCAGTTAAATGCTGCTTTGAATGGCCTTGTGTGCATATCAGTACCTAATTCTTAATTAGCATTGTTATATTCTATATTTATAGGTTACCTAGGCATTTAAAATGATAGCCATCAAAACTCCACACCGTCACCCATTGCTGGAATTGAAGTCGGGTCCCTGGCGCTGTGAGGCAGCTGTGCTAACCACTGTACCACCATGCCGCTAGATAATGTCCCAGACATCACCATCGCTGAGTGTACCATGTCCCATCAACAGGGCAGAGGTGGCGGCACAGTGGTATACAGTCAGCCCTGTGAGTCCTCAACATCGCCTCTGGACTCCATGAAGCCTCATGGCGTCAGTTCAAACATGGTCAAGGAAACCTGCTGATGACCATGTGCCGTCCTCCCTCAGGCGATGAATCATGTTGAACACCACTTGGAGGAAGCACTGAGGGTGACAGTGTGCAGAATGTACACTGAGTGAGGGGCTTAAATATCCATCACCAAGTGCGTCTCGGTAGCAACACCACGGACCGTGTCCAAAAGGACATAGCTGCTAGACTGGGACTGTGAAGCAGATGGTGAGGGTACCAACAAGAGGGAAAAACGTACCTCATCCTCCCAGACCTGCCTGCAGCAGATGCATCTGTGTTTAGTATCAGGAGGAGTGACCACCACACAGTCCTGTGGAGACAAAGCCCCATCTTCATTTGAGGATACCCTCCACCGTGTTGTGTGGCATAACCATCATACTAAATGGGATAGACTTCTAACAGATCTAGAAACGCAAGACTGGGCATCCATGGGGCGCTGTGGACCATCAGCAGCAGCAGAATTGTATCAACCACAATCTGTAACCTCACGGCCCAGCATATCCCCCACTCTACCATTACCCCCCAGCCAGGGGATCAACCCTGGTTCAATAGAGAGTGCAGGAGAGCATGCCAGCAACACCAGGCATACCGAAAAATAATTGGGTGGCAACCTGGTGAAGCTACAACACAGGACTGCTTGCAGCCAAAACAGCATAAGCAGCAAATACAGCTCAGCGATTCCACAACAAACGCATCATCTCTAAGCTCTCCAGTCCTGCCACATCCAACCGTGAATGGTGGTGGACAATTAAACAACTCACTGGAGGAGGAGGCTCTGCATATATCCACCATCCTCAATGTTGGAGGAGCCCAGCACGGTAGCACAAAAGACAAGGCTGAATGGTTCAGCCAGCTGATCTATCGCAGGGTTCTCTGGAGGGGCCCACCATCGCGGATGTCAATCTTCAGTCAATTCATACAGTCCACATGATAATAAGAAATGGCTGAAGTCACTGGATACTGAAAAGGCTATAAGCCCTGGCAATCTTCCGGCAATAGTACTGAAGACTTGTGTCCAGAGCTTGACATCGAGAACTCTGCTAGATCTGTGCCCCCAGCCAAGCTGTTCCAGAACAGGTACAACACTTGCATCTACCCAGCAATGTGGAAACTGTCCAGGTATGCCCTTTACACAAAAAAGCAGGACAAATCCACCCCGGCCAATTGCCACTCCAGCAGTCCACTTTCGAACATCAGTGAAGTGATGGAAGTGGTCATCAACCGTGCTGCCACTTAGCACGCGGTTAGCAATAACCTGCTCATCACAAGCGCTCAGTTTGGGCTCTGCCAGAGGAACTCAGGTCTTTACCTCATTACAGCTTTGTTTCAAATGAGGACAAAAGAGTTGAATTCCATGGATGAGGTGAGAGTGACTGCCCTTGACATCAAGGCAGCATTTGACCGAATGTGACATCAAGGAGCCCTAGGAAAACTAGAATCGGGGGAAAACCTTCCGCTGGTTAGAATCATGCCTGGCGCAAAGGAAGATGGTTGTGGTAGCCAGAGGTCGATCATCTCAGTTCCTGGACATCACTGTAGGAGTTCCTCAGAGTCCTAGGCCCAACCATCCAGCTGCTTATCAACTCTCTTTCTTCAAAGGTAATAGGTGGAATGTTCGCTGACGATGGCACGATGTTTAGCACCATTCGCAACTCCTCAGATATTGAAGCAGTCAAAGTCAAGATACATTATGAACTGGACAACATCCAGGTTTGGGCTGACAAGTGGCAAGTAACATTTGCGCCACACAAGTGCCAGGCAATGACCATCTCCAATAAGAGAGATTCAAACCATCACCTCTTGACAACCAATGAATGGCATTACCATCGCTGAATCCCCCACCATCAACATTCTGGGGGTTACCATTGACCAGAAACTGAACTGGATGCATCAAATAAATACTGTGGTTACAAGATTCAGCCAGAGGCTAGGATTCCTGCAGAAAATAACTCACCTCTTGACTCCCCAAAGGCTATCCTCCATTTATAAGGAACAAATCAGGAGTTTGATGGAATACTCTCCACTTGCCTGGATGAGTGTAGTTCCAATACACTCGACACCAGCCAGGATAAAATTGCCCATTTATTGTTCCCCCTTCCACAAATGTTCAATCCCTCCACCACCAACAAACAGTAGCAGCCGTGTGTACCATCAACAAGATGCACTGCAGTAACTCACCCAGGTTCCTTAGGCAGAGACTTTCAAACCCACGACCACTACCATCCAGAAGGACAAGAGCAGCATATACCTGGGAACCCCATGAGCTGGAAGATCACCCCCAAGTCGCTCACCATCCTGACTTGGAAATAAATTGCTGTTCCTTCACTGTTGTATGGTGTTATGGGCCAGGGTTTAGAGAACCCCAAAGTGTATAATGGAGTTCACCTGACCCACACCTTTTAATAGGGTATGGGGAGCACACGGCCCACTCTACAGGTGTGGTAGAGCAGAAATGGAAAAGTATTTTTTAAGACAAAACAATGTTTATTCTATGAACTCAAGTTTACCTTTTTAAAAACATACAGTGAACATCTTAGCAACCATCAATTCAAATACAACCCCCAAAGAATACAACACTAAGTAATCCGTAAGCTGTTCTTTTAACATCCAGAAGACTTTAAAAAAAAACCTTTTAACAGAAGTACATTAGGTTTACATTCACTACTGAGAACATTTATCATTCTGAATTCACCAAATAATCAAGAGATAGTCTTTTGATGGCAGAGAGAACAACAATATCCCTGCTTGGTCTGACTTCAGTTCTGTGGTAGTATGTATTGGGGGTCATGTGGGACTGGAAGCCCGAATGTCATTGGCTGACAGATCCCGGGTCCTGGTTGGCCGTTGACCTCAAGCTCCGCCCTGAAGGCGAAGTATAAGAAGCCGGTGTCTTCCCCCGCAGGCCAGTTTACTATCGAGCTGCTGGGGAACAGACACGCTTAATAAAGCCTCATCGACTTCACTCTATTCGTCTCATGGAGTCTTTGTGCGCTACAATTTATTAAGCGTGCCTAAAAAGGACTATGGAGCTCAGGATCATTCCAGAATGCCTGAGGATCAGCCCCCACGCAGTGAATGCGGCAGCAGCCTTCAAACACTGGCAGACTTGCTTCGAGGCCTACATCAGGACGACCACCTGCCGAGTCTCAGACGAACAAAAACTGCAGGTCCTGCACTCGAGAGTGAGCACGGAGATTTTCACCCTCATTGAAGACACCGACGATTTCCAGACGGCGTTCACAGCACTGAGAAGTCTCTACGTTCGCCCAGTTAACCAAATCTACGCTCGCTACCAGCTCGCAACGAGATGGCAAGCTCCCGGAGAATTGATGGACGAGCTCTACGCCGCGCTGCTGATTTTGGGACGAGCCTGCAGCTGCCCGTCGGTGAACGCAAACGAACACACGGACATGTTAATGCGCGACGCTTTTGTGGCAGGTATGCAATCCTCCCAAATCCGCCAAAGACTTCTAGAAAAAGAGTCGCTAGGACTCTCAGAGGCACGGGCCCTAGCAGCCTCCCTAGACGTGGCCGCGCGTAATACCCGCACCTACGGCCCCGACCGCGCGGCAGGCCATTGGGCCCCGTACGTACCCGTCGCGGCAAACCCCCTACCCCCCCCCCCCCCGGGCACCCCACAGGCTTGCGCAGTCCAAACGCCGGGGGCGCCCGCTGTTATTTCTGCGGCCAGGCGAAACACCCCCGACAGCGCTGTCCGGCCCGCGCAGCCATCTGCAAAAGCTGCGGGAAAAAGGGCCATTATGCGGTGGTGTGCCGATCCCGCGAGGTCGCCGCCGTCCCGGGGCCACAGGGAGCCCTACAAGCAGTCTATGCGTTCCAACCCCGCCAGCACGCCATGTGCGACCCGCAGGCGCAGCCGCTCTGGGTCCCGACCACCGCGGTCCCGGGAGAACTGGGAGCCCTGCACGCCGCCTACACTCCCCAACCCCCCTCCCCGCAGCCCATGTACGGCCCGCCGCCGGCGCTACCGCTTTGGGTCCCGGCCAACACTCTCCATGGAGAGGAGGGGGTTTTTCGCGTCCCTAACGCCACCCTCACCCCGTCCCGCGCCCCACGCCTGACCCGCCGGCGCCACCTACTTGGACCCCGACCACCGCTGCCCCCGGTGAGGGAGCTCCTCACGCTCCTTGCGCTCGCGGCCCCACGCCTGACCCGCCGGCGCCGCCGACTTGGGCCCCGACCACCGCTGTCCCCGGTGAGGGAGCTCCGCGCGGTCCTAGCGCTCGCGGTCCGAGCGCTCGCGGTGAGGGAGCTCCGCGCGGTCCTAGCGCTCGGGGTCCTAGCGCTCCCCAGACCCCCCAGCATACCATGTGCGACCCGCAGACGCCGCCATTTTAGGTCCCGACCACCACGAGGGGAGGAGGGGCGCCGTTGTGCGACCCGCAGATGCCGCCATTTTGGGTCCCGACCACCACGAGGGGAGGAGGGGCGCCGCCATCTTGGACCGCCCCCGACCTGTACGACGCATGGGGGCGGCCATTTTGTCCACCCCCGCCGCCATCTTGTGACCCCCAGCCACGTGCGATGTATGGGGGCGGCCATTTTGTCCATCCCCGATGCCATCTTGGACGGCAACAACGGACCCCACCCCACTACTACAACCACGGCTCGCTTCGATTACGCTCGATCAAGCTCGGCCCCGGACACTCCAGACGACGACGACAACGGTCCTAATTAACGGCCACGAGACGCCATGCCTAGTCGACTCCGGGAGCACGGAAAGCTTTATACACCCCGACACGGTAAGACGCTGTTCCTTGACCACCTATCCCAGCGCACAAAAGATTTGCCTAGCTGCAGGATCCCACTCCGTACGGATCCAGGGATTCTGCATAGTTACCCTAACGGTGCAGGGGAGGGAATTCAAAAACTACAAACTTAACGTCCTTCCCCAACTCTGTGCCCACACCTTGCTGGGATTAGATTTCCAATGTAATCTACAGAGCCTTACGTTTAAATTCGGCGGCCCCATACCCCCACTCACTATCTGCGGCCTCGCTACCCTCAAGGTGCAACCCCCGTCCTTGTTTGCGAACCTCACCCCGGATTGCAAACCCGTCGCCACTAGGAGCAGACGGTACAGCGCCCAGGACCGGACATTCATTCGGTCCGAAGTCCAGCGGCTACTAAAGGAGGGCATAATCCAGGCCAGCAATAGTCCCTGGAGGGCGCAGGTGGTAGTAGTGAAGACAGGGGAGAAACAAAGGATGGTCATTGACTATAGCCAGACCATCAACAGGTACACACAACTAGACGCGTACCCTCTCCCCCGCATATCCGACATGGTCAATCGGATTGCCCAGTATAAAGTCTTCACTGTGGACCTCAAGTCCGCCTACCATCAGCTCCCCATCCGCCCAAGTGACCGCAAGTACACAGCCTTCGAGGCAGACGGGCGATTATACCATTTCCTACGGGTCCCTTTTGGCGTCACAAACGGGGTCTCGGTCTTCCAACGGGAGATGGACCGGATGGTTGATCAACATGGGTTACGGGCCACGTTCCCGTATCTCGACAATGTAACCATCTGCGGCCACGATCAGCAGGACCACGACGCCAACCTCCAAAAATTCCTCCAGACCGCCAAAGCCTTGAACCTCACGTACAACGAGGACAAGTGCGTTTTTAGCACCGACCGGCTAGCCATTCTGGGCTACATAGTACGCAATGGGATAATAGGCCCCGACCCCGAACGTATGCGCGCACTCATGGAATTTCCCCTCCCGCACTGCCCAAAAGCCCTGAAACGCTGCCTGGGGTTCTTTTCGTACTACGCCCAGTGGGTCCCCCAGTACGCAGACAAGGCCCGCCCCCTAATACAGACCACGACCTTCCCTCTGTCGACAGAGGCTTGCCAGGCCTTCAGCCGCATCAAAGCGGACATCGCAAAGGCCACGATGCGCGCCATCGACGAGTCCCTCCCCTTCCAGGTCGAGAGCGACGCCTCCGACGTAGCTCTAGCGGCCACCCTTAACCAAGCGGGCAGACCCGTGTCCTTTTTCTCCCGAACCCTCCACGCCTCAGAAATCCGCCACTCCTCAGTGGAAAAGGAAGCCCAAGCCATAGTGGAAGCTGTGCGACATTGGAGGCATTACCTGGCCGGCAGGAGATTCACTCTCCTCACTGACCAACGGTTGGTAGCTTTCATGTTCGATAATGCACAGCGGGGCAAAATTAAAAATGACAAGATCTTAAGGTGGAGGATCGAGCTCTCCACCTTCAACTATGAGATCTTGTACCGGCCCAGAAAGCTGAACGAGCCGTCCGATGCCCTATCCCACGGCACATGTGCCAACGCACAAATTGACCGCCTCCAAACCCTCCACGAGGACCTCTGCCACCCGGGGGTCACTCGGTTTTACCACTTCATCAAGTCCCGCAATCTCCCATACTCTTTAGAAGAGGTCCGTACAGTCACAAGGGACTGCCACATCTGCGCGGAATGCAAGCCGCATTTTTTCAGGCCAGATGGAGCGCACCTGATTAAGGCTTCCCGCCCCTTTGAACGCCTCAGTCTCGATTTCAAAGGGCCCCTCCCCTCCACCGACCGCAACGCATATTTTCTTAATGTAGTGGACGAATACTCCCGCTTCCCTTTTGCCATTCCCTGCTCCGACACGACCACGGCCACAGTTATTAAAGCCCTGAACAGCATCTTCACACTGTTCGATTACCCCGCATACGTCCACAGCGACAGGGGGTCCTCTTTCATGAGTGACGAGCTGCGCCAGTTCCTGCTCAGCAAGGGCATAGCCTCAAGCACGACGACCAGCTACAACCCCCGGGGGAACGGGCAAGTAGAAAGGGAAAACGGCACGGTCTGGAAGGCCGTCCTACTGGCCCTACGGTCCAGGGATCTCCCAGTTTCACGGTGGCAGGAGGTCCTCCCGGACGCTCTCCATTCCATCCGGTCGTTATTATGTACAAGCACTAATCAAACGCCCCACGAGCGTCTCCTTGTCTTCCCTAGGAGGTCCTCCTCTGGAACGTCGCTGCCGACCTGGCTGGCGGCCCCAGGACCCATCCTGCTCCGAAAGCATGTGCGGGCACATAAGGCGGACCCGTTGGTCGAAAGGGTTCACCTCCTCCACGCAAACCCCCAGTACGCCTACGTGGAGTACCCCGACGGCCGACAGGACACGGTCTCCCTGCGGGATCTGGCGCCCGCCGGCACCACGCACACCCCCCCGACACCATCAACCCAACCGCCCCCCTTCCTGCCACCACCGCACCCCGCGACCGCCCCCTTCCCAGGAGGATCAGTCCCCCTCCCCTTTGCACCGACAGCTGAAACCGTACGGCTCCTGGAGGCGACAACACTGGTACAAGCACCACCACCACCGCCGGGGCCGAGGCGATCGACACGGACAACCAGACCGCCCGACCGACTCGTGGCGTCGATGTAAAACAAAGATGGACTGTTCAAAGAACATTTTGTTTTTTTCCTATACCCTCTGTAAATAGTTGCAACAGGACGAAACTGTCCAATACTGTACTACCATGTGAATGTTCTATCCTCCCAGGACCAGCCCTGTAAACCCTTACCACCATACGAAGCATCACCCCGCCGGGTTCATTTTGACAAGGGGTGAATGTGGTAGTATGTATTGGGGGTCATGTGGGACTGGAAGCCCGAATGTCATTGGCTGACAGATCCCGGGTCCTGGTTGGCCGTTGACCTCAAGCTCCGCCCTGAAGGCGAAGTATAAGAAGCCGGTGTCTTCCCCCGCAGGCCAGTTTACTATCGGGCTGCTGGGGAACAGACACGCTTAATAAAGCCTCATCGACTTCACTATATTCGTCTCATGGAGTCTTTGTGCGCTACAAGCTCCAACACTGAAAACAAAACTACAACACACCCTGCAGCAAACAGCCCAGCTCCACCCACTCTCTGACATCACTGCAGTAGTAAACACCCATTTCTTAAAGGTACTCTCACTACAGATATTTATATGCACACCCATTTATAAACACCCATTTCTTAAAGGTACTCTCACATGACAAGGGTCAAAATCCTGGAATTCACTCCCTAATAGCACTGTGGGTTTACCTACACCACAGGGGCTGCAGTGGTTCAAGAAGGCGGCTCACCACCACCTTCTTAAGGGGCAATCAGAAATGGGCAATAAATGCCGGCCTAGCCGGCGAAACCACGTCCCGTAAATGAATAGAAAAAGGCATTCAGCGACTCATTCATGATTTGAATGTGGCAGAGGCAGGTGTAGGGTAAGCTGCTATTCTAATCAAGAATGGAGGCTAAACCTGCAAGTGTCTCTGTTTTAGTATCTCCGGCCAAGTTCAAATGGTGTTAAGCAGCTAATGGGATCATTAATTGAGACTTTCAAACAGTCCTGTCTTTTTTTAAATAAATTTAGAGTATCCAATTCTTTTTTTTCCAATAAAGGGGCAATTTAGCGTGGCCAATGCACCTACCCTGCACATCTTCGGGTTGTGGGGGCGAAACTCACACAAACATGGGGAGAATGTGCAAACTCCGCACGGACAGTGACCCAGAGCCGGGATCGAACCTGGGATCTTGGCGCCATGAGGCAGCAGTGCTAACCACTGCGCCACCGTGCTGCCCCCAAACAGTCTTGTCTTCTGAGTGCAGCCTCTGATTATCGCTGTTTTTATCCTTTGGCTAAAATACCTAGAGTTGACACCTGCAAGTATCCGTAAGTCTCCCTCCATCAGTGTTCTGGAGCTAAAGAAAGGCCATGGATGTTCGAGTTTGCAATGTACTCAGGTGACATGTAAATCACCTAAACATATCTCTTATAGCTTGTCACTGTCAAAACCCTTACTTTTATGACATTCCAATATTTTACCCCCATGTACAAAGAATTGCGATCATGATGTATTCGAGCGTTTAAGCTTAACAATGAGCCATTTTGGAGAATTTCATAAATCAAATGTGAAAGCTCGGTTTCGGGTTATAGAGCCGGTATTTATGAGTCACATTATGTAGTCATTCACGGTCATGCAGTATTTATCAGTCATGCTCATCAGCTCAGATTGAAACATCCAGTACCTCTGCTGTGATGTTAATCTTGCTGGAGATTAGGAACAGAATATACTTCATGTTTTCCATGTACTCCTGATTTTATATTCACATTCTGCAGTTTTCTATTGACATGTTGCATAACACAGAAAATACTTCTTTTTTTTTTAGCATTGCCATTACCTTTGCAAATATACAGCTTTGGAACACAAATGCGCTGGGATGCCCTATTCGGCTCCCTCTCATGTTTTTATTCTTTTCAAGGAAGTCATTTTAGGGAAAACAGTTAATAAAATGCTGAAAGCTCAAGTACTGGTTAACGCTCCCAATTCCTCCCATTCACACTGCCACGCATTCATTTGCATGCATTACCCTCTTATTTTTAAACTCACTGGCATGTGACACCAGAGTCAATCTGAAGATTGCTACCTTTGAAGTCCATTTTATTCATCTCTTTTCCAGCTCCCTAGAATGTGTCCGTAGTACCTTGCCCTCTTTCTACTGATATCATTGGTATCAATAGGGACCGCACTCTCTTGCAGATTACCCTTCCCCCATCATGTTTGGTAGCCGCTCAATGACAGCCTGGACCCTAGCACCAAGGGGGCAACATGCTGTCATTCAGTCAGGTTTACGGCGGCAGAAACATCTCCTTATGGAGCCTCCTGTCACAGTTGCTTTCCCAATCTTTCTCCTGTCCCAAATTGGACCAAACGGCCCCCCGCCTCCCCACCGACTCTTCCACACCCCACCCTGCATAGCTGAGACACCCGAGGTGCTATGGATTTGTACTGCCCAGAGGAACTATCACCCTGATCAGTAAAAGACGACCATCTGTTAAGGAAAGAATGCAAGTGAGAATCTTTCAAGTACACATAACAGGAAGGCAATACATCCGGGAAATCACACGCACACATTTTTATAATGTGGTGACTAATGGATATAGTCCCTCATCCCAACCCACACATAAAGCAATGGTCCATAGCAGTGCATAGAATCCATACAGTGCAGAACGAGCCAACTCAGCCCATCAAGTCTGCCACGACCCTCTGAAAGTGCACCCTGCTAGGCCCACTCCCCCACCCTATCCCCATAACCTCACTCTTTTGGACACTAAGGGGCAATTTAGGATGGCCAATCCACCTAACCTGCTCATGTTTGGACTGTGGGAGGAAACCGGAGCACCCGGAGGAAACCCACGCACACACGGGGAGAACGTGCAGACTCCGCACTATGACCTAAAGGTTGAGGCCAAGTGAAAAAACAAACTTAGTTCAAATGATTAAGATATAAGCATATCTTATTGACAGACAATATGCAGATAATCCACTCAACTTGGTGCAATCGTTGCAAATCAATTCATATAAAATAATAAAATCCACACTTAAACAGGAAAAACAGTCATTGCTTAATTTCCAAATGCATCAAATCCAATTAACCCCTTCTTCTGATGCGCAGACATTCTCCTCAGATCTCCTGGGTTCTCAGGTACATCTCAGATATGTAAAGGAAATTAATAGCACAAATGGAAAGAATCATTATAGTTACCAGAAACATAAATTGATAATGATACATCCTCATTGAGAAAGAACTACAAGGAATCACCAAAATAACGCAATACTTGTGTATCAATGTGAGAATATAGCTTCCCAGGTACAACTCTTGGTTGTCCTACCATTGAGAAGGACAGAAGTCCTATCTTGTTCCATGGAAAGGGAGCAGTGGGAAAATGATTCTGGATAACTAACGTTCCTCATTATGGTCAGGATTAGCAGCAACCCTCCGTGTTCAGCAGTTTTTGCCACAGAAAATTATTCCTACAGAGCACTAAAAAGAGTGAAAAAAGTTAACTCTTACTGGGGAGGGTTTCCCCACTTGCCAAAAGCAGACGACGACTTTTACAGTCTAACACTAAGAAACATTTGATACAAGAGCAGAAATGATTATTCATTGGAAAAGCCACAATTGTTCACTCTGCTCGATTGAACAAGACACAGCCAATACTGCTAATGCCAGGCAATTTGGAAAAAAAAACGCATTTGAGGCTCATCGGGTGGTCGTGTGAAAGTTATGCTGTCTGCTAATATCAATGTTATCCTCATAAAAGCTTTTGAGTTTGACCCTGGAGGTGACTTTGGACAAAGCACTTTCGGAGCAAATGCGTGGGGTGTTACCAACAGGGCTGCACTCAGCAGCATTCACGACACACACACTCATCAAGCCACAAAAAGAAAGCCATTGCAGTCTTCACTTCTGAGCGGGACCACGGGTGTTCACTGTTGATTAGCACTTAAGTACACATTTGTGACCGCAACTGCTTTGTGATGGACTCCGGGCGTGCAGTTATTCAGAGTTACTTCATTTGTTCAATGCAGATAAAGCTCAGCAGGGGAGAATCAACTCAACATCATTTTTTAAAAAATAACAGCCAAATTAGACAGCGCTAACACAGCTGGTTGGCATTAAAAGCAAGGAAATCCCGCAATTTTACCGCCCGCTGCTCTCATTGTGCTTGGCATCCATTTATGACAACAACAGAAAAATTGGGTTTTTTTCTTAAACTGCTTCGCCCCATGCCGTTGCTACTCCATCAGAATGTTTTGAACTTCTCTTTCCATCACTTGCAGCTTGTGGTAGTCACCACTGATGTATATAGGATGTTGATATAGGTGCTTTACGGTAAGGCCCCTGTCCTACAGGCACGTGGGTAGTTCCCTGCCTGCTGGCTCCGCCCAGTAGGCGGAGTATAAATATGTGTGCTCCTCATACAGCAGCCATTTCGCCAGCTGCTGTAGGAGGCCACATATCCTAGTGTAATAAAGCCTCGATTACATCCAACTCTCGTCTTTGTGTAACTGATCGTGCATCACAGCTTACTCGGGCACGGTTAAAAAAAAGAGAGCTAACGGTATATTTTCAGCTTGACGGGATCAGCTCACAGTCTCACGTCAGGTAGGCCTCGTGACGGGAGGCTAGGAACTCTGATGGAGAATTCCTGCTGATGTATCCCCCACACACCCAGCACTGACACATCACCTGGCAGATGAGGCAGACCTAAGCAGCATCGCATAAAATGGCCATTGAGTTAATTTATAGACGGGAATCAATGGCAATAAGCTGCCAGTAAATGTGAAAGTGATTTCCTGTGTTTCTTTCCTCTTCAGCAATCTACTGCACACTTGGTTTGTCACAAGTAAAATGAATTCCTGGAGAAACACTACACCTCTGAACTATTGAAGCGTGCACTGACATTTCCTGGACTGAACTTTGTTGAGCAAATAATAATTGACGAGATTGTCCATTAAACCATGGACTTATGCAATGGTTTAATGGAGGATTATTGATTTGGGGTCGATAGTTCATGATCAACACAAGGTTGCCTTGGTTTCTCTATTACACCTTAAACCATGGAACCTGAAATCTAGAGTCCACATCGTGGCCACTCGCGCCTGACTGAGTCCCCGTCTCCGATGGGCTGACCTTTGCCAGCATGGGAAGGATTTCAATATCGGGCCAGAACTCCAGTGCGGGGGCAACCCCACCGCACTCGTTCCCAACATTAGCACAGTGGGCTAAACAGCTGGCTTGTAATGCAGCGCGGGTTCAATTCCTGTACCGGCCTCCCCGAACAGGTGCTGGAATGTGGCGACTAGGGGCTTTTCACAGTAACTTCATTGAAGCCTACTAGTGACAATAAGACATAAGACATAATTATTATTATGGCCACGCCAAAGGCTTGGGGATCACTGCAGCCAAGGGAAACGGCCTGGTACTGTTCCCTGGCACTGCCAGGGCAGGGCCTATAGAGGGCAGGGCCTGAAGGGACCCCAAGGAGCAGGGCTTGTAGGTGACCCCATAGCAGGGGCTCACTTTGCAAAGTGAGGGATGGGGGTGGATGGGCGATAATGGGGGCGCCAATGCCCCGAAGATCAGAGATTGGGTGGGGGCGGGGGTGGGTAGGTGGGAGGTGTGATGCCCCGAAGACTCAATGCCAGCAATTAGGGGGGGGGGGGGGTCTTTACCAGGATTTGAGGTCGGGGAACCTTTTGCAAACAGCTCCTGAACTCTGCGGAGCCAGGTTTGCCGATGTCTTTGGGCCACAGCCCTCACAATGACAGCGCAAAACGCGCTTCTCAAAAAGGCAAAGCGTGGGAAGATCTCGACGGAAACCCTTCCCCTTTCTCTGGAGAGATACACGCCGGTTTTCAATCAGATCCTGACACATCGCCATCTTCTGGGAAGGCTCCCCCCACAATGTCCAGGCTATCTTGTTGGTCACTCGGATATATACTGAGGCAAATAAACTATTAAATATCTTGCTTCCCCCTATCTGTGAATTTGCTGTGCATTCTTGAGTGGATCTGTCCCTATCCTCATTTTTCTTCTGTTACTGATGTATCTGCAGAATACTATTTATTTGAAATTCCTTGATTATTGAACTCTGTAGTTCCTCTTCGCTTTCCGATGTCTTTCCTGAGTGCCCATTTTAAAAATGTCCCAAGCTGTTCAAATCCCTTTTCTGTCAGAGGTTTCCCAGTTTACCTTGCCTACTTCCATTTTCATCGACTCATCGGCTTTTATCCCTCAACCTATTAATTTGCCTTTTTGTCTTTCTCAATCATTATTTTACATCTTACTATGTCATGATCGAATTTGTTTAGATGTTCCCCAACATTGATTTCTCTTATCTCTTCTGGTTCATTGCTCATACCCAGATTCTGCAGTGATTCCTGTTGGCTTGGTTGGAGAGTCATAGAATTTACAGTGCAGAAGGAGGCCATTCGGTCCATCGAGTCTGCACAGGCCCATGGAAAGATCACCCTATCTACGTCCACACCTCCATCCTACCCCCGTAACCCCATCTAACCTTTTTGGACACTAAGGGCAATTCAGCATGGCCAATCCACCGAACCTGCACATCTTTGGACTGTGGGAGGAAACCGGAGCACCCGGAGGAAACCCACGCAGGGAGAACGTGCAGACTCCACACAGGCCGTGACCCAAGCCGGGATTCGAACCTGGGACCCTGGTTTTGTATAGACTCTCTATATAGATTGTTCTATACATGGAGAAAAAGCTGGAAGGTCAGGGAAAAGACCAAGGTGGGATTTGGAGATGATAATCGTACCATCACCATACCGAGTCACATGGTGTAGTGAAAAGCGCTGTGGGCAATTGGCGAACGGGGATGATGAGATTGGTGAAAGTACCTTCAAATAAAGGGAAAAATTCACCACCGACACCGCTGGAATTGTCTGTTAAGATTGGAATCCCTGATCACTCCTCCCCAATCAGGCAGTGGATGACGAGCAATGTATTTGTGACATTTTGAAGGAACAATGCAAAGGGATGGTTTTCTGAATGTGATGGGAAGGTGGCTAGAGAGAATGTGATGGGAAAGTGGTTAGAAAGAATGTGATTGCAAGGTAGGGGAGATTACCCCAGAGAGGTGAGGCAGACAGAATAGACATTGGAAGAGGTCATGAGGGCAATTGAGTAGCTTCTGCGCAAAAGATAGCAACACGTTACCGTGCTAAGCACAGCGGAAGATGTTCAAAGAGAACTTATGGCAGTGCAGGAAGGACAGTCGCCTGGGGAGAGAGGACTTCAATGATGAAGATATGATGGATGAAGCAAAGATCACTCCTGGGGTTAAGGGATATGAGGCATGTAGCTGTGTTCAATCATTTCAGCTTTTACAGCAGCAACAGAACTCAGCAGGGGCCATGGCATAAATTGCCTTGTTTTAGGAGGAAAAGGATGGGCAAGCCCAAGGGTAACTGAGTAAGGAAGCAAAGCAGGGGCAGGCGATAAATGCTGGCCACAGATATTTCCACAAACATTCAAACCCTCCACCACCGATGAACAGTGACACCGGGTACAAGATGCACAGCAGAAACTCACTAAGGTTCCTTCGACACCACCTTCCAAACCCACGATCACTGCCATCTAGAAGGACAAGAGCAGCAGATACCTGGGGAAACCCCCCCCCCCCCCCCACCTGGAGGTTCCCCTCCAAGTCCCTCACCACCCTGACTTTGGAAAGATATCGCTGTTCCTTCACTGTCACTGGGTCAAAATCCTGTAACTTCCTCCCTAATCGCTCAGTAGATGTATCTACGCCACGCGGACTGCAGCGGTTCAAGGAGGCAGCTCACCAACACCTTTTCAAGGGTAATTAGGGATGGGCAACAAATGCTGGCCGAGCTGGCGAAGCCCACATCCCGTAAAAATGAAGTTTAAAAGATGAGAACAAGGGGCATGGTGTTGGCGTGAGGGTGAGGGGGGCAGTGCCAGAATGAGGAAGAGCAACGTGACACATTAGTAAAGGAATGGATTATCAGCATGAACAGGGCGAAGGAGCAGAGTTCTATCATGAAATGTGAGGAGTTGAGATACATGTACGCTTCACCAATAAGCTACAGAGAGTGGACATAGGTATTGCCGCCTCTCTGGAGAGGGGCAATGGCCCTTCTTCTAATGCCTGTCCATGAGGATTCAGAACATGTTGTCTTCATTTATGGGACGTGAGCATCACTGGCTAGCCCAGCATTTATCGCCAATTCTAAGTGGATCAGGCATAGCCTGATACTGCAAATCCATGGCCAAAGGAAGCAGGCTTCACGAAAATCAACAGTTTGCTTATGTCAATAATCATCACAGGCCTCTGAAACTTCAGTCAACAATTCCCAACCATCACACCACTTGGCTCACTCAGGGGGGGGCCTTATAGAAGTAATATGTTGGCTGGCACAAAGGTGTTAAGAAGTGGTTGTAGATACGTTCACAGAATCATGGAGTTACAGAATACTAGAGTGCAGAAGAGGCCCTTCGGCCCATCGAGTCTGCACCCACACATGATCTTCCCCCCTAATCTCGTTGGACAGCACTTAGCCCATAGCCTCGAACGTTAAGATGTGCCAAGTACTCATCCAGGTACTTTTTAAAGGATGTGAGGCAACCCGCCTCTACCACCCTCCCAGACAGCGCGTTCCAGACCCTCACCACCCTCTGGGTAAAAAAGATTTTCCTCAAATACCCACTAAATCTCCCACCCCTCACTTTGAACTTGTGTCCCCCGCGTAACCGACCCATCACCTCAGGGGAACAGCTGCTCCTTATCCACCCTGTCCATGCCCCTCATAATCTTGTCCACCTCGATCAGGTCACCCGCTCAGTCTTCTCTGCTCCAGCGAAAGCAACCCAACCCAACACCTCTTCATAACTTAAATGTTTCATCCCCAACATCCTGGCGAATCTCCTCTGCACCCCCTCCAGGGCAATCACATCCTTCCTATAATGTGGCGACCAGAATTGCACACAGTACTCCAGCTGTGACCTCACCATAGTTCTAAACAACTCCAACATGACCTCCCTGCTTTTGTAATCGATGCCCTGATTGATAAATTGAGTGTCCCATATGCCCTCTTCATCACCCAATTAACCTGCCCTTCTGTCTTCAGGGATCTATGGACAAACACGCCAAGGACCCTTTGTTCTTCGGAGGTTCCCTGTGTCAGACCTTTCATAGTTGACCTTCTTGTCAAATTACTCCTTCCAAAGTGTATCGCCTCACACTTTTCAGTGTTAAATTCCATCTGCCACTTTTCTGCCCATTTGACCATCCCGTCTATATCTTCCTGTCACCCAAGACACTCAAATTCACAGTTAACCACCCGGCCAATCTTTGTGTCATCCGCAAACTTATTGATCCTGCCTCCCACATAGTCATCTACGTCATTTATATAAATGACAACCAATAGGGGGCACAGCACGGACCCCTGTGGTACGCCACTGATCACTGGCTTCCAGACACTAAAGCAGGCTTCTGTCATCACCCTCTGTCTCCTTCCGTTAAGCCAATTATGAATCCACCTTATCAAGTTACTCTGTATCCCATGTGCATTTACCTTCTTTATAAGTCTCCCATGTGGGACCTTGTCATAGTTGAATATATTTTCAAGCCCATTTGGATGACTGTTGACGTACAAAATGGAATCCAGGCCCTTATCTGAAACATGAGGCAGAACCCATTGTTTATGCTTCAAACAACTATTCTTACCTTCTCCAAGTTTCTTTTTAATGTCTGTCCTTGATTATTTGATCTTCAGCCACCCCAAAGCTAGTGTCTATTGATTTTGGATAATAAATTCTTGTTCCAAAGTGCTTGGGCTGGATTCTCCGCAGCCTGACACCGAAATTGTGGCCGGCACCAGGGCGGAGAATCCAGTCTGATGCTGTAATTGGGCATGACGCCAGTCCGCCGATTATCTGGGCACCGGAAATCGGCGTCACTGTGGAGTACGCCGCGCCGATGGGGGGCCATTGCCAGAGGCCCGCTCAGCAAACCTCCGTTCCCGACCGGCCGAGTTCCGACGGCGTGGAACTAACCACCTATTGCCGGTCAGGATGCTCACGTGGCGGCTGCGGACTCAGTCCGCGGCCGCCCTGGTCGGGGGCGGGCGGATTGGAGACCAGGGGGGTCCATATAGGTGACTGGGGTTTTAATACGTGGGGGTTGAGGCTCGGGCGCACGGCCGATCAGGGGATCTCTTTCTTAGGTCTGGCTCCGCGGTCCGAGTCCCCCATGGAGCACGCGTGGCAGCTGGAGGCCGCCGTGCGCATGCGCGGCCTCTGACCCAGAAGTGCGGGGACCCGTATCCGCAGCTAAACCTGCGAGATTCACTCCGGGTCCCTGCTAGCCCCCTGCAGAGGGTCGTTCCACTTTTTTGCAGGAATTTCAGGAGTAAAACTCCACCGTTTCTTCACCGGCATGGGGACATAGTCTCATTTCCGGAGAATCCAACCCCTTGTCTTTCACATCTATCAAGGTGTTGTCATCCACATTCAAATGACAGACTCGTCACAGTTGTATTAGGAATCTGTCTCCTCTCGGTATGATACATGCAATGTAAAATCAACACTGTATATTACAGTGATAAATGTTGTTTTTCTCTTTGTCATTAAAGTGCTTGTTCACACTTATTCTGTTATGGGCATCAAAATAATCTTAGGAATCTGAACATATTAAGTAGTGCAAATACATTTAGCTTTGTTGATGAATGTAGCTTCAAGTGTCTTGGTGAACACTACACTTTCCATCCTGAAGCCAGCCTCACAGTCAGTGGAGCCATTCTCCTGTTTAGAAACTTGAAACAAAAGAACACGGGCAGCACGGTAGCCTTGTGGATAGCACAATTGCTTCACAGCTCCAGGGTCCCAGGTTCGATTCCGACTTGGGTCACTGTCTGTGCGGAGTCTGCACATCCTCCCCGTGTGTGCGTGGGTTTCCTCCGGGTGCTCCGGTTTCCTCCCACAGTCCAAAGATGTGCGGGTTAGGTGGATTGGCCATGATAAATTGCCCTTAGTGTCCAAAATTGCCGTTGGTGTTGGGTGGGGTTACTGGGTTATGGGGATGGGGTGGCGGTGTTGACCTTGGGTGGGGTGCTCTTTCCAAGAGCCGGTGCAGACTCGATGGGCCCAATGGCCTCCTTCTGCACTGTAAATTCTATG
This sequence comes from Scyliorhinus torazame, assembly GCF_047496885.1. Classification (NCBI taxonomy): domain Eukaryota; kingdom Metazoa; phylum Chordata; class Chondrichthyes; order Carcharhiniformes; family Scyliorhinidae; genus Scyliorhinus; species Scyliorhinus torazame. Next base: position 139,633,018 of record NC_092725.1, read on the forward strand.
AAGAACGAGGCTCGGTGTGTCAGGCATACCCATCTGGTGATATCTAAAAACAAGCTTCATCGATTACCCATTTTACAGTCTGCGTGAAGTCAATATGAGCTTGAGAACCTAATTTATCAAAATTCCATTCCATAAACCAGTTGCATTCTCAGTGTAACAGCACAATGTTAAACATGATGTATCAGCCTTCTTTCCATTGCTCTGCAGATAAATTGTTTAATATTAAGATGACCTTGCGAGCGTTAACAAACTTTTTTTGAACAGTGAGTGACTGCAGTGGAGGCCTGCGCCCAGGCATCGTGTGAAATTACAAGGTTTTAAGTGAATTTAACAGCTGGATTAGTGAACTCCCCCCAACTAAATTTATTGAGGCCCTGGGATGATGGTGAGTTATTGTTTTGACACTCAGACAGACAGCCATCAATCATTCTTCCGTCTGACAGAGCAGCAAACAAGGGATTTATGCATCAAGACTCTCCATTGGGTTATATATGTCAAAATGACAAAGTTTGCAATTTGCTCCTTCTTCAATGCACAGGGTCAGTTCCATTTTGTGGATTCCTGTCTGATGAGATCGTAGACGGGCTGCCAGAAACGTATTTTTTTGATGGCCACTGCCCATCAGCGAGAGATAGCTTTCATCAGCATACCATGGGCTAGAACTGACCCCAATCTGTCACAGGTAAAGCACTATTTATTATGCCAACCCAGCACACTTGACCTCTCAGGCCAGCCTCCAGCTGACCTCCAGCAAGGAGAATGAAATATTCAATCCCAAAGAAATATCGAGTGCCACAGCAAGTAATTTGTGCAGCACGAGGCAATTCTGCAATTGGAGCCTTTCTTGACAGCCTCATTATAAGAGATAAAAGATCAAGAATGGAAATGTCACTGGATGTAACAGTCATAGAGAGCACACAAAGCAAAACGGAGCAAGTTTTCAATGAGCACTCGGACCTGTGAAACATTTTTCTATTTTTTTGGCTAGGTGGAGTAAATATTGAACCGCATTGAGCCTGTTGCAGCAGCATAACATTTATGGAATTAGACCCAGCTCTAAATTTTATGCACTATACCCCTGAAGCATCGTAAAATAGATTGTCATTACGCCGTATCGCAATATTCCGGGTCATGGGCGTTCCCGAAAGTCAGCAGCCCGCCTGATGTTAATTAAAGGGGCGATTGAACTAGTTAAAGAGGTATCGCGATTTTAGGCAGCCTGTGTGTTTTTTGCAATCAGAACACAGGCTCCAGGGGCGGGAGGGAACCTCACAATGAGGATGGCAGGGTAGCACAGTGGTTCACAGCGCCAGGGATCCGGGTTCGATTCCTGGCTTGGGTCACTGTCTGTGCGGAGTCTGCATGTTCTCCCCGTGCCTGCGTGGGTTTCCTCCGGGTGCTCTGGTTTCCTCCTGTGGAAGGCAAGTTAATGTGAGGATTAGTTGCTCATTTAAAAAATACATCGCTGTTAGTTGCTATTAAAGAAAAGGCATGCTAAAGCCTTTGCTTGACTATATTTTTACAATGCTTCGGAACAAAACTTAGAAGGTTGGATAATGTAAACAAAATACTGCTTAAATTTTTGTTCTCGGCCTTATTATGATAACACGTTGTTCTCCCGAAGGACAACAAGATGCATACGAGAGTTGTTTTTAGCCGAGGGTAAGAACATATGCATTTCACCTTACGTATGTTCCCAAGGTTTGCTTAAAATAAACATAGCCAGTCAGGTGCTGTTTATTTCACATTATAAAGATAATGATTTTCTTTTGTATAATTCAGAGTACTATGGAATTACTATTTAGCCTACTGCAGCCCTCTCCACAATGTTGTGTCAAATAAAAATTCCTGAAACGAAGCTCGAACGCTCTGACTATTATTATTATTTCCACGACAAAATTGGCGTCGTCTTGCAGGATCTCTAATTTAACGGGATCCGAACCGAAGGAATCTCTAAACAGTAGTCTCTCAGCTATAAGGGAGAGAGCTGTTAAGTAATGGGTTAAGAGACATTCCAATTAGTTGTCTCATTTATGTTAAGTATCCAATAATTGACACTGATATGTAAAGAGGCTTCAGGTGGCCTTTGTGGCGAGTGATGTGATGATAGAGTTTTGTGCAGAGTCTGTTAAAGTAAAATAAAGATGTTTGTGACAAGGAGCAGAACCTTTGACTCTTTATACAACAGCAGCTAAACGTCTAACAATTGGTAGCAGAGGATGGTTGCTGTGCAAATGTGAAGGGTTGAAAGATACAACATTTCCAGACCAAACCAAGGAGTGAGTGAGAAGAAAATAAAAAGGATGTATGACTGAACCGGGGATAAAGATGGCCGGATATGACTATCCTCCCTTATTTTCTGAAAGGGAATCGTACGACCAATGGAGAAGTGCAGTAATTATGTGGACTAAAGCAACTGCCTTGGGAAAGAGAAAACAAGATATGGCATTGGCTCTTTCTCTACCTTATGACAGTAAAATCCGAAGCAAAGGGTTTTCTGAGCTGGATTTGGAAGAGTTAGCCTCAGAAGAAGGTCTGGAAACTCTATTACATTATATAAAAAGGATGACTTGTTAAGTGCTTATGAAGCATGGTTGGATTTTGATAGTGTTATAGGCCAGTGTTTAGAGAACCCCAAAGTGTATCATGGAGTTCACCTGACCCACAACTTTTAATAGATTGTGGGATGGGGAGCACACGGCCCACTCTACAGGTGTGGTACTTCAGAAATTGACAAGTATTTTTTTTTAAAGAGCAAAACAATGTTTATTCGATGAACTCAAGTTAACCTTTCTAAAACAAACAGTGAACATCTCAGCAACCAGTAAATCAAATACACCCCCCAAAGAATACAACACTAAGTAATCTGCATCCTGTCCTTTTAACACCCAGAAGACTTAACAAACCTTTAAACAGAAGCACATCAGGGTTTACATTCACTATTGAGAACATTTATAATTCTGAATTCACCAAATGATCCAGAGATAGTCCTTCATGGCAGAGAGCTCAACAATACAGCTGCTTTGTCTGACTTCAGCTGCAACACGCTGAAAAACGAAACCAAAAAGACAAAGACACACCCAAACATTTCTCAAAGTGAAACTAAGAAGCAGAACCAGAGCTCAGCTCCACCAACACTCTGACATCACGGCAGTAACATGAGCAGCCAAACATTTCTTAAAGCGACATTCTCATGACAATAGGTTCTGGAAAATAGAGGATTTCTCCATTGAAGACTATATAATGGAATTTGGCAGAAACACAGCCTGGAATTACCACAGTCTGTGTTAACCTTTAAATTGACTGTGCTCGAGTGAGCAACATGATAGGCTCCTGGTTTTGACAAGAGTTCAGTTTGCGGATAAGGATACCTTAGTCGATCAGATGACAGAAGCTTTAAAAACGTTTCTGGGGAAACATTTGATTCCGATGGCTCTGATGACCCAAATAGGTCAGTCTGCAATAAAGCAGAATATGGAAGATACACTACTAACAGGATGGCAAAATTGTACGGCTATAAACAGGTTCCAAAATTATAGAAGGAGATCGGGACCGGAAATTATGAAGCCAGAAAGCCAGTTAGAACCTACAGTCGGAAGGTGAACCCTGAAATGCACGGGGCATGATAAATCAATGTTTTTGTTGTGACTCTCAATACCATTATGCTTTCAACTGTCCAACACGTTATAATAGAGTGTTTGAAGCGACACATGACACAGAAGAATCAGAAGAGGAAAAAGATAGTGACCAGAAAAAAAGCATTGTCCTATTAACAAGCGGTTTTACGCCGGTAATGAGGGTGTTGGTTGCAGAATCCTTCAATTGTGCTGTATTGGACAGTGGCTGCACATCTACTGTGTGTGGAATTGACTGGTTAAAATGTTACCTGGACTCTTTGAATGCTGAAAATCGTATCAAGGTTACGAAATTTGAAAGTTCCACAAGTTTCAGGTTTGGGGATGATAATACTCTGAAGTCGCTGAAAAGAGTGGTGATCCCTTGCAATATTGCCGGAGTGAATCATTTCATTAGCACGGATGTTGTATCAAATGAGATACCTTTGCTTCTGAGCAGACCGTCGATGAAGAAAGCACACATGAAACTGGATATGGAACAGGATACGGCAACAGTTTTTGGAAAGACGGTGGACTTACAATTTACACAGTCGGGACACTATTGTATTCCATTAATGACAAATAATATTTCAAATACAGTTGTTAAGGATGTGTTAATGGCAGTTGAAAATGAGACTTTAGCTGAAAAAAGCTTGTTGTATTAAAACTGAATAGGCAATTTGTGCATCCGTCTCCTCGGAGGCTGAAAAATGTATTAAAGGATGCAGGGATAAGGGATGAAGACTATACTAAACTGATAGAACAGGTTAGTGACCGCTGTGAAGTTTGTAGGAAGTACAGAAGGACACCAGCACAACCGATAGTAACCCTACCTTTGGCCAGGGATTTTAACGACATTGTGGCCATGGACCTTAATATCTGGGATAAAGCCAAAAATATATTTATTTTGCATTTTGTAGATTTAGCAACCAGATTTAGTCAATCAACAATTGTACGAAGTAAAGAAAAGAGAGTAATTCTGGATCAAATCATAGAAAAATGGATAGGGACAGGAATGGGCCCACCAGCAAAATTCCTTACGGACAATGGGGGAGAATTTGCCACTGATGAGTTTAGGGACATGTGTGAAAACGTGAACATCACAGTTATGAATACAGCTGCGGAAAGTCCATTTAGCAATGGTGTCTGTGTGAAAGAAACCACGCGGTAATAGATGACATGCTCTGGAAAATTTTGGCAGATCGACCAAATTGCAAGCTAAATTCAGCTTTCGTATGGGCGGTACATGCAAAGAATTCATTGCAGATGGTTGGGGGCCATAGTCCCTATCAATGAGTGTTTGGTAGAAATCCTAAAATTCCATCCATTTTGGATGACCAGCTTCCAGCGTGGGAGGGAACTACAATTAGCTCTGGTTTTACTGAGCATTTAAATGCATTACATAGCAGTAGAAAAGCTTTTTTGGAAGCAGAAGTCTCTGAAAGAATTTGCAGAGCTTTAAGGCATAATGTACGGCCATCAAATACCGTTTATCAGCAAGGAGACATAGTATACTATAAGAGAGACAATTTTAATGAATGGAAAGGCCCAGGGAAGATCATAGGCATAGATGGCAAAACAATTATTTTGCAACATGGCAATCAAACTGTTAGGGTACATTCATCAAGAATAATGGGTACAGATTACAAATTTTCAAACTTAGACAGAGCAGACAGACATGACGAGGAACCAGGGTCATCTGGTACGCATGTGTTGCAGAACTATGAGAACCAGTTAACTGATATAGACAGGGTTTCTGTAGAGGAACACAACACTTCTGATGAATTAGAACAGGCCATTTTTCTGAAAGGACAACTGCCAAAAGTTGGTGCAAAAGTGACATTATTGCCTGAAGGGTCTAGTCAATGGAAGGATGCAACTGTTGTTAGTAGAGCAGGGAAGGCCACTGGAAAGTATAAACATTGGTTGAATGTACAGCATTCAGGGGAAGGAGTCAAGACAATGGATTGGGAACACGACGTTCAAAAATGGAGGGCACAGAAACGCAGTGCCAGATCAGATAGTACATTGGATAATGAACAGGTCCACAGGAAAAGGTTGAGAACTATTGGAAGGACATTCCACAAATGAAGGGAAAGATCAAACAGTAGCAGTACAGAATGAGATACCAGGCTGGAGAGGGGACGTAGTTTATCAAGGTCTCGAAACATGAGTAAGACTACGAATACTAATAGGAGTAGAAGCCCACATGCACGTGAGATTTTGGTGGCATCCAATAAATTAGATGAAAAATTTATCAAAGATGCCAAACAGCAAGAACTGCATAGTTGGAGTGAATTTGGGGTATACACGGAAGTACCGGATAGGGGACAAAGAGCTCTATCCCACAGATGAATTTGCACAGAAAAGGTTCTTCTCGATGGAACTTATAAGGCAAAGGCCAGGCTCGTGGCAAAGGGATTTGAAGAAAATTAAGAAGATCAGAATTTAAGGGTAGATTCACCTACGGCAGGAAAGGTTATTTTAAAGATCTTCTTGGCTCTTTTAGCCACAAAGGCATGGGAATGCAAATCTATAGATATAAAAGCTGCCTTTTTGCAGGGGCATCAGCTCCAGAGAGACATTTTTCTCCGTACTCCTAAAGAGGCAGCTAACACAGAAGGGGTACTCTGGAAGTTGAAAAATGTGTACATGGATTAAATGATGCGTCTAGAGTCTGGTATTTTTCGGTAAGGTCAGCTTTGTTAAAGTTAAACTGTTGCCAGTTGAAAGCAGATCCTGCAATGTTTTACTGGCACTTTAAAGGAAATATTTCTGGCATCTTTATGGTGCATGTCGATGATTGTTTGTGGGGTGGGACTAGTGATTTCGAAGCTATTGTAATCTCTGGTTTGAGGAAAGAATTCAGGATTGCAAGTCAGGCTTCCGATGCATTTAAATATATTGGACTGGAAATCAGTCATACTAAGTTAGGGGCAACTTTACGTCAGCAATCGTATTTGGAAAGCATCAGCCCAATAGCAATTAGTCGTGGCCGAGTTTCGCAAAAAGACGCAACGGTTTCAAAGATGGAAAAAGAGCAACTGGTTTAATTGGGCAACTGAATTGGTTAGGTAGACAGACAAGACCGGACGTGAGCTTTGATGTCTTAGAGTTGAGTACAAGAATGAATGATCCCAAAGTGGGAGACATAATAAGAGCAAATAAAGCGTTGGTCAAACTAAAAATGCAGGAGTGTGTTTTGAGGTTCCCGTTTTTAGGTGACCTTAGGCACTTGAAACTCACAGTTTATAGTGATGCGTCCTATGCAAATTTTTGGGATGGGGTTTCAAGCGCTGGAGGTTTTATAATTTTCCTTTTGGGGAACAGCTGAAAGGGGACGGTGCCTGGGAGCCTTCATTACCGGCCGGTGACTCATGCTAGGATGAGTTATCTTAATTAATAAATTAACGATAACTGCATGAGAAGAAAAAGGTGCCGTAGAGACAGCAAAGTGAAAGTGCTAAAAATTAAACGACTGACTTCGAGGTTCACAAAAGGAAAAACACCGGTGAGCGCTCCTTGTAATATTTGTGAATGATTTCCGCGGCTGTTGTTGTTATATATATGTTCTGAAGTATCTTTGCAGGAAACAAGAGCGATGGCAATAAACTCGGACGCCCCCTCACAGGCTGTCCTGCAGCCTCGGTAGAAACAACCGGAGCGAGAATGAAGGTGATCTCTAGAAAGAAGACAGATGAGGGAGTCAAAACGAGTAAGAAAACTGGGGGGAAAAAACAATCGTAAAGCAACAGAATAAGGTCGGAAATCCTATCGTTTGCTCCATAGGAACCCAAAGGAAAGAAACTCAATGAGCTTTTTTCTGAATTCACTGGGGATGACAGCTCCCCCTAGCTGTGCACTGGACACTGCAGCTGACCCCCTCCCACAACAAAAAAAAGGGAGGAAAGGAAAGAGAAGATTAAGGTTGGAAACGTAACAGATGGGTTCCTGTCTAAATGGGAATTCAGATTGTTTTGAATTTGCAAGATCTTGTTCAGTATTTTAATCAAGCGATTGTGAAATTGCTGTTTCTGTAGCCGTGAGACAAGACTAACGGTTAACTGTGATATTTGTGAGCTGTGAGAATCTGTGTGTTCTGTTTGTTTTATGTGGATATTCTAAGGACGTTTACCCAAATAATTTTGGTCAAAACACTGAAGTGCTAGTTTCCCTGGTTTGTGAGTGTGATGATATTTGTGCCCTTAAGCAGGGAGATGTTCTGATGAGTGTGGGGGGAGGGGGGGTGGCATTTGAGGCTGAAACCCTCTCTGCCAAGGCATCCAGCAATCAAGTCGGGGGGGGGAGGGGGTGGAGGCGGGGCTCTGAAAAACTGAGAGCTGTTCCTCTGGCTGTCAACCTCCCGGTTTGAATGAGATCAAATGCTGTGGAGCTGTTTAAATGCGGCTTGGTCGAAGTTCTCAGATCAACCCAGGCTGGGTGAATCAGACGCTAATGCGCCGCAGGGGTGGCATTTTTCACGTGGGTACAGATTGCAAACCGGGGGCTGGATTCTCCGTTTTGGGGACTATGTCCTCCAGGCCGTCATGAAAACGGTGGTCTTTTACGGCAGGAAAATGGTCATCAAAAGGCCACCGATTCCCCGCTTTGCTGGGGGCTAGCAGGGAGGCAGCGTAGTTGCCGATACAGCCCACAGCATTTCCGGTTCTGAGGCCGTGGATGAGCACGGTGCGTCTGCAGTGGCCGCGGCGTTCTCCATGGCGGACTCAGCCCGCGGAACTGGACCGACAAAGTAGTGCCCTGCATCCACGCTCGTGCGTCCCCGACCGACCGCCCACATTGTCCCCAGCCCCGAATGAAGCCCCCCCCCCCCCCCCACCCCCCGCCTGGTCCTCCCCCGACTGTGGCGGCCCCGGACTGAGTGAGCACAGGTAAGCCACACCGTCGGGAATTCGGCGGGTTGGCAACGGAGCATTGAGAGGCGGGCCTCAGGCAATGGCCTGAGCCAGTGGATACTTGGCGCGGCGTACTCAAGGAATACGCCGATTTTCAGGAAGCGGAGAATTGAACACCGGCGCCGCTCCCGATTTCGACGACAAAACGGATTCTCGCCGAACGTGATTTCAGCGTCAGGCAACGGAGAACCCCGAATCTCCGGATTCGCACCCATTTCTGTGCCAAAAATAACTCTTTGTCATTTTTTGGGGAACATTTCTCCCGATATGTTCTCTGAATTAATTTGCACAAAACTTCATTACCAGCTCTGCAATCTTGCTGGACAATGTATAATCCGACAAACCTTAGGAGCCCTTGCTTTTCCACCAATTCTTCATACCCGGGGCGGGTGGGGGGGGGGGGGGGGGGGGGGTTGGGGGGGGGGGAGCTGCTCTGTCCCGTAATGGTTTTGTTTTCAATCAATAACATATTTCAATACTTATTTCAGCGGCAAAAGACATTGAAACGATGACCATATTGATTGTGTTCACGTTATTTATTCTCCATTTCTCAACTCTTCTGGCTCCAGTCGCACAGACCATTTGTCTCCTTGATTGCAATGCAGCCAGTTTTTTATGACATTTAAGAATGCTTAACAAGTGTTATAAATCTATCAGAGGAAATCATTTTAATTTCAGTTCATTATAATGTGAATTGAATGTCCAGCAGATTATTTCCTGTATTGTCCTCCAGAACGAAAGCTTGGACAGAAATGAGGTGATCTGACAATCAGTTTGTCCCAGTTTTAACTCTTGCCCAGTTGCTGAGAGTTGAGCAGTGGGACCTCTTGAGTTGCAGAAGAAATGAGGCCCAAGTTCTTTTACATCCCGGGCATCAGTTAAATGGCACTCATTCTGGCTGGGAGGGTGGCGGCAAGGCGGTGGGCAAGGACGAGGCGATGGGGCAGGATCGACTGCCAGGGCTTTCCCATGGGTAGGTCCTGATCGACAAGTGGGAGGGGAGGCCCCTGCAGTGGGGGGGATAGAGCATAGGCTTTCCTTGTGGGCATGGAGAGAATCACGTCTTGCCCCTTCTAGCCCAACAAAGGAAGAAACTAAAGTTTGTAACTTTAACAACCCTCACACGACCCATGGGGAGGACCCATTTGAGCCCCCCCCCCACCAAACGGGGCTCGCGGAGTACGAGCTCTTCCGCTAAGGGGCGGAGGCCCAACATTGGGCAGCACGGTAGCATTGTGGATAGCACAATTTCTTCACAGCTCCGGGGTCCCATGTTCGATTCTGGCTTGGGTCACTGTCTGTGCGGAGTCTGCTCATCCTTCCCGTGTGTGCGTGTGTTTCCTCCGGGTGCTCCGGTTTCCTCCCACAGTCCAAAGATGTGCAGGTTAGGTGGATTGGCCATGATAAATTGCCCTCAGTGTCCAAAATTGCCCTGAGTGTTGGGTGGGGTTACTGGGTTATGGGGATAGGGTGGAGGTGTTGACCTTGGGTAGGGTGCTCTTTCCAAGAGCCGGTGCAGACTCGATGGGCCGAATGGCCTCCTTCTGCACTGTAAATTCTATGTAAAAGAACAATGTAAAAAATTGGTGCTCGTTAAAACCCCCCGATAAATACCGGCCAAGAAGGGGACCGGTATCTTTGGATGGTCTCGGCTGGGACCCCTGCCACTTTGTAGCTTTGCTTTGGCTTATTGAATAAACCTTCTGTTTGAATCCTTTGCAGGACGCCTGTGATTGGCGCTGAATTGCGTCCCCACGGCTTCACCTCACTGGAAACTCACTGCTGCGTCGCAGTCAGGCGTGACTGACATGTAATTATAAAAAAAAGCACCCCACTGGCTTCAGGCAGGTGTCCTTGTTGCCTACACAGTTGAGCTGGTTGAAATCAGGAAAAAGCAGCTCGTCCCTGCTCCTGTGTTCCTGTGCTCCACCTGCTATCAAGACATGTTTGTGATTTTAGAGCTGTACATTGTTCCATCAGGATAAAATCATTTCATAGAATGCACACTATTATGACACGACATGTCCGGGAATAGCTTTTTGTGCAAATCAAATTCTGCTAGAAAGGGTGGAGAGAGAAATCGGGGAACTAGAGGCCACTTCGCCTTACGTCAGTCATTGGGAAATGTTGGAATCTCTTATTACGGAGCTTAGAAAAGCACAGTGGTTAGCATTATTGCTTCACAGCGCCAGGGTCCCAGGTTCGATTTCCAGGTTGGGTCACTGTCTGTGCGGAGTCTGCACGTTCTCCTCGTGTCTGCGTGGGTTTCCTCCGGGTGCTCCGGTTTCCTCTCTCAAGTCCCAAAAGACGCGCTGTTAGGTAATTTGGACATTCTGAATTCTCCCTCAGTGTATCCGAACAGGCGGAGTGTGGCGACGAGGGGATTTTCACAGTAACTTCATTGCTGTGTTAATGTAAGCCTACTTGTGACAATAATAAAGATTATTATTACAAGGTCAACAGCGTTTTCTGAAAGAGAAGTTGTGTTTGAAAAAGGTATTTGAGTTTTTTGAGGATCGACTGGTGGGGTAGACAATGGGGAATCAATCGATGTAGCCCACTTAGATTTCCAAAAGGCACTCAATAGGTGCCACAGAAAATGCTAATGCACAAGGTGGAGCTCATGGAGTTGGGGATAATTGGTTAACAGACAGGATATGAAGAGTAGGAATACATGGGCAATTTGAAATTGGCATCTGTAGCTAATATATTACTGCAGGGATCGGTGCTGTGGCCTGAGGTATTTACAATCCATATTAATGACTTAGGCAAAAAGAGGAATCATACCAAAAAATGACAAAGTGTCAGTTCCCGTGAGAAAAAACGTGTGAATCCTGCCGAATGCAATGGCAGGGAATCCCGCGGAATATTGAGCCTCTGAAACAGAAGTTTTTTCCACTACATGAATAACACCGCTAGCCTTGGCGTCCTCCCGCTGATTCACTCGCCCCGGGAAAGCGTAATCACTGAGGAGCTCCATCTAACCCCCTCCCCAGCACTTGTTCCTCAGCCAATCGAGAGGTTGGCAGCCGGGAAGCTTGCTCCAAGATGCTCGGAGAGAGCCCTCACTAAATTCCCGGATATGATCTTGAATTCCGGAAGGAGGCCCCCCCCCCCCCCCCCCCCCCCCCAGCAAGGTGACCACCCCCTGCCCGGGAGGGTATTGCTGCTCCAGCTCACTGCAGACGAGGATGGGACAGCAGCACCGGGAAAAGATGGCCATCTTGACGCGGCCACTTCTCGTCTCTCAATGCACCTCCCGCGCACACGCCTCAGACTTCCAAGATGATCTAGTCACCTCGTGAGTTTCCCACCTGCCACAAGGCCCCACCCTACCCAATCGCCATGGTTTCCGCTCCTCCCTACCTCCAGTCCCCACTCAGCGACTCAAATCCCCATTCCCACTCCAGTCTCATGCATACCACTCCTCAACCACCTGAACTGACAGGATTCCGGCCTACACTCTCCCCATTTGTGGCTCTCTGCAGGATAAACTCAAGCACAACATGCGTGAGGGGGCACAGCCACCCGTAGTCATGCGGGAACTCCGCACCTTTACCCCAAATGAGGAAAGAGCCAATGAGTTGGCCGGGAAGGAGCAGGTCGGTGCCTGTGCAGATGGAGAAGTGGGGTCAGTGAGCAAAAGTGAGCACCCTAAGGACACACAGTCATTCCTCAAATCTCACGTGAGTAAACATCTTGCATTGTTTATCCCCCGCGAGGTACTAATGCCATCACCTTTCCCTTACAGGGCCCGGACCATCCTCGTGCCCCCTGGATGCCACTGACCCAAGTAGATCAGACGGGGAGTTCTTGGACATCACCATAGAAGGGGCATCACATCCATCATCCGTATCCTCCATCAGCGCAGATACTCACACCTCGGTGGGATTAACTAGTAAGCAGGCGTCTGGATCACTCATTGGTGAGCACCTCACACTGAAGATCCATAGCAGGTGGAGGCACGGACGTACCAGGGAGGCACTCAACGGGATGCCGGAGCCCAGGACTTTGCTGTCCCTGGCCAATGAGGTGCCTCTGGGTCCGGTCACCCCGAAGCTGGTGGAGCTACAAAGGCAGCACCAACAACTTAAATCAGGAATCCTGCAGGAAGTCACGGGCCAGAGAATAACAGAGCCGGCCGGCTAAATGGGCTGCATGGTCGACCTCAATGTTCTCATGTTCTACCTGTTTAATTTCGATGCAACGAGTGAAATATTTTCCAACGTTCCTTTCTGTTTTATAGTTTCAGCCTAGCAGCTGGGAGCACTGAAACACCCGCCAACTAAGATCAATCGAAAATAGGACCCCTTCATTAATGTGGAGAGTGACCGACATCGAGAGTCCAAAAAAAGCTGCCTGTAATCGAATAAACGGGGAATCGGGTATTTTAGAACGGCGAACATTTAGACAGCAGTGTCTGCAATTACGTGAAGAGCTGGGAATTTTAGAAGCGAATGGCAGATTATGGTGGATGAGTAATTATTCTGTCTGCAGAGAAGGCAGTTGTCGCTCTAGCTGGGCTTGACAATGGTTTGGAAACGTGGACTCGGCTGAGCGAATCGCACGACTACCGCAGGTGCTGACAATGTCATTCTTTAAAACCCATTTAGCTGAGATGTGACGGTCAATTATCAATACGGTGAAATATCATGGCCTTTTTTCCCACATTATCACATCGCGATGGATACGCCTGGGTGCTTGCCTTTGCCATTTGTACTGTGTGTGATTGCAGATGGGGTTTTAGGTGTCTGAATGAATATGTGGCCAGGATATGGTCGCATGAACAATTAAAGTGATTGTTCGAACAGCCAGTAAAATGTCAGGTGATGACCTTCACAGATACTAGCTCTCGAGGTGTTGACTGTTGGAAATGCTGAACAATGACATGCTGATTTAGGAAAATGCTTGCCTACAATTTTCCTGCTAGACGTGTTGTTATTTTAAACAGCACAGACGTTGCATTGTGACAATAATCATTTGTTTTCCTCAAAAGAGGAGTCACTCAATTTGTGACATGTTTTATGTATTTTATTCTTTCGCAAACATTCATACTTAACAATAATCAAATCCTTTTTCTCGTTCTGTAATTCTACTGTTTACAATGCCAAAAAATACCTCATTAAAATTGTTTATTAAAAAAAACAATGGTCAAATCCTGTATAAGTTTATCGATCCATAAGTTTGCGGATGATACAACTGGTGGATTGTATCTCAAACAACTACGAATCAGACTACAGAAGGGAGATGGATCACTTGGTTGCATGGTGTACCGAAAACAACCTCTCTCTAAATGTCAGGAAGACCAAGGAACTGATCATCGACTTCAGGAAGCATAGCACGACAGCCCCCCCTGCCGTCTACATCAATTGCTCTGAAGTGGAGATGGTCGATAGTTTTAAGTTCCTGGGGATCACCATCTGTCCTGGTCCACTCACGTTGATGCAACAGTCAAGAAAGCCCAACAACGTCTTTACTTCCTGCGGAAGCTAAAGAAATTCGGCATATCTGCATCAACTCTCACAAACTTCTACAGCTATGCATAGAGAGGATCCTATCTGGCTGCTTCACAGCCTGGTATGGCAACTGCTTGGCCCAAGATCGCAAGAAACTGCAGAGTGTGGTGAACTCAGTCCAACGTATCTTGCCACCTTCCCGTTGATTCTGTATATACCTCCCGCTGCCTCAGGAAGGCAGACAGCTTTGTCAGAGACCCCACCCACCCAGGCTTTGCCCTGTTCCAGACCCTTCCATCAGGCAGAAGATACAGAAGTCTGAAGACCCGCACATCCAGACATAGGAACAGCTCCTTCCCCACAGCTACACGACTCCTCAACGACTCCCCCTCAGACTGATCTTTCCCTGTAAGAACACTATTCACGACGCCCTATGCTGCTCTTGCTCATGTATTTGCTTTGTTTGGCCCTTGTTCCGCACTGCAACTAATCACTATTTGTCAATGTTCTCTGTTGATTTTTTGTCCACTATATACATACTGTGTACATTCCCTTGGCCACAGAAAAATACTTTTCACTGTACTTTGACAAGAAATCAATCAAGCAATCAATCTGTATGTCCCCTAAATATAAAACCCTTTTCTATACGGACATTCCTGTTCCCTTCAAACCACACACACCGTGCTGACATTTCCCTCACTCTCCTCCCTGTCTCTCAAACCAAGAGGTCAGAAATTAGCTCACATTTGGCTCGAACGTTGATGGGGTTCAATTTTCTATCTGTAGCGATATCCGGCTGAACCATATCCAGCAGCACCAAACTTCACTCCCACCAGTATCTGCACCATGATGCCAAATCTCTCAGCCATGGTGCGCAGGGCCTGAGCCATGCTTTAGAGTTCTCCAGCCATGGCTCTGACGATTGTCCCGGGTTTACCACGGCAGTCGCCGCGCTGGCAGTGTTGGCCTGGGTGCCACGCGATGCCGGCACCTTCTGCTGCAACAGGAGGCTGTGGGACTCCTCCAATCGGCCTTGCAGTTGCTGGAGTGTCGCTGACACTCCCTCTGGGTTCCCCGGCCCTGCTGTTGCATCTCCTCCAGCAGCTGAGGGAGGAACGTGTCCAGAGGCACGGCCCGTCGCTGGGATACAGCTGAGTCCGGCGATCCAGCAGACCTCTGACTATCCAATCCCTTGACGTTCCGGGCTCCAGCTGAAGTGCATCAGAAGCAGTGTGGTGTTCACCAGATAATGGCCCAGATGCTTCTCTCTGAGGTGCCCCCAAGGTGCTTGTCTCTGCGATGGTGGATGGTGTGGGTGGCAGCTCTGACCCGTTGTTGGTCTCCTCTTTGGAGATCTCCCCCGAGGTGCCGTAGGGGAGGGGCCCTCCTCGTGGGTGGCCCTGACTCGTTGGCTGATATTCCTGCAAAGCAAAGGGCTTGGTTTTATTAACTGGCAAGGCCAAAGGTTTGGGCACTTACCAACTCACCTGGAACAGGTCACCTGGATGAAGGTGCAGTCGCTCCACACTTCACTGCTGCTGGCCAACCTCACTGTCAGTCCAGGCCCGCTCCTGGCCCTTCCCTGCCAGCTCCATTGCCCTTTCCTTGAAGGGGGTCACAAAGCTCAGTCCGGGCATGCCACGTCCGTCTTCCCCCTCTCGCTCCTGTTATGGGCGATCCTCTTCTGTAGGAGACCAAAGGGTACACTGTGAACCGGGCACCTGGCAGATCGGAGGTCGAGGACAACTGGCATTTGTGGGCATCATGCCTGTGCAATAAATGGTTTGGAAGAGAAGTGCAGGAGGGGTTTGACGTTGATGCTGGGAGGTTGGGTGCTGAGAGCCTGCGAGGAGGCAGCGAGTGGGTTAACGGTGACAATCTGAGGGTGATGGAAAGTTCATCTTTCTTCGACATTGAGCCCCCGTCCTCCTGCTCATAACGGCTGCCACTAACTACCGCTGCCATCCCCTCCCAGACAGGGATTTGTCAGGTTGATCGAGGGCCTTCTGCCAACACATGTGTTGCATTGCGAGGCAATTGATGAGTTAGTGTTCAATCAAGTGATTGATTTAATTATGAAGAACTATATACACAAGACAGCAGCATGGGTCTTGTTCCCATGACTCCCAAGCTAACAACTGCCAAACCCCAACAGCCAGATCCGCGGCTAAATACCCGAGAGGCTAACGTCCACGTGCTCTGTTCCGATAGGCTCAGGGCCCATCACCTGACCCGTAAAGTATCGCCCCTTAATGGGGCCACGCTACCACATTCCTCCCCCATAAATTCCCTTACAGATCCCTGAAATACAGAAACCGATAGGTTCTTATTTACAGTTATGTACAGACAACGAGAGTTACCGTGAGGGAGCTCAAAGCAGAGTTCAGGAGGTAAGTCTATCAGGTAACTTCCTAACTTTTGCCGAACATCTCAACTTGGCCACTGGCTTTTCCCGACTAAACAAAGCAGTCGTGGTCGATTAGCTTGTTTTTTCATCAATGCTTTGAAAGTTTGAACAGCTCTTTCAGCCAACCCGTTTGATGCGGGGTGACAGCGGGATGGACTTACGTGCTGGATCACATAACGACGAGTTGGCTGGGAGGGAAGCACCGCCTCCACTTTCTGGTGTAGAGCATAAGTCACCGGTCTGGCGGACAATATTTTGGTGTTGCCTCCGGCTCTGCATGGATTGTTGCTTTCGCTTCTTTGATACATCCTCTCCTCTCTCTGGAAGATCACGCGGTATTTTTGTAGAAGCTCCTGGAAAACCCCGTTGGTGATAATATTTCTAACCAATTCAATTTGATTTTCTTCACCCAATCCCATCCGGTGAGGCCTGGCCTCTTTCCCTCCACAATGATTAATGGTAATTGGGCGGACTTATACAAGGTAAGTAAGGCGAGATCAAGTAAACGGTGTTTTACTTGATCTCGCCATACTTACCTTGTATACTTCTGATTTTTCTTCAGGGTCTTCCTCAAGCTTGCTCACTGGAGTTGCCAACGTCTTTTCTGGGGAACTTGCTGGGTTTTATGGCAATCAACAATAGTCCCATGGTCGTCATCGTAACTGAGACTAGTTTTATATTCCGGACTTATTGACTGAATTTAATTTTTTTTAAAAAGAATTTACAGTGCAGAAGGAGGCCATTCGGCCCATCGAGTCTGCACCGGCTCTTGGAAAGAGCACCCTACCCAAGGTCAACACCGCCACCCTATCCCCATAACCCAGTAACCCCACCCAACGCTAAGGGCAATTTTGGACACTAAGGGCAATTTATCACGGCCAATCCACCTAACCTGCACATCTTTGGACTGTGGGAGGAAACCGGAGCACCTGGAGGAAACCCACGCACACACGGGGAGGATGTGCAGATTTTGTCAGGATCATGGAGGGATTTGAACGTGTTTCCTGAGACCACTAGCCGGAGCCGCCTCTGGATTACCAGCCCAGTGACATCAGCACTTGGCCACCATCTCTCCGTTGAGCAAGGAAATTGGGATGCACAAAAGGCCATTCCGTTTCCCTGTCAGATCTGAGAATGTCCTTCAGTAGACGCCTGCAAGTGTTTCCAGAACGATAGTGGTCCGCCACCCCCGCCACAATACTCCCTCCACACCCCCGCACTGCACCCCCCCCCTCCTCCAGCTGACACAAAGCATCCCCATCCCTCTCACTGACGCTGCTCATTCCTCATCTACTCCATTCATAGGATCTTCGGCAAGGCTTGAAGGCCACTTGGCAACAGACAAAATGGGGCTCATGGGACAATGGAGCTTTGAAATAAAGTTACCGGTGCATAAACACTGACAATAAAAATGACAACGGGTTGAAGAATGACGGGGGTGCGGGCCAGCAGGCCTCACAGTGACAAATGGAATTGGACCAGCGAACAGAGGTAGACCTTTTAACCTGCCAACTTCGGCCCATACCCCTCAGACCTACTTTGGGAGGTGGTGGCCTGGACACCTTGCACGGGTGGGGGGACGGGGGGGGGATGGGGGGGGGAGGAGAGGGGGGGGGTGAATGGCATGTGTGAGCAAGTTTATACAGAGGTGGGAAAAGGCCTGACCCAAGAATTCCCAACGCAAAGGGGAAAGTCTCCTTAACCAATCAAAGCAAATGATTGGTGTCATGTGAGAGTACCTGTTTAAGCAATGTACCTTTAAGAAATGGAGCTGATCATATTACTGAAGTGATGTCACGGGGGGGGGGGGGGGGGCGGGGGGGGGGGGTGAAACTGAGCTCACTTCTACTTTTGGGAGTTTTTTAGTTTCAGTTTGAGAGAGCAACGGGGGGTGCCTGTGTGTTTTGATGAGAGCTGCAGGAAGAAAAGCAAGGTGCTGGAGCTGAAGTCAACCAAGCTGATATATCTTTGCCATCCAACAGAAAATATATATTAACTGTGACCTGGTGTGTTACTGTTTTTGTGAAGGTGAAGTCTTTTGGATGTGTAAACAGGAACAGTTTGCAGGATTGGGTAGTGTATTATTTTCGGGGTTATCTTTGAAGTAAGGGGGGTTAAGAGATCCAATGTTTATTTAAAAGGTTAATTTGAGTTCAGAGAATAAACATTGTTTTGTTTTAAAAACCACGTGTCCATAATTGTAATACCACACCTGGGGAACAAGCCGTGTGCTTCAAAAGCAACAATCCATTAAAGGGTTGAACTCCATGGTACATTTTGGGGTTCTGAAAACACTTCTCCCATAACATTGGGAAACAGGGAAAGGACAGAGAAGGATGAGTAAATTAGAGTGGGTGAATTCAATGACAGGTTAGACACTGAAAGAAAATAAAGGGAAGAAAATAAAGATTGAGAGAGAAAAAAGGAATTAGAAAAGAAAGCATGCTCAAAATTAAAAATTTCACATATTTTAAATTAATGGCTGAAGGAATGGGTCTCCACACTTGTGTCAGCAAAGTTTCTTGGCAGTGATTGGATATAGCTCGTCTCCAGCATTCACTCGCCAATGAGTATGATTGTCCACCGAAGATACTCCATGTTACTGGTCATGCGTTCTTCCCTTCTTCTTCCTCGTGTCTTCTCCTGAGGAGGGGGGGGGGGAGGATACATACACTGTTAGATAGTCCGACGCATGGAGCCCAGGGGGTGGGTAGCTGGTGGCTTCAATAGCCAGGGCAGCCAGCCATGGCAGCCGGCATGAGGTGCAGGGTGGGGGTTTGGCATCCCACTGGTGGTGGGGTGGGGGAAGGGGGGGTTATGAGTGTGTGGGATGGGGTGTTGGTGCCGGGGCACAGTGCTGCCTAGTCACCCTGGCCATCTTGGGGAGGCTATGCAGTTTCTTCCGGCAATGCTAGCTGCGTTTCCCACAGCGCTGACCGCCTCTGCCACCCGTGCCCAGGCACGTCGAAGCCTCCTTCCCGGGCCGGGGTACAGGGTCGCCTGCCTCTCCTCTATGGCGTCTAGGAGAGTCTCCAGTTCCACGTCGGTGAACCTCGGGGCCGCGCGTCCAGCTGCCATCGTTATGTCTGGGATGGCGTATGTGGGGAGTGAAGTGTGTAGGTGCGGCTGCGACTCGACAGCCTCGTGAGGGTTCATCTCGGACCTGGTGAATCCTGCACCATTTCTCATTGGAATCAATCGTGTTCCACATGGCGCAGGTGCCAACCCCTTAATTGCCATTGAACTGGTCCAAGCACGGCGCCAGGTTTGCTGTCATAGAACTCCACAAATCTTGCCCCGGTGTCAGCACTTATTCTCACGAACGGGGAATCCAGCCCCTGCTCTTCAGCCGACATCGCTGCACCAGTTACTCAGAAAGAGCAATGAGAATGGCCGCACGGTGGTGCAGTGGTTAGCACTGATGCCTCGCGGCGCCGAGGTCCCAGGTTCGATCCCAGCTCTGGGTCTCTGTCCGTGTGGAGTTTGCACATTCTCCCCGTGTTTGCGTGGGTTTCGCCCCCACAACCCAAAGATGTGCAGGGTAGGTGGATTGGCCGCGCTAAATTGCCCCTTAATTGGAAAAAATGAATTGGGTACTCTAAATTTTTTTTAAAACGAAAGAGCCATGAGCATCATTCACCCCACTGCTAATCTGGCCCGTTATAGGCAAGTCTCCTGCTCAAGAGTCATTTTTAACTGCTCGACTTTATTCATTCCCTTTAGTAATCAGTTCATCTGGTTCTAGTTGTTTAATTTACCTTTCAGAGCCACACTGATTTCTGGTGCATGTGCCATCAAATATATTGTTCTCGGATCTCTACATAATAACGTTCCACTTTATTGCTGTTATCAAAGTATTGATTTGATTGCGTAATGAATTCAATATTTGTGTGCACTCAATTGATCCAGAACAAATTCTGGTGGCAGTTTCTGGCTGTTGTTTCTTTTCTCTCTACTTGATCTCAGATTAGATGGGTGGGATTCTCCGACTCCCCACCGGGTCGGAGGATCGCCGGGGTGTGGCGTGAATCCCGCCCCCCGCCGGCTGCCGAATTCTCCGGCGCTGGGGTTTTGGCGTGGGCGGGAATCGCGCCGCGCCGGTCGGGGGGGTCGTTGGCAGCGCCCCCCCCCCCCCCTCCCCCAGCGACTCTCCGGCCCGCGATGGGCCGAGTGGCCGCCTGTTTGCGGCCGGTCCCGCCGGTGTAAATCACAACAGGTCCTTACCGGCGGGACCTGGCTCCACGGGCGGCCTGCAGAGTCCTCGGGGGGGGGGGGATCTGGCCCGGGGGGTGCCCCCACGGTGGCCTGGCCTGTGATCGGGGCCCACCTATCCGCGGGCGGGCCTGTGCTGTGGGGGCACTCTTCCCCTCCGCAACGGTCGCTGTTAATCTCTGCCATGGCCGGAGAACCCCTCTGCGCGTGGGCTGGGATGACGGCAGCACACGCTGGCGCTTCCGCGCATGTGCCAACTCACGCTGGCCAGCGGAGGCCCTTCGGCGCCAGTTGGCGTGACGCCAAACACTCCGGCGCCAGCCTAGCCCCTGAAGGTGCGGAGGATTCCGCAGCTACGGGGTGGCCCGACGCTGGGGTGGTTCAAGCCACTCCTTGGCCCACCCCGCCGGTTCGCGGAGAATCCCGCCCGATGTTCCAGGTGGTCTCACTGATTCCATGTAAGTTATCATCATGTATGAAATTTCTGACTTTCCTTTCTCTCCTGTGAAGATTGTTCTCGATCCGAATGAGCAGGTTCTTCCCGGAGGTGGAGGACGAATGTGAACGGTGCCAGAGGGGCCTGGCCAGCCACACCCCCATGTTCTGGGCTTGCCTCAGACTTGTTGGGTTCTGGACAGCCTTCTCCGAGGCGATGTCCAAGGTTGTGGGGGTGAGGGTGGAGCCGTGCCGAGAGTGGCCGTCTACAGGGTGTTGGACCAGCCAGAACTACATATGAGGAAGTGGGTCAACACCCTGGCGTTTGCTTCCCGAATCGTACACCGGAGAATCCTGCTCGGCTGGCGATCAGCAGCACCGCCCAAGGCCGTCTCGCTGACCTGGCGGAATTTCTCCACCTGGAGAAGATCAAGTGCACCATCCGAGGGTCGGACGAGGGCTTCCACAAAGCGTGGGGGCAATTCGTCGGCCTGTTCCAAGGCCTGTTCGAGGCAAACAGTGACTAGGTAGAGAGGAGGGGGAGACAAGGGAAGGCACACACAAGAGAAAGGGGCAGAGGGGGGAGGAGAGGGAAAGGAAACACAGGGAGAAGGGGAGGAGGAGAATGGCCACGCAGGTCCCCCACCCCAGGGGAGACGGTAAAACTAAGAGGGGAATTAAACTACCAATGTTGGAAGGCGAGAGGGGGGGAGGGAGGAGGGGACCTCATATAAAAACCGGTGTAAATGAACCATAAACATGTTGCCAGAGGCCCCCCCCCCCCCCCCCCAGCGATACTCTGGTCCCGACCGGCCGAATCCCCGACGCCGTGGTTCTAACCCTGCCTGGCCGGTCGGGACTCTCGTACGGACGCTGCGGACTGAGTCCGCAGCCGCGCTGGTGAGGGGGCGGGGGGGATCAAAGCACGGGGAGGGCTATGGGCGGCCGGGGCGGCGATCGGGCGGGTCACATGGAGCGGCGCGGGGCAGATCGGTGGGACCTTGTCTGTTGGTCGAGGTCCACCGGCTGATTCCGCCATCGCGTTCGGCGCGGCCGCTGGAGGCCGGCGCTGTGCGCGGACTCGGAACCGGATGTGCGGGGACCCGTATCCGCTGCCAAAGCTGCGTGAAGCTCCCCGGGTCCCTGCCAGCCCCCTGCAGGTAAGTGCTCTTTATTTTTTTGAGGAAAGTCTGGAGTGTAACGCCAGCGTTTTTACGCCTGCCTGGGGCCATCGCCCCATTTCTGGAGCATCCAGCCCGATACATGTACTGGAAAATATCAACAAAAATATTTTTTAAGAAAAGATTGTTCTCGATCACAAAGTAGGTTACAAGGTGACCAGACGGCAACGCGGCCATTGAGAAAATCTGGTTGCGGAAGAACATAATTTCCCCAGTTCGCCGTCAAAGTTTTGAAACACAAAGTAGCAGTGAACAGATTTCGGTGTCGACTTGGCTTTGCATCAAAAAAGAAGAGATGTAGCGGTATTACCAACCGGTATAGCCAGCTGTGGGGCCTGTGCAGCGAGAAATTCTGCATGTTTCCGGGATTTTCTAGGTCTGAGGAAAACCCGATCAATAACCGCATCCTTGGGTTTTCACAATGAACTACCCACAAGGCAAATATTACACTGACCCACAATCAAGGGTGTTCAAACTTCAAGTCCTTTTCATTGCTCTGGATAAATATTGCGTAATTGTTTTTTTTTTTTTTGCGATGTTTTATTTCTCTTATTTTACGGACATGTTTCACACCGTAAAAAGTTTTCTTCTCAGGTTTTGTTCACCTCCTTTTGCAAGTTTTTTTAACAGCCGCCCTCTGTAGTTTTCACATTGTGAAGAATGTTTAATAAGAGTCTGACTGTGTCCTTTAACTTTGCCCCCCCCCCCCCCCGACAGCTGTTTCAATTTTCTAATTCCGGCATCTCATTAATTTACCTTCTTCTTCGGTTGGCTACAGTTCACCTGCTGCACTGTATGACCCCCTGACCTGCGATTATTAAATGGAGGTTCGCTGTATTCCAGCTTTCAATAAAGCCTGTGTTTCCGAGCGCCTCATAGGTCGCTCCCAGCCAGCAGCAGAAGCAGTTTTCAAAACCCTTTTCGGTGCATATTTCGTTCTTCATAATGTGAGTTCTGAAGTTAATCATTCAATCAACAAATGAGTTTGTATTCACATTGTACAATTGTCCTTCAAAGACAAATCTGCAGTTTGAGGCTTCATCGTATTTTTACAGGAAACCTCCAAGAAGGCCCCAGGCTGCATGAAGTCAGTTAATGCAACATGACCTGTCATCACTGTCTCACAATCAATCACTCACGAGGCGAGGAGAGATGAAGTCAATCGATGGCTTTATTACGCAGTCTTGTTCCCCAGCAGCTCGGTTACAGAATGCGACTGCTGGGAGAACCCGGGTTCTTAAACTCCGCCTTACTGGGTGGAGCCAGCAGGCGGCAAATCCAATCAGGACCCAGTGTCTGTCCACCAATAGCCTCTCGGCATCATTGGGTACCGTACTACCCCTAATACATATCACCATATTCACCCCTTGTTAAAAAAGAACCCGGCGGGGTGGTGGGTCGCATGGTGGTAGGGTTTTACAAGGTCAGTACTGGGATTCCATTAACACAATGGCGATGCATCAATATCAACGGTTAACTATTTACAATGCCGCTTTTACTGGGCTAGTGAATTATTTACAGATCTTGCTTTGTCACGCAGATTCAATGAGTCGAGTGGGTGCCCTGGTCATCCTTGCTGATCGTCTCAGCTCAGGTGGTGGTGCAGGCGTTGGCTCGGGCACTGTCGTCTCTGGGAGCGTTGCGATGTTTGTTCCTATTTCACTACTCCTGGGCGGGCACGGGAGGAGGACCGATCCACCCGGGAAGGGAGCGGCTGTGGGGTGCGAAGGCGGAAGGGAGGGGGTGATTGGTGTTGGGGGGGTGTGGGGAGCTCCGGCGGGCGCCAGGTCCCGCAGGGAGACTTTGTCCTGTCGGCCGTCGGGGTATGCCACGTAGGCGTATTGAGGGTTCGCATGGAGAAGATGAACCCTCTCGACCAACGGGTCCGATTTGTGCGCCCGCACATGCTTTCGGAGCAAGATGGGTCCTGGGGCTGCCAGCCAGGTCGGAAGTGACGTTCCAGAGGAGGACTTGCTAGGGAAGACAAGGAGGCGCTCGTGAGGCATTTGATTAGTTGTGGTACACAGCAGCGACTGGATGGAGTGGAGGACATCCGGGAGGGCTTCCTGCCAACGGGAAACTGGGAGACTTCTGGACCGTAGGGCCAGTAGGACAGTCTTCCAGACCGTACCGTTCTCCCTCTCTACCTGACCGTTCCCCCGGGGGTTGTAACTGGTCGTCCTGCTCGAGGCGATGCCCTTGCTGAGCAGGAATTGACGCAGTTCGTCGCTCATGAAGGAGGACTCCCTATCGCTATGGATGTAGGCGGGGAAACCGAACAGTGTAAAGATGGTGCAGAGGGCTTTAATGACTGTGGCCGCGGTCACGTCGGGGCAGGGGATGGCGAAAGGGAAACGGGAGTATTCGTCAACCACGTTCAGGAAGTACGTGTTGCGGTCGGTGGAGGGGAGGGGGCCTTTCAAGTCCAGACTGAGGCGCTCAAAGGGTCGGGTAGCCTTTATCAGGTGCGCTCTATCTGGCCTGAAAGAGTGCGGCTTGCACACTGCGCAGATTTGGCAGTTTCTGGTGGCTGTTCGGTCCTCCTCGACGGAGTACGGGAGGTTGCGGGTCTTCACAAAGTGGTAGAACCGAGTGACCCCCGGGTGGCAGAGGTCCTCGTGGAGGGCTTGGAGACTGTCCACTTGTGCGTTGGCACATATGCCGCGGGATAGGGCATCGGACGGCTCGTTCAGCTTTCCGGGACGATACAAGATCTCATAATTATATGTGGAGAGTTCGATCCTCCACCGCAAGATCTTGTCGTTCTTGATCTTGCCCCGCTGTGCATTATCGAACATGAAGGTTACCGACCGTTGGTCAGTGAGGAGAGTGAATCTCCTAGCGGCCAGGTAATGCCTCCAATGCTGCACAGCTTCTACTATGGCTTGGGCTTCCTTTTCCACTGAGGAGTGGCGGGTCTGCCCGCTTGGTTGAGAGTGGCCGCCAGAGCTACGTCGGATGCATCGCTCTCGACTTGGAAGGGGGAGGACTTGTCGATTGCGTGCATCGTGGCCTTTGCGATATCTGCTTTGATGCGGCTGAAGGCCTGGCGAGCCTCTGTCGACAGGGGAAAGACAGCGGACTGAATTAGCGGGCGGGCCTTGTCCGCGTAGTTGGGGACCCACTGGGCGTAATAAGAGAAGAAGCCCAGGCAGCGTTTCGGGGTTTTGGAACAGTGGGGGAGGGGGAACTCCATGAGGGGGCGCATGCGTTCAGGGTCGGGGCCTATCACTCCATTATGCACTACGTAGCCAAGGATGGCTAGACGGTCGGTGCTAAACACGCATTTTTCCCTGTTGTAGGTGAGGTTGAGGGCGTTAGCGGTCTGGAGGAATTTGCGGAGGTTGGCGTCGTGGTCCTGCTGGTCATGGCCGAAGATGGTGACGTTGTCGAGGTACGGGAACGTGGCCCGTAAACCGTGCTGGTCAACCATTCGGTCCATCTCCCGTTGGAAGACCGAGACTCCGTTAGTGACGCCGAATGGAACCCTTAAAAAGTGGTAGAGCCGCCCGTCTGCTTCGAAGGCACTGTACTTGCGGTCGCTCGGGCGGCTGGGGAGCTGATGATATGCGGACTTAAGGTCCACGGTGGAAAAGACCTTGTACTGTGCAATCCGATTGACCATGTCGGATATGCGGGGGAGAGGGTACGCATCTAGTTCCGTGTACCTATTGATGGTTTGACTATAGTCAACGACCATCCTCTGCTTCTCCCCGGTCTTTACAACTACCACCTGGGCTCTCCAGGGACTATTACTGGCTTGGATTATGCCTTCCTTCAGCAGCCGCTGGATGTCAGACCGGATAAATGTTCGGTCCTGGGCGCTGTACCATCTGCTCCTAGTGGCGACGGGTTTGTAATCCGGGGTGAGGTTCGCAAACAAGGAAGGCGGTTCAACCTTGAGGGTCACGAGGCTGCAGATAGTAAGTGGGGGTAGAGGGCCGCCGAATTGGAACGTTAAACTCTGAAGGTTACATTGAAAATCTAACCCCAGGAGAGTGGGAGAGCAGAGGTGGGGGAGGACATAAAGTCGGTAATTTTTAAACTCTCTCCCCTGCACCGTTAGGTTCCCGATGCAGAACCCTTTGATTTCTACGGAATGGGATCCAGCTGCCAGAAAAATCTTTTGGGTACTTGGGTGGATTGAAAGAAAACAGCGTCTTACCGTATCCGGATGGATAAAACTTTCCGTGCTCCCAGAGTCGATCAGGCATGGCGTTTCGTACCCGTTAACCAGCACCGTCGTCGTTGCCGTTTGGAGCGTCTGGGGCCGCGACTGGTCAAAGGTCACCGAAGCCAACCGCGGTTGCTGCATCGGGGAGTTTTCTTCAGGCCCCGTGGAGCCGTCCATGCTGGGGTCCTTGGCTCTCAGCCAAGATAGCGGCGTCCACGGATCGCACGCGGTCGGGGGCGGACAAAATAGCCGCGCCCATGAATCGCACGTGGCCGGAGGGTCACAAGATGGCGGCGCCCATGGAGTCCGGCACCCGAAATGGCGGCGCCCGTTGGCCGCACATGGATCATTGGGGGGGTTGAGTCTGTGGTCCCAGTTCTCCCCCGGAGATTGCAGCGAACTCCCGGGACTGGCGCACCGCTGAATAGTGCCCCTTCTTGCCGCAACTTTTACAGGTGGCCGAGCGGGCCGGGCAGCGCTGCCGGAGGTGTTTCGACTGCCCGCAAAAATAGCAGCGGGGCCCCCCCGGATGGTCTGGTGCTCTGGCCATGCAGGCTTGCGGGGGGGATGGGGGTGCCCGGGAGTCGGTTGCGGCGGGGGTCCACGGAGCCCAAGGGACTGCCGCGCGGTCGGGGGCGTAAGCGCGGACATTCTGTGATGCCACATCGAGGGAGGCCGCAAGGGCCCGTGCCTCCGTGAGCCCCAGTGAGTCTCTCTCCAGCAGTCGCTGGCGAATTTGGGATGAGGTCATACCTGCTACGAAAGCATCCCGGATTAGGAGTTCCGTATGTTGGTTAGCCGTCACCGATGGGCAGTTGCAGCTCCTTCCCAGTATTAGCAGCGCGCTGTAGAACTCGTCCAGCGATTCTCCAGGGATTTGCCGTCTCATCGCGAGTTGGTGGTGTGCGTAGACCTGATTTACAGGCCGAATGTAGATCCCTCTGAGCATGGTGAGCGCCGTCGGGAAATCCTCCGCATCTTCGATGGGCGTGTAGATCTCCGGACTCACCCTGGAATGCAGGACCTTCATTTTCTGGTCTTCTGTAGGTCTGCCGGGGGCCGTTCGGAGGTATCCCTCAAAGCACGCTAGCCAGTGTTTAAAAGTGGCCGCTGAGTTTGCTGCATGGTGGCTGATTCACAGACACTCCGGGGCAATCCGGAGCTCCATAGTCCTTTAAAGTGTGCGTAATAAATTGTAGCAAAATCAATCACTCACGAGGCGAGGATTGATGAAGTCAATCGATGGTTTTATTACGCAGACTTGTTCCCCAGCATCTCGGTTACAGAATGCGGCTGCTGGGAGAACCCGGGTTCTTATACTCCGCCTTACTGGGTGGAGCCAGCAGGCGGCAGATCCAATCAGAACTCAGTATCTGTCCACCAATAGCCTCTCGGCATCACTGGGTACCATCACTACCCCTAATACATACCACCACAATCACAAATACTATAGTCATCGTAAATCAAGAAAAACAGCAGAAAATGTTGGATAAATTCAGCGAGCTGGATTCTCCAATTTCGAGACTAAGTGCTGACGCCGGCGTGGGAACAAAGCAAAACCTCCACCGATCCTCCGCCTGGTCGGGGGCTCGCAGGTACGCAGCTTAATGCCCGCGACTCCAGCTGGGGGCATGGCTGGAGAATTGCCGGGTCCGTGCAACATGGCGCCGGCAGCAAGCAGACCCGGCCTGCCAATTAATGCCCCTCTTTTGCCAGGTTTGCCACCCCTGGACCACCAGTGCCCCCAGCCCCCGCCAAATCCCCCCGTGCCCGCGGACTGGCTCCCCCCCACCCCCGACTGTGGCAGCGCTGGACTCAGTCCGCAGCCCCCACGCCAGGTTCACGGAAAGAAATAGCATGAGTGACCCACGTCGTCGGGAACTCGGCCCATCGGGGACGGAGCATCAGGGGAGGGTTTCAGGTAATGCCCGGGGGCCATCTATACCGTGTGCAGCATTCTCTGCGAGTACACTATTTTGGAGGAAACGGAGCATCGCAAAAGCAATGCCGCCCCCCCCCCCCCGATTTCGGCACCAACGGGGGTTCTCCGGCCGATCGCCGAATGCAATTTTGGCGTCGGAGGCTGGAGACTCCCGCCCAGCAGGTCTGGCAGCATCTGTGGAGAGAGAATCAGAGTTGATGGGTGGTATTCTCCCATGTCCCCACCGAGCAGGTTCAATGGTGGGTGGGACAGGGGGGTGGGGGCAGAGTTCAGCAAGACCGTCCAGAAATTGGTTTTACACGGGCGTCAATTTTCCCGCAGGACCTTCCGCTGCTGCCCATCATGGCTGGTCAGGAAACTCGCTGGAGGTCGATGTGAAATGGGATGCAAATTAAGGCCCAACTACTCACTCCCAATTCTCCGTGATGTCAGCGGGAAAACATCCCGGAGCAAAAACCATCTGGAACAATGTGGCGCCCAGATGTGAGGATTCACCTGAACAATGCATGGGGCTGCCTCCGGAGTGTGGGATGGAGGCCGCCCATAGCCCTGAATCCTGAAACACCACAGCAGTGGGTGGGGGGGGTCATCTACAGGTGGACCTTCCAAATTCAGTGTCCAAGACTGGAGGGGGGGGGGGGGGGTCCATCTTCCGGACTCAGAGTGTTCCTGGAGATTCATCTTGATTTTCAGGAGGTCCGTCTTCTTTATTCAATAGTGGGGAAGTGGTGTGAGGCACCTTTTCAATCTGGCGCTCGAATACAATGGCGGACTGTCCACCATCAGGCCTGCCCTGCCGCAGAATGCGGCACAAAACGCCTGGGTGTATAATCAAGCAGCTTCAGGCCGGAGAACACGCCATTTCCCACCACAGGACCTGGTCCCAGAATGAGAGAATTCTGCCCAGTGTTTCAAACCCATGGGACTTCTCTTCAGATCTCTGAAAGGAGTCACATTGGCCAAAAACGTTAGCTCTTGTTTCTTTCTCCGCACAAGACCTGCCATTACTTCAGTTGAATTAGGATTCATGAGAGGTGCATCATAATTTAGGAAAAATGTTGTCACAGTGCCAATGGCTGACTGGAGATGATTTAACAAACCTTGGGCGAGGGTCAAGGTTGAGAAGGCGGGGCCTTCATGAATAACCTCAGCTGGTATGGAATTGAACCAGTGCTGTTGGCATTGCTCTAGCACAGTGGTTAGCACTGTTGCTTCACAGCGCCAGGGTCCCGGGTTCGATTCCCAGCTTGGGTCTCTGTCTGTGCGGAGTCTGCACGTTCTCCCCGTGTCTGCGTGGGTTTCCTCCGGGTGCTCCGGTTTCCTCCCACAAGCCCCGAAAGACATGCCGTTAGGTAATTTGGGCATTCTGAATTCTCCCTCCGTGTACCCGAAGAGGCGGCAGAATGTGGCAACTGGGGACTTTTCACAGTAACTTCATTGCAGTGTAAGCCTACTTGTGACACTAATAAAGATTATTATTATTATTATATCACAAACCAGCCATCCAGCCAGCTGAGCTAACATGTTAGCAGCCTACACACCAGTTGGGTTTATCTGTAAATGGCTTTTTTTCTGGTTATTTAGCTCATTTGTATCCAAGTCATTTGGACATTCACTTACTAGATGTCTTGTCAGGTCACATTAACGTTCAGTCTGTTGCTCCCTCTTCTAAGCTTTGAAAATGTGTTCAATGCTACCGACTTGAAAATGCTTGACTTCAACTCCTGTTTTGATGGCAACGAATCTATGAATTGAAATGGCTTCAATTAACCTTGATTTCCTATTGCTAATGTCTTGTACCTTACAGTGATGGAACACTAAACCCCGTTACACATCTTATACATTGTTCAATTTCACTAAACATGCCACTTGCCGAGAATACAGAACATAATGGAGTTTGGGAGATTTAAATATACAATGCGCCAGCAGACCAGACGACGAAACTAGGTCCTATTTCTGTCAGAGAATAAGTAGAGCTGTCAATGCCTAAACATCTAATAAAATTGAGTCTAAGATTTGGCATTTGTCATGCTGTCTGTCCGCTGACTATAAAGATCTGTAGCTGCTGAGTGCCTGGGATCTGTCAATCAAAGCATCGGTGATGGGGAATATTTTTAACCTAATTTTCTGAGTGGGAAACTGGCAGGATGGGTTTTACATCCTGCCTAAAATCAATGGAGGGTAAGGTCGAAGTGTGTAAAATCCTGTCTGATGAGTTTGATTAAGATTACCCCCAATGTGTCCGACAAGAAGTTACATTAGAAATCAGCAAAGCAGCAATTTCTGCAATTTCAAAATTGCTAATAGTGGTCTTCTTTCAACCTATTCCGAGTTCCTGGAAGCGATTATTCTATCTTTTGCTCCTGAGGAGAGGTGTACGTACCTCTTGGCATTAACAATTACCCGTGTGCAATAGATTAACCAAACTGAATTGTCTCTACAATTAAGTGAAATATCGAACACAGACTAGAAGCTCACACAAGCTCAAATATTTATGGAGAATGTTTTTGATAAAATTAAGCTGAACAAAATTCTAAATCCACTAATGAACAAAATGTAAATGTGCCTCAATGGGCTGGATTCTGTGCTCCTGCGGCTTTGTCCACAGGATCCGTCTGGTCTTATGACCAGGAGGTCGGCGATGCCCCTGCATCGACCGTCCGCCCAGCTTTACCTGCGGATACGAGAGGAGAATGGTGGAGTCTGTGGCTGCGCATGCAGTAAGTAAGAGCAGTCACAGCTCAGCTCCACCCACACACTGACATCACTGCAGCTATATGATAAACACCCATTTCTTAAAGGTACATCCACTACAGCAATTTGATAACCATCCATTTCTTCAAG
The DNA here is from genome assembly GCF_047496885.1 of Scyliorhinus torazame. NCBI lineage: Eukaryota > Metazoa > Chordata > Chondrichthyes > Carcharhiniformes > Scyliorhinidae > Scyliorhinus > Scyliorhinus torazame. Next base: position 139,664,199 of record NC_092725.1, read on the forward strand.
GTACTCTCACATGACACAATATTCTTCAGACAATTCCTTACCCTTTCCAATAACAACGTCTGATCTAGTGAAAAAGTGCATTGTAGTCAATGAAGGGTCCCGAAAAATGAGTCAAAATTTGTTTATTTCCTACTCACTGTTGTGTTCTGCTATCTTGTCCAGCAGTGATGCAACAGAACTGCTGGTGACTAACCAGAATGATGTTTTATTAATTTACACGTGGCTAAGTAACAATACGAATCTTATGCAGACTAAGTTATTACTGAGTTTATCTAGACTCTCCTGGAACTTGACTTATGTGCGACTGATTTTCAGTATGCTTTACAACCTTTCTGATCCGAGTGCCTTGTCCCATGACCACTGTTGCGAGACCGCGTGGTTGATCTGTACCGCCACCTGCTGGCTGGAGGTGTACCTTTTGCTTTCCTTGTCTACCCTCCCCCCAGCTCTATCTTTCAAATGGCCCTGGAGAACCTACTACCTTACCACATTTCCAGAGCCCCCCCCCCCCCCCCCCCCCACCCCACCAAAGTGTTTGCTGTCATCGCTCTGAAACTGACAGGAGCTCTGGGGCTGGAGTTTACTTTACAGGTTTCTGAACCCAGCTACTCGGCTCAAATAAGGATCAGAACCCCGCAATTTGTTGGGAAAGGCCAGAGAGCAAGCCTGCTGTCCAACGAAGGATAGCGACTGGGCTCTTGAATCTGGAGGGCCAATCCAAGGTCTTCCAAGGATTTCATGGCAGGGAAGGTAGTGAGGGGGTGCTTCAAGACGGAGGCACCCTATCACGAACATTTTTTTAAATTTAAATTGAACAAAAATAGCTTTTGCAACCAGGCCACGACTTGGTTGGGAGAAAGTTAGGGAGCCCCTCGACAGGTGGCCAATGGCATCTGCCGCAGCCGGGATGGCAGAGGCGGGCTCTCGGCTTGCCTGGGATGCTGCACCCCTAGTCTCCACCAGGCACCTAAACCAGCAAAATGCAGCCGAACACTAACCCGGATCTTTGCTCAGGAATCAGGTCGCTCGGGTTTGGACATCGCCCAGTTTTCCGTGTCTGCCTTGGGAAACATTCTCACGGATTTTCATCCCAAGCGGGGTAAGGGGAACATGGGAATCAGGCATATAATGCAATCAAGCACACTCCAGAAGCAGATTGGGGTGGCTACAGAGGAGGTGCCAAGTTCCAAGGCAAGCTGTTTAAATGGTGCATCTCAGTGCTCTGCCGAATCTTCCTAGTTGCTTGGTTTAATATTCGGCCCCCTGAATCTCACTCCTCACACCACTCACCCCCGCACCCATGCTCAGGCCCCATTCATGCCATCTTCTGCCCTCATTCGCCCCATGACCCCCATACCCTCCATCCCAACTTAATGCCAACTCTTGCATCCCTCCACACAACCCCATGGCCCCGCATACCCTCCAAACCAAGTTCATGCCAGCATATGAACCCCCCCCCCCACCGACCACCTTTTTCCCTTTCACCCTCCATGTCAATTAATCCAGTATCAGGCATGTTGTAATGAAATAAAATAAATATACTATTGTTTAAAAAAAAACTTCCCAGTCATGAAAGCCTGTTCAAAACATTTTAATCCCCTATAAAAACAAATAATTGTATTCATAACCCCACATCAAAGACAACTAATCCTTTATTAACTGTGAATTTGGAATCATAGAATTTACAGTGCAGAAGGAGGCCATTCGGCCCATCGTGTCTGCACCGGCCCTTGGAAAGAGCACCTCATTTAAGCCCATGCTACCACCCTATCCCCGTAACCCCACTTAATGTTTCTGGACACTATGGGCAATTCAGCATGGTCAATTCACCTAACCTGCACATCTTTGGACTGTGGGAGGAAACCGGAGCACCCGGAGGAACCCACGTAGACATGGGTAGAACATGCAGACTTCGCACAGACAGTGACCCAAGCCGGAAATCAAACCTGGGACCCTGGAGCTGTGAAGCAACTGTGCTATCCACTGTGCTACCGTGCAGTCCTCTACTGAGATAATGATAGGCTGTGGAAAGCAGCCAAGCATTAATAATGACATAATGATAACCCTTGGGGTAATGTAACTGCTGCTGTAACTGTTAGATCATACTTGCTTCACTGACACAGGTAGTCTGGTTGAAAAGTATTTTTAAAGGGCTGGAAATTTAAATAACTTAACAGCTTGATGGTTCTCTGGACCTTATCCCCCCTTCAAGAGCTCTTGCCGCAATAAAAGTTTGTAACTCCCACACTGAAGATATAGCCTTGCTATAATGAAAATGGGGTCTGTTTGAAGTCAGCACTGAGTCCAAATATTCAAGAAGAGTGTGGGTTTTCCTATTTTGTGATTCATTTCCGCTACCGGCAAAAATGAGATCTCGTGAAAATGGGGGTGGGCCTTCCAGATCCAGAACCGCCACTCATTTTTAAACATCCGGGGAGTCACCATGACTCGATCACATTATTCAGCGAGATTATTAACTTTAAACAAACATTACATTGTTAGTGAATGATTTTAGCAACTGCATATAAAAAATAAATGTAATTCGTATTTGAGGATTTTGTGAAATGCTCTGTCTGATGCCTTTGGGCTCAGGTTTTGAGAGTGCCGACAGGTGCCCTTAAACTGCAATTAACTCCACTTGATGGCATTTGAAATGACAATCAGAAATGCATTCTTTCAGGATTAATGTGTCAGTTGCAGCAGGTTGATGTCTGGAATCTACAAGAACATATCTGTGCAATGACAGTTTGTCAAAGTAAAAAGGCCTGGAGACAAAAAGGGTCAGAAATTGCCGGAGAAGTTATTTTGTGGGCTGTTCTTGGCCAGCGTGTCTGGAGTTTCTGACAGTATCCCATTAGCTGAGCTCAGATTATTTACACATTATTGCATATTTGGGTGGCACGGTAGCACAGTGGTTAGCACTGTTGCTTCACAGCGCCAAGGACCCGGATTCGATTCCCGGCTTGGGTCACTGCCTGTGCGGAGTCTGCACGTTCTCCCCGTGTCTGCGTGGGTTTTCTCCGGGTGCTCCGGTTTCCTCCCACAAGCTCCGAAAGACGTGCTTGTTAGCTGAATTGGTCATGAAAATGAATTTTCATTTCATTACTGAATTCTCCCTCTGTGTACCCGAACAGGTGACGGAAAGTGGCGAATAGGTGTTTTTCCCGGGTGCTCTACGCTGCCGGCATGCTAGCCCCCAGCAAAACGGGGAATCGGTGGCCATTTTGCGTCCTTTTTTCTGGCGTAAAACGCCACCGTTCTCACGCCGGCGCGTGGGTACACAGCCCCGGAATCGGAGAGTCCAGCCCCTAATCTTTTCAATTCTAATTTCCCTGACCACCCCACCCCCTCCCCTCCCCTAACAGCAAGACTCAATACTAGAGATACACTGCACCCTGAGGGCAAAGATTTCAGGATTAAAATGTATAGACCGAGTTATGTACTTCCCATATTTATGTGAGCCCAGAGATTTCAATATATCCAGATCATCGGAGGCCAGACAAAGCCCCCACCCCACCAAATGCATGTCAAGACCCCATGGAATCCCAAAGTAATGACTCCATGGAAATCGTCTGGGGAGTTTGATTTCCGATTGGAAATTCCCTTGCTCCCTGGCATGCTCCAAAAATGCTTCCAACTCTGAGTTATAGTCCGAGCCTTTGGACAGTTCCATCTCATTTACCTGGATAGTTACTCTGGAAATGTTAGACAGAGAAGACATAGTCTAATTCCCAGGTAACTATATAACTGACCCGCCCCCCCCTCCCTCCCCCATACCGTCCTCCCAATCTGACCTGACCAGTCCCCACCACCTGAATACCCTCTGACCTGACTACCCCTGACTCATCTACCCCTCTCAACCCACCAACCCAATACCCACCTGCCCACCTTCCATACTGCGCCCATGCCACTTCACTCACCTGGCACGCTAGCCATTCCATTCACTTACCTCACTCACTGGACCCATCTACCTCACCCACCAGACCAGTTCACTCATTCATCCACTCACCCATTGGCCAAAATTCACACCGGACATTTAAAATTACTTTACGGCAGCTAATGTTGATTAAAAAAAAGGGGTGGGGGGAATGGCTTCTGCGAAGATTCCTGTGCTGAGGGAGGTCTTCAGCGCCGTGGATTGGAGGTTGGATCCTTTTCAACGTGTGCAGGTAAGTGCGTAGCTTTATAAATAAAAATGTTATTCCGTTCTCAGGATTACAAAGCCAGCGCACAGAGCGGACGGGGAAAGTCCCTGATCCATCTCCTTGCTTTCTCCAAAAACAATTCAAATTCAGTCCAATTCATGGTCCCCAGGCAAGAGACAAACAAGGTGCAAACTGACAAGAGCAGGGATCACACCTGATCCCAGGCTTGACCCGACAACTTGATCGCAGCGAAGAAGCGATAAGTGGATATTTTCCTGTCTGATCGGAGTTGAACGCAGGTATTCCGACTCTGATCGGGAATTTTGGAACGTTTTCATATGACACCAACACATTTGTGTTGGGTCCACCCTCAATGTGACTGGAATTTCACGGGGAGGAAATCAGCAAGTCCCCAAATTCTCCTCCTCCACATTCAGATAAAGACTTACTAATTCTGAAGTGGTTGAAGCTTTGGGCCTAATAGATTTTAGACCTATTTATTCTTATTTATGAACGATAATTTTATACAAACAGGCTTTTTTTTGTCACGTTCAGCAAAAAAAATAAAAAAAATTATTCTTAGGAGCTATGAAAACAAAATGCTGAGGATGCTGGAAATCTGAAATAAAAAGTGCCGGAAATACCCAGCAGGTCTGGCAGCGTGTGTGGAGGGAGAAAAACAGAGCTCATGTTTCGAGTCAATTGTGACTTCTTCAGACTCTGTATCATCTTAGTCCCTCCTGCTGACTCCAGAGATCCACTAGCATTTTCACTTCCCGTAACATTTTGAGGTTAGTAAAATGAAGTAAGCCTTGCACTAAGATTAGCTATTGTCGAGATTAAATATTGAAACTTGTGTGTGGACAGTATTATTTTGTCTTGCTGCTGCCTTAACGATAAATGTTGCTCGCGGCAGAACTCTACAACAAAGTTGTGTTGTTTCTTTTTCAGAGATAGATAAACCCGGAATCAAAGTGACAAGATAATTGTCAGTCTTTCTGGAACAATTCAAATCGTCAAGGTGGAAATTGCACTGCTGAATATTATCTTGTCATTTGATGTGACTGTCGGCAGTTACTTCTGCCAAGCCAATATAATGCTGGTATTTTGTCATGTTTGGTGCACTTAACAGCGTGAAATTGATCCATTTACACAAAATGATTTGGAAGAGGCACATTTGTGTTTTATTCTCACAAAGCTACTGAGATAGACTTTTTCAAATGTTTCAATGAAGCAAAAATTCTTCTGTTGGTTCTGCATACATTCTAAGGTCAGCATCAGCGCTTAATGGTAAATCAGAGGCAGGCCACTTTAGAAATTGCAGGGAATAGATGAAAATTCACGTGCCAAATTGGCTGCATTGTTATTAAAGTCTATTGTGCGGACAATATTAAATTATTTGAGTGTATTTTAGAATCATAGAATCCCTATAGTCCAGAAGGAGGCCATTCGGCCCATCAAGTCTGCACTGACCGTCCGAAAGAGCTAGGCTCACTCCCCCACCCTTTCCCCGTAACCCCACCTTTTGGCACTGAGGGGAAGTTTAGCACGGCCAATCTACCTAACCTGCACATCTTTGGTGGAGTTTTTTTGTGAGGGGAGTTTTCTTACCCAAGGCACTCGGGCAGAATGGGGCAGACTGCAAGTACTGACCATTCTGTCCCTTAGCCAATTCTCACCCACTGCCGTTTCAGCCCACGTTTGGTGTCTGGAGATCCTGTCGGCAAAACAGAGATGAGGTCCCATGATGTCATTTGAACTCCAGCCGTAGTTTAAAACCAAATAGCGAAATCGCACCTGTGATTATGAGAGTATGAAGAGGGATTAGGCATTGCAAGAGTTAAATCGCTTTTTGATATAACTGCTGTTCAGCAAAGTCCAGAGATTTCAAACTTTCAGGACAAGTTGACTGATTCTTATTATTCGAAGAGAGAGGAAAGGCACAGGGTGAAGTTCAGAACTGTCTACATCCTCATCTTCTATCTCTCTCTCTCCTGTCTGTACGAGTACACCGTGAACTTCTTCATATTTGTTGAACCATAGTCAAACTTGAATTCTATTTGATTCGCTTTTGCTTTTTTTTTCAGCAATCAGCTTTGCTAAGCCTCAGCTTCATATTTCGGTTGCAATCGTATGGATTTATGGTTTGTCGTGTAGTTTTGGTCTCCTTCTCGAAGAAAGGATTTACTTGCCGTAGACGGACTGCAGCGAAGATTCACCAGGCTGATTTCTGGGATGGCAGAGTTGTCGAGGATGAGGAGAGATAGGGTCAACTGGGCCTATGCTCACTGGAATTTAGACAAATATGAGGGGGTCTCATTGAAACGTTTAAAATTCTGACAGAGCCGGAACAACTGGACGCAGGGATATTATTTCCAATGGCTGGTGTGTCTAGAACTAGAGGTCACAATTCCAGGATATATGGTCGGCCATTTAGGACTGAGGTAAGGAAACATTTCTTCACTCAGAGAATGGTGAATCTGTGGAATTCTCTACCACAGAAGTCTGTGGAGGCCAACTCACTGAATATATTTAAGAGGGAAATAGACATATTTCTAGACTCTATAGGTGTCAAGGGGTGTGGGGAGAGTGTGGGAGTGTGGCGTTGAGATAGAGGATCAACCACGACCATGTTGAATGCGGAGCCAGCTTGAAAGGCCCAATGACCTACTCCTTGTGGGGATATGCCTATGGGCTATATCATAGATGGATGGTGGGCGACCTCCAACCAGCAGGTGGCGGTGCAGACACACCATATAGTCTCTAGAACAGGGTCATGTGACCCGTGACGCCCATATAAGTGGAGATACATCCGGCCACCTTGAGAAGAAGATTGAGAGGGTAGTAAGACATACATGTGAATGGTCGGTGCTAGGTGCAAGTTCCAGAGGAGTAGTTAGCAGACTCCATGATAACGTGCTTTGTATCAGATTGCTATCTTCCCAATCGAGACTCAATAAAAGACTCTGGTTTAGACAAGTCAAAGTGTTTGTTGGATTTCTTCATAAGATATAAAGGACCAAACTCAACACTCCTGATCCTATTTTCTACGTTTCTATAACTTCAATTTTACTTTTCACCTGTTGAAATGAGAGGAAAGTATGTTAAAATACAGGATTTAATTGCAATGGGAGCTTTTATTGTCCTCAAAGAATTGGGTTGCTTCATCAACCGTGTGAGAAGCCTTGTGCTAAGGATAATAATATACAGAGGGGGGAGGCTGAAAGACTGTACCTGAACCTGCCACACCTATTATTGAATGGGTTTCTCCGCACTTCCAATTTTTCAGGTTTCACTTTGGAGATTTGGGCCATTCTCAGTATTGAAGGGCGACGAGGGACATAATTTAAGGGCAGATGTAAATCTGAGGAGAATGAATGAGAATGTGCCACATCGTCCTCCCAAAAAAACAATTGCAACGACATTACGCTTTAATCATTCCTTTTATCGTGTGTTCAGAAACTGTGAAGTATTAAATCTCCCTGACCCAGATATAAAATCCTAAACGTCACCAATATGGACTCAGCCTTTGAATACTGAATATACAGTCCATTGGGGGTCTGAGCCAGCTGAGAGCTGATTGATGGTTTGTTGGTTTGATTATGAGTGAGGTCAAATATAGATTTCCATTTATCCCCTTTGGCTATTTTTCAACATTCAGCTTTGCTCGATTTCTTCCAGAAGTATAGCTGATCAGAGGTATCACAGTCTTTCTTCCTCACTATCAACCACACGCCCAATTTTTGTATCGGCTGCAATCTTAATCATACCCCCTCACCTCAGTCTAAGTCATTGATATATAAAACACGAAAAGTGGAACCCCACTGGAAACAGCCTTCCAGTTGCAAAAGCACACATCTGCTTCATCTGACCTAATCTTGGGTTTGAAACACCATTTTAGATAGATCCCATAGGCTTTTATTTTTCTAATACGTCTGTCATGTGGTACCTTTTCAAAAGCCTTGCTAAATTCCATGTAGATGACATCTGATGTGCTACTCTCATCCACCCTCCTTGCTATCTCCTCAAAAATCCAGAGAAAATGGTCAGACATGATTCCACATTGACTGTCCATTAATAATTTGTCCTGTCTGGATGAAGACCGTCCCTCAGGATTTTTTTCCCAACAATGCGCCCACCATGGAGGCTAAGCTAACAGGCCGGATTATTCGGTCTGCCCTTTCCTCCAATTTTAAACAACAACGGGTGGGATTTACCCGACGCGTCCCTCCAGAATTGAACTCCTCTAATCCCGCGCAGAACGGACCCGTGGGCAGCACGGTAGCACAAGTGGTTAGCACTGTGGCTTCACAGCGCCAGGGTCCCAGGTTCGATTCCCCGCTGGGTCACTGTCTGTGTGGAGTCTGCACGTTCTCCCCGTGTCTGCGTGGGTTTCCTCCGGGTGCTCCGGTTTCCTCCCACAGTCCAAAGACGTGCGGGTTAGGTGGATTGGCCATGCTAAATTGCCCTTAGTGACCAAAAAAGGTTGGAGGGGTTATTGGGTTACGGGGATAGGGTGGAAGTGAGGGCTTAAGTGGGTTGGTGCAGACTCGATGGGCCGAATGGCTTCCTTCTGCACTGTATGTTCTATGTCTAAGTCTATTTTGTTTTGGTTAGATCGTGCTCAATGTAAAGTTAGCAGTCTTCCAGCATGTCCAGAAGCCAGAGGGGATTGAAAATTAATCGTCAGAGCCTCCACTATTCCTCCCTTGCTTAACCGCCTGGAATACACGTCCTCCTCGTCTGGTGATTAATCTGCTTTCAAAGATGCTAACCCCCCACAACCTTTCCTCTGATTCTATGTTTATCTCAGCCAATGTTTTGAACTCCTCCTTAACTATAACATCTGCAGCGCTCCCCTCATTTGTGAAGACAGATGCAATGCAGTCATCAAGAAATGTAACCCCACTCACATGCTACCTTTTCAGTCTTCAACAGGCTCTGCTCTTGCGTTGCTTATCCTTTTACTCTTTATGTATTTCTAAATCATCGTTCGGCTCTCTGGGATTTTACTTGCTAATATGTTTCCATGTCCTCTCTTTTCCCTGACAGCGACCCGATACCCTGGCTGTGCCACCTGGGCACTCTGGCAGTGCTGCGGTGGTGCCCAGAAGCCAGGGGGGGTGCCATTGTACCATTCTGCCCTGTCCCCGACCACCCAGGGGTCTCCATTGGCCTGGGATACATCCCAGGCTCCGTTACACCGGGTCCATGTTTGTGTACACCAGTACTAAACAGTGCCCTGGCACGATCTCCCAGGCAGGTGAATCCCGGGCGTCGGGTGAATCCGGCGTCTGGGTACAAATATTCAGATCTGGATCTCACCCAGCGAGAGTGAGATCCAGATCGCCCTGGATCCACGCCAGGCACAAGTGTCGCTGAATTGTGCCCACCATGTATTGCCTGAAAATAAATGTCTTGATTGCATTTAAGAATTCCATGCCCTCTATATCTTTGATATTGAATGTATTGTTGCTCTGTTTCGGTCCCAACAGCGTCGCCAATACTGTGGGTATTTCTATTTATCTTAGTGAACCACAAGCCTTCCCTTATATCGATCAAATTACCACACAACCAGTTAGTTAGTTCAAAAGATGGGTTATTTACATGCACAAAAGTTATCTCAACATGCAAACACAATATCTACTACGAGTTAAACTACACCTATCAGCTACAATAACCTATACTTAACTTCAGGGCGACCGGCACTGTGCAAATGGATAAGGCCTTTATCTGGATTTCACTTGGCTGGTTCAAAGAAAGTGGCTCTGTCTCTGCTGGGCTCATCCGTCAGGTAGCGATTGTTGGTCTTGAACTTGGCTGGCTGTTCCTGCTGCAATTGGGTGGCACAGGCCGTATCCAAGAGAGACAGAACACATGGCTGTGCTCTCTTTTATCCCTCTGGGATTTCGCGCTCATTGGGGCGTTGCTTAACCTTGGACCCAATGGTTCGACAGGGCTCTGATCACTGTCTTCGATTTCGGCCAATAAAGGGGAGAGTTCCTTGGTGGCTGGGCGGGTCCTTAGCGATCATTGACCTTGGCAGTTGTGCTTTCTGAGTAAGGGGAGTGGCGCCGATCAGTCTGGGGCTGTACCGGTTGCTTGATTGGAGTTCTATTGTCCTGGGAAAATGGGCCATTGAAATGTAAACGAGCGGGGGTTTCGATCAGGTCTGGTTACCTGTGTTTTAGATACACATAGGCTGTATGTCTGTCTGAGTCCTGGGTTGGCCATCATTCCCATGGTCCTTTGCAGGTGGCCATCTTAGTTGTCTTAGTAATTATCTTAGTAATTATTGGGGTCATTTAAACCCCCTATTACTGCCCAACTGCTTTTGCATTTTACAGTCAATTAAATTTAATTTGTAAATAATTGGTTTCACTTGACTCATGTGTGCATCATTGATATTTGTTGAGTTTATTCTGAGAGCTAAATCATAGAGTCATAGAATTGACAGTGCAGAAGGAGGCCATTCGGCCCATCAAGTCTGCACCAGCCCTTGGAAAGAGCACCCTAACAGGGCCCACGCCTCCACCCCATCCCCATAACCCCACCTAACCTTTTGGACACGCCAATTTAGCATGGCCAATCCACCTAACCGGCACATCTTTGGACTGTGGGAGGAAATCGGGGCACCCGGAGGAAACCCACGTACACACGGAGAGAAAGAGCAAACTCCACACAGACAGTCACCCAAGGCTGGAATTAAATCTGGAACCTTGGAGCTGTGAGGCAGCCGTGCAACCAATATATATGGGCACATCTCAGGGTTGGCACACATTGATTGGTACAGAGAACAAAGAACAGTACAGCACAGGAACAGGCCCTTCGGCCCTCCAAACCTGTGCTGACCATGCTGCCCGTCTAAACTAAAATCTTCTGCACTTCCGGGGTCCGTATCCCTCTATTCCCATCCTACTCATGTATTTGTCAAGATATCCCTTAAACGTCACTATCGTCCCTGCTTCCACCACCTCCTCCAGTAGCGAGTTCCAGGCACCCACTACCCCCTGTGTAAAAAACGTGCCTCGTACATCTCCTCTAAACCTTGCCCCTCGCACCTTAAACCTATGCCCCCTAGTAATTGACCCCTCTACCCTGGGAAAAAGCCTCTGACTATTCACTCTGTCAATGCCCCTCATAATTTTGTAGACCTCTATCAGGTTGCCCCTCAACCTCCGTCGTTCCAGTGAGAACAAACCGAGTTTATTCAACCTCTCCTCATAGCTAATACCCTCCATACCAGGAAACATCCTGGTAAATCTCTTCTGCACCGTCTCTAAAGCCTCCACATCCTTCTGGTAGTGTGGCGACCAGAATTGAACACTATACTCCAAGTGTGGCCTAACTAAGGTTCTATACAGCTGCAACATGACTTGCCAATTTTTATACTCAATGCCCCGACCGATGAAGGCAAGCATGCCGTATGCCTTCTTGACTACCTTCTCCACCTGTGTTGCCCCTTTCAGTGACCTGTACACCTATTTCTCTCTGACTGTCAATACTCTTGAGGGTTCTACCATTCACTGTATATTCCCTACCTGCATTAGCACTTCCAAAATGCATTACCTCACATTTGTCCGGATTAAACTCCATCTGCCATCTCTCCGCCCAAGTCTCCAAGCGATCTAAATCCTGCTGTATCCTCTGACAGTCCTCATCGCTATCCGCAATTCCACCAACCTTTGTGTCGTCTGCAAACTCAAAGGAGTTGGGATATTTCCTTTATGGTGGAAGAAACAATATTGTGTCCTTTGTTGACTGTTTATTGAATGATCACTTCAGCATCTAATGCTGTACTCACTACTCTTTGGGACATGGCTCAGCTTTAAGGCTTAAGCTCGCCCTCCTTTCCATGAATTGTCCAGGACGTTTTCTGAGATCACTCTCACGGGAATAATTGAAATGTTGTAGGTGAAGTCAAGGCCCTGTAAGCACTCTGCCAGCCAACACCCTGAGATGGACACGCATTTAGACAATACTGATATTGGCCTTTAGCTCCCTTATCTCCTAACCTTGACTGGCTGCCCGCACCAGACCCAAGGATACCAAACCCTTCCCACTTCACTCCTCCATGCACCAACCCCACTCTCTGATCTCCTGTGGATCCCTCTTTGCACTGCCACACCCCCAACCCCACTTCGCAACCCCCCCCCTGCCACTGACTCACACCCTTGCCAGTCCTGGAATTCTGGCTATTCTCCTGCTTCCCTATAGTTCAACCAGGAAAACTGCTGCCCTCACACAACTGCTCAAACTTTACCGCACCCTTAAAAGAAACGTGAGCCAGGTGTGATGAAATTCTTATGCACCTCTGGTTTCAACTTGAAGGTAGGACTTCATTTGAAAAAAATGTTGCACATTCATTAGTATTCATGGCGTGCCAATGCATCACAAGTAATAATAATAATAATCGCTTATTGTCACAAGTCGGCTTCAATGAAGTTACTGTGACAAGTCCCGAGTCGCCACATTCCGGCGCCTGTTCGGGGAGACCGGTACGGGAAAGGTCAAAGGTCTGATATGCCGTTGACCATCTCTGCATCTCAACCCGCTGTCCAGTAATCTAATTTTCACATCCCGCTTAGTTCAGTCACCCCGCGTGCCACCTGTCCAGCTCTTGCAGGCATGAATCAGTTTGTGGCTGGGCACCTGCCTCCAGGCAGTTAACCTGCCCCCCCCCGCCCCCCGTCGCATCAGGAAACTGGGGACCAACTGGAAAATCCCAGTCAGTCTCGATCCCTTACTCGTAACAAGGCTTTTAACTATCCAAAGTGCCTGCCCTCCTTATGGGGCCGGGCAGCTTGCCAGACCCAAACACAAAGTTGGGAATGAAGTGAGGAAACTAGCACACCCATATCCAGCCTTCTCATTTCATAGAATATTTTTTCATAGTACAGTGCAGAAGGAGGCCATTCGGCCCATCGCATCTGCACCGGCCCTTCGAAAGAGCACCCTGCCTAAACCCACCCCTCCGCCCTATTCCCGTAATCCAGTAACCCCACCTAACCTTTGCACACTAAGGGCACTTTACATTGGCCAATCCAGCTAACCTGCACATCTTTGGACTGTGGGAGGAAACCGGAGCGCCCGGAGCAGACACGGGGAGAACGTACAGACTCCGCACAGACTGTGACCCAAGCCGGGTCCCTGACGCTGTGAAGAAGCAGCAGTGCTGACCACTGTGCTACCGCGCCGCCCCCGTCTGTTCCCAGTCCTCGGTGTCCGTCTCTGCTCTCAGCTCACACGCCTTTTTCACGGCTCCTTAAATTGAAGTATGTGTGGTGAGGCATTGCTTGTTGTCTTTTTTGCCAATTATGTTATAGTTGGTCATTTACATTTTCTTGAACCTTGAAGCTCCTTTAGCTTGACTTTGTGGATGGTCTCTAGTTGTCGTTCTTACCTGCATGCACCTCGCACACGTTTTTGCCTCAATCTCACCTTCTCCCCTCTGCCTGCTGACATGATGTTTAGTACTGCAGCACTGCGCCACTTCGAACTGGGAGTCCTCTCAAAAAATGCTGACATTTCAACTTACCTTTATTTCGAACCGTGATACACCATATGATTTTCAGAGAAATCCAATTTACTTGACATAAAATCACATTAAACTCAATTTGTCACAATCTATTACCTCTCAAGACTACAGCCTGGCTGTCCTGTAACTCTGGAACTGAAGTGCATTGTCATTGGCCATTTAATAGAAGCTAAACATTGCTGCAAATCAATGTGCCATGATTGACTTCAAAATACCGAGTGCTTTTCCATATTCCAGCGCTTACATAACTTACTTTAACATGCTCCGTCTCTTCTGACCTTGGGTAAATGTGCAGCTCTTTGTCTCAATGATCAGAATAGTTTAATAACACGATGGCTGTGAGCTTGTGTGATGTACTAATGCCCGATGAAACATGAGCAGCACATTCCAGAATGTATATCGCAGCTTTGAATACTTGATTGTAACCATAAATAATCTAATATTGTGCCCTCTAATAATCTTTGTGAACAACCAATAATTGTACTCACACTGATTATTCGAGTTTCTCATACAGCTCCTCATATACTAATTGTGTGAGTATCTAGTATTCATGTGGTCACTCTCGCTAATCTCCTCACACACTCCCATTAATTGCACAAATTGCGGTTGGTTTTGTTTGTTTTTATAAATTTAGAGTATCCAATTTAGAGTATCCAATTCTTTTTTTCCCAAATAAGGGGCAATTTAGCGTGGCCTATCCACCTAACCCGCACAACTTGGGTTGAGACCCACGTAGACACGGGGAGAATGTGCAAAGTCCACACGGACAGTGACCCGGGGCCGGGATCGACCCCGGGTCCACGGCGCCTTGAGGCAGCAGTGCTAACCACTGCGCCGCCGTGCCGCACCACAGCTGTTTTTGTATTCTACACATGTCTTCAACTGACAAAGTCAAACTAACTGGATGAGTACCTTCCAACCACGTACCAACACGAATTGGAGGAATGCACTACGCTCATCTTCGCACACATACACAATCAGCTGTACTCAGTCAGGAAATCATTTGTCTTTGCTCAGGTAAAAATTAATTTAAGTATGGGAATCCTTTCAATAGAACATCTTGTGACACAGTGGGTAACATTGCTGCCTCTGAGCTGGAAGCTCCAGATCTAAGTCCAACTCTAGGGCTTAGAATCATAGAAGTTAATTACAGCACAGCAGGAGGCCTGTGGGCCCATTCAGTTCATGCTAGCTCAACTCAATACACAAGGAAGATGCATTCATCATGCAGCCAAACAGGTTGAGTATCAACTTCTAAATCCTTCCAATGTGTGCCGATGGCAGGCAGTAAAGATCGGAAGTTATTCCTGGTCAGCAATGTGGAGGCAAGAAAATTGGAGCCCCTACCATCACTATTCATAGACCCAGGCTACAACATAGGAACAGGAGGAGGCCATTCAGCCCCTCAAGCCTGTGCTGACATTCAATGAGATCAGTGCTGATCTGTGACCTAATTCCATATACCCGCTGTTGGCCCTTATCCCTGAATATCTTTGCTCAACAAAAATCGATCTATCTCAGATTTAAAATTAACAACTGATCCAGTTTCAACTGCTGTTTATGAGAGAGAGTTCCAAACCTCTACCACCCTTTGTGTGAAGAAGTTCCTCCTCACATCTGTCCCCAATGGTCTCGTTTTTAAATTATGCCCCCTAGTTTTAGAATCTGCAACCAGTGGAAATAGTTTGGGCGGGATTCTCCTGTCCGGGGACTAAGTCCCCAAGCCGGCGGGAAAACCGGCGCGAACCACACCGGCGTCAACAGCAAGGTGGATGCCGGAGGGGTTGTCACTGTGCCAGCCGGCGCCTAAAGGACTGCGCGAGTTAGCACATGCGCTGAAGGGCCAGCATGATCTCGCGCATGTGAAGACCGGCCGGCATATTCTGGCGCATGCGAAGGGGGGTGTCTTCTCCACGCCGGACATGGCGGATCCCTCCAGGAGCCGGCGCGGAAGGAGGGAGTGCCCCCACGGCACAGGCCCGCCCGCAGATCCATGGGCCCCGATCGCGGGCCAGGCCACCGTGGGGGCCCCCCCCCCCGCGGTCGGATCCCCCCGCACCCCCCCGAAGACCGCACCTGCCGACTTACCTGCCAGGTCCTGCCGTGTGGGACCATACGTAACCCACGCCGGCGGGACAGGCCAGAAACGGACGGCCGCTCGGCCCATTGGGGCCCGGAGAATTGCCGAGGGAGCCGCTGCCAACGGCCCCCGACCAGTGAGGCGTGAACCTCGCCCCCGCATGAAAACCGGCGCAAGAGAATATGGTAGCCAGCTCGGGGCACCGGGGGGGGATTCGCGCCGCCCCCCCCCCAGGGGATTCTCCGACCCAGTGGGGGGGGCGGGGAATCCCGCAGAAACTATTTATCTGCCCTGTCCTTTCCTGTTAATATCTTGAATACATCAACCAGATCACCCCTTAGCCTTCTAAATTCTAGCAAAAGCCGGTCTAATTTGAGTAATCTCTCGTCGTAACTCAGCCCCTGTAATCCGGGTATCATTTTGTAAACCTCCATGTCACGGGGGGAGGGTTCTTGGGTTGAGACCCACGTAGACACGGGGTGAATGTGCAAACTTCACACGGACAGTGACCCAGAGCCGGGATTGAACCTGGGACCTCGGCGCCGTGAGGCAACCGTGCTAACCACTGCGCCACCGTGCTGCCCTTAAAAGTGTATAAATAATATATCACGTGTAATCATAGAATCATAGAATTTACAGTGCAGAAGGAGGCCATTCGGCCCATCGAGTCTGCACCGGCTCTTGGAAAGAGCACCCTACCCAAGGTCAACATCTCCACCCTATCCCCATAACCCAGTAACCCCACCCAACACTATGGGAAATTTTGAACACTTAGGGCAATTTAGCATGGCCAATCCACCTAATCTGCACATCTTTGGACTGTAGGAGGAAACCGGAGCGCCCGGAGGAAACCCACGCAGACACAGGGAGAACGTGCAGGCTCCTCACAGACAGTGAACCAAGCCGGGAATCAAACCTGGGACCCTGGAGCTGTGAAGCAATTGTGCTAACCACTGTGCTACCGTGCTGCCCGGAATGTTCGAACTTCAGGCGTAGTGAGGAAACATTATGATTAATATTTATTTAGTTAGAACATCAGAATAACAGAACGCGTTCCGTTCATTTTCCATCAGATTCCATTTAATTAACTCTTTGCTTGATAGTTGAAGTATTTGAACACTGAAACGAGTTGAAACGTCGTTTACCAATTATTGTGAGGCACTCAATTTTAGCACTTTGTCTGGAATCCTTGAGAAGAACAAAACAATTGTTGCCCGTGCCTTTGAAATAACAAATGATGCACAATCCAACTTCTCATGCTGAGCAGGAGAAACCTACCCTTCCCTGGCTGGGACGGAGGTAGACGAAGAGAAATAAACCTCTTCAGAGAGGCCTTTCCTGCTGCTGGCTTCGGCCTTTCAGTCCACTGCCTCCAACGTTAAAGCAGCCGTGAATCCTGCTAACGCCCCCAGTGTTTGATCTGCACTATTTAAGAGGAACCTCCCTGACATTATTGGGCAGACGCCCTCGGCCCCAGCAATTTAAAATTGCATAGGCGAGATCAAGGCTCCCTCTCCATTTTAGGGTCCCGACCCCCTCCGTCTCCCAATGGGCGAAACAATTTTTGACTTGCAACCGATAATCAACTCCCTCCAACAAATGAAGCCATGAACTTCTCTTCAAAGAAAAATTCAAAATCTCTTTGAAAATGTGCAAGGAATAATAAATATCCTCTCAGTTTTCAGCGGGATGATCGCCATCCCAATTGAAGCCCGCTCAAAATCTGTATTGGCCAGAGAGCCACTTGGACGTTTGCTTTCACTACTTTTGTCTTGCTCCATTTCCATTATACAATGAGGCAGCAGAGAGACACAAATCACCTTCAATTCATCATTCCCTGTTAAGATGGAGCTATGATCATAAAGGTCATCCATTCGAGATTTCAAATCAATTGCTGAAAATCCTGAGGTCAACTCGAGATTCTTTGCTGTTGGTGAAGGGTTGGTAGGTGGGTGCACGTTTCTGGCTCCAGGTCAGAAGAAACTGGCATTGGACAATTCCCTTACTTTCCCTCGTGTTTATGCATTTAATTCTTTGAAGTTCCGTGGCCCCATAACAGATTTAAGACTTTATTGACGCGAATAGATCTTCCCATGACACTGTTCGACCCAAATCCCCCTCTTCTATCCCTTCTCATTCCCTCATTTCTTCTCCCACGCACTTGAATGTTCTGGTTCCAGCAGATTGGCGAGGTCACACGGAGGAGGAAAGATACACGGGCAAGGTCGGCGGACGATTGGGGCAGCAGATGGTGCGAGCAGGTGGTCAGTCCAAGGCTGGGCGTTGAAGTGGAAGTATTGGCAAGAGAAACAAAGGGTGGACAGGATGTTCAAATTGGCAAAAGCGAGGCCAGATCTCAGAGGGAGACGCAGGCGTCCAGGAAGAGGAACCCTGAAGAAAGGAGAAAGGTCGGAAACCTTGGGAAGCGAATATGTCAGCAGAATATGGAGATTTTAAAATAGAGACATCTTATGCAGAGTTGAATTAAAATATTAGATTCAAAAACCTCTGCAAAAAACTAAATTTAAAGATCAATATAAAATGTAAATTTAATTACAGTGCCGCCTCGAGGAATGGGCTCGTGATGAGCTGCGTGCAGAAGCTGCAGCACCACCTTGTGTTGGGATGATTGAAAGGTAAGTACAGTACGCTAATCTTATATTGAACCATAATATACAGACATTAAACCCTGGTATAAAGAAAAGTGTGACAAGCAAATCATGAAACAGGGATTAATGTGACAAACAGGGTGGCAAGGTGGCACAGTGGTTATCACTATTGCCTCCCAACACCAGGGACCCGGGTCCAATCTTGGGGCACTGTCTGTGTGGAGTTTGCACGTTCTCCCCGTGTCTGCGTGGGTTTCCTCCGGGTTCTCCGGTTTCCTCCCACAGTCCAAAGATGTGCAGGTTAGGTGGATTTGGCCATGTTGAATTGCCCCTTAGTGTCCGAAGATGTGCAGGTTAGGTGGGATTGTGGAGATGGGGCGGGGAAGTGAGCCTAGGTCGGGAGCTCTTTCATAGGGTCGGTGCGGACCCAATGGGCTGGGTGGCCGCCTTCTACGCTGTTGGAATTCTATGGTTCTTAACAGGAAAAGCAAACTCAAAAAACCTTTAGTGTATCTATTTATGGCACTAAGTGTTATCTGCAAGACTTTTAATGTATAGTAAGTGATGCACGATCAATGACCACTAAAGCGAGGTTGTAGTCCAACTGAAGGCTTTAATAAGCTAGATGTTTCCCCCAGCAGCTCAGGTACAGAATGAAGGCTGTTGGGGCGGCACGGGCTCTTATACCCCGCCTTGCAGGGCGGAGCTACCGTACAGCTTGACCAATAGGAAACATACAATATCTACAATGGTGTTCCAGCATTACCAGGTACCGTAATACCTCTACACAAACTACCGCATTCACCCCCTGTTAAAAAAGAGTCCGGAGGAGGTGGTGGCTTGATATTACAACATGGTAACGTGGTAGAAATTATAGTTACGGAGGTACCGTAATACCTCCGAACAGCGTTTTGAAACTATTTACAGATTCATAATTAACTATACACTTTAAAATGAAGCAATCAGTCGATCGGGGGCCCTGGCCGTCCTCTGTGATCGTCGAAGCTTCGGTGGTGACTCCGGTGGAGGCTCGGGCGTCTGTGACTCCGGGAGCAAGGCCTCAATCTCTGTGGCAGCTTCAATACCCCTAGACGCCCTCCTCGTCCACCCTGTTAATCAAAAAATCTCACTGGCCTCCCGTTCCCACAGTAGAGATAAAGGGGTTTTGTGTAGCAAACCTCACAGTCCAGGGAAGGGAGTTTAAAAATGACCGGCTCTAGGTCCTTCCCCACCTCTGCGCAGCCACATTCCTGGGTTTAGACTTCCAGTGTAATCTCCAAAGTCTAACTTTCAAATTTGGCGGCCCTATACCACCCCCCCCCTCACTGTCTGCCGCCTCACGACTCTCAAGGTCGATCCACCTTCCCTGTTTGCGAACCACACCCCGGATTGCAAACCCGTCGCCACCAGGAGCAGACGTACAGTGCCCAGGATCGGATCTTTATAAGGTCAGAGGTCCAAAGGCTACTGAGGGAAGGAGTCATTGAAGCTAGCAACAGTCCCCGGAGAGCTCATGTAGTGGTGGTAAAGACCGGGGAGAAGCATAGGACGGTCATCGACTACAGTCAGACCATCAACAGGTTTACGCAGCTGGACGCGTACCCTCTCCCCCGCATAGCCGACCTGGTAAACAGGATCGCGCATTACAAGGTCTTCTCCACGGTGGATCTTAAGTCCGCCTACCACCAGCTCTGCATCCGCACTAGCGACCGCCAGTACACTGCCTTCAAGGCAGATGGGCTTAAGGGTTCCCTTCGGTGTCACCAACGTGGTCTCGTTCTTCCAGCGCGAGATGGACCGAATGGTTGACCGGTACGGTTTACGGGCAAAATTCCCGTATCTAGATAATGTCACCATCTGTGGCCACGACCAGCAGGACCACGACACCAACCTCCGAAAATTCCTCCAGACGCAAAGATCCTTAACCTTACATATAACAAGGATAAATGAGTGTTTAGCACCGACCGCCTAGCCATCCTCGGCTACCTAGTGCAAAATGGAGTTATAGGCTCCGACCCTGAATGCCTGCGCCCCCTTATGGACTTCCCCCTCCCTCACTGCTCCAAGGCCCTGAAGCGCTGCCTAGGGTTTTTCTCTTACTATGCCCAGTGGGTCCCCAACTATGCGGACAAGGCCCGTCCAATCCACAGTTTTTCCCCTGTCGATAGAGGCCCGCCAGGCCTTCAGCCGCATCGAAGCAGACATTGCAAAGGCCACAATGCACGCCATCGACGAGTCCCTCCCCTTCCAGGTCGAGAGCGACGCGTCTGACGTAGTTCTGGCGGCCACCCTCAACCAAGTGGACAGACCCGTGGCCTTCTTTTCACGTACCCTCCATGCTTCCGAAATCCGCCACTCCTCAGTCGAAAAGGAGGCCCAGGCCATAGTAGAAACTGTGCGACATTGGAGGCATTACCTGGCCGGCAGGAGATTCACTCTCCTCACTGACCAACGGTCGGTAGCTTTCATGTTCGATAATGCACAGCTGGGCAAGATAGAAAACGATAAGCTCTTGCAGTGGAGGATCAAACTCTCCACCTACAACTACGGGATCTTGTAACATCCCGGGAAGCTAAACGAGCCTCCTGACGCCCTGTCCCGCGGCACATGTGCCACAGCACAAGTGGACCGCCTCCGAGCCCTCCACGAGGACCTCTGCCACCCGGGGGCCACTCGCTTTTTCCACTTTATCAAGACCCGCAACCTGCCCTACTCCATTGAGGAGGTCAGGACAGCCACCACGAATTGCCAAATCTGCGCTGAGTGCAAACCGCACTTCTACCGGCCAGAGAAAGCGCACCTGATAAAGGCTTCCCATCCCTTTGAACGCCTCAGCATGGACTTCAAAGGCCCCCTCACCTCCACCGACCGCAACACGTACTTCCTGAACATGATTGACGAGTACTCCCGGTTCCCATTCGCCATCCCCTGCCCCGACATGACCGCAACGACCGTCATCAAGGCCCTCCATAGCATCTTTGCACTGTTCGGGTTCTCCACTTACGTACAGAGCAAAAGGGTGTCCTCCTTTATGAGCGACGAACTGTGTCAATTCCTGCTCAGCATCGCCTCGAGCAGGACGACCAGTTACACCCCCCGGGGTAACGGACAGGTAGAGAGGGAGAACGGAACGGTCTGGAAGACCGTCCTACTGGCGCTACGGTCCAGGAATCTCCCAGTCTCCCGCTGGCAGGAAGTCCTCCCAGATGCCCTCCACTCCATCCGGTCACTGCTGTGTACCACGACCAACCAAACAACTCACCAACGTCTCCTTGTCTTCCCCAGGAAGTCCTCCTCTGGGACCTAGCTCCCGACCTGGCTGGCAGCTCCCGGACCCATCCTGCTCAGAAAACACGTGCGGGCGCACAAGTCGGACCCGTTGGTCGAGAGGTTTCATCTTCTCCACGCTAACCCTCAATACGCCTACGTGGCATACCCCGACGGCCGACAAGATACAGTCTCCCTACGAGACCTGGCACCCGCCGGATCCCCACGCACACCCCAGCCACCAGTCCCACCCTCACTCCTACCAGTGCACCTTACAGGAGGATCGGCCCTTCCGCCGGCCCCGTCTAGGCCCCCCCGCCCACCGACGCACCCCGCAGATGCTCCCTTCCGAGGTCAACTGTTTCCCCTACCAGCGCCTTCCCGTGTCGGGGTGTATGAAGCTCTCCGTGCTCCCAGAGTCGATTAAGCAGGACGTCTCGTGCCCGTTGATTAGTACTGTTGTTGTAGCAGTTGAGAGTGTCCGAGGCCGGGACTGGTCCAGAGTCACCGAGGCTAATCGCAGCAGTTGAGTGTTCTCTTCGGGCGGTGTGCGGTCAGCCGAGCTGGGGTCCTGGGAGTCCATCCAAGATGGCGGCTCCCATTGGTCGCACATGGCAGGGGGGTGCACAAAATGGTGGTGCCCGTCCATCGAACATGGCGTCCGCGGGACAAGATGGCGGCGCCCGGGATCCACAGGTGGCCCTGGAGGAGGAAGATGGCGGCGCCCGCTGGCCGCACGGGGACCGTGGAGAGGTTTGTGGTGGTGGTCCATATTCGCCGCCGAAGACCGCGGCGACCGCACGGGCCTGGCATACCACCACGAAGTGCCCCTTTTTACCGCATCCCTTGCAGGTGGATACACGGGCCAGGCAGCGCTGGCGGGGGTGCTTGGCCTGCCCGCAAAAGTAGCAGCGGGACCCCCCGGGGTTGCCAGGCCACCTTGCAGCACAAGCTTGTGGGGGATGGGGGATGTCTCGGGGTCGGCTGCGGAGGGGTTCCACGCTGCCCAGGGGGCTGCCTTGCGGTCGGGAATGTAAGCGCGGGCGTTTCTGGAGGCCACATCCAGGGAGTCTGCAAGGACCCGTGCCTCCTTGAGGCCTAGGGTGTCTTTTTCCAGCAATCGCTGGCAGATTTGGGAGGACAGCATACCTGCCACAAAAGCGTCCCGGATCAAGAGTTCTGTGTGCTAGCTCGCCGAAACTTGCGGGCAGCTGCAGTTTCTCCCCAACACCAAGAGCGCATGGTAGAATTCTCCCAGCGTTTCCCCAGGGATTTGTCGCCTCGTTGCTAACAGATGTCGGGCGTAGACCTGGTTTACCGGGCGAATATAATGTCCTTTTAATAGCACAGGGCTAAATCACTGGCTTTGAAAGCAGACCAAGGCAGGCCAGCAGCACGGTTCAATTCCCGTAACAGCCTCCCTGAACAGTCGCCGGAATGTGGCGACTAGGGGCTTTTCACAGTAACTTCATTGAAGCCTACTTGTGACAATAAGCGATTTTCATTTTTCATTTTTCATTCATCAAATTCGTCCGCATCCTCGATGAGGGTGTAAATTTCCGGGCTCACCCTTGAGTGCAGGACTTGCAATTTCTGTTCTCCCGTGGGAGTGTTTTCGGCCGTTCCGAGATATCCTTTAAAACACGCCAGCCAGTGCTTGAAGATTGCCGCAGAGTTCGCCGCGTGGGGGCTGAGTTGCAGACACTCCGGCTTGATTCGGAGCTCCACCCTTTTAAATCTAGCTTATTAAATTGATGCACGATCAATGACCACTAAAGCGAGGTTGTAGTCCAACTGAAGGCTTTAATAAGCTAGATGTTTCTCCCAGCAGCTCAGGTACAGAAAGGAGGCTGCTGGGGTGGCACGGGCTCTTATACTCCACCTTGCAGGGCGGAGCTACCATACAGCTTGACCAATAGGAAACATACAATATCTACCAATGGTGTTCCAGCATTACCAGGTACCGTAATACCTCTACACAGACTACCACAGTAAGATTTTAGAGTCTATTAAGAATGAGATTGCGAAGTACTTAGAAGTGCATCGCAAAATAGGACTGAGTCAGCACCGTTTCATCAAGGGGAGGTCATGCCTGACAAATCTGTTAGAATTCTTTGAGGAGGTAATGAGGAAATTAGATAAAGGAGAACCAGTGGAGGTGATCTATTTGGATTTTCAGAAGGCCTTTGAGAAGGTGCCGCACAGGAGGTTGCTAAATAAGATACGAGCCCATGGTGTTAGGGGCAAGGTTCTGGCATGGATAGAGGATTGGCTGACTGGCAGAAGGCAGAGAGTGGAGATAAAGGGGTCCTTTTCAGGATGGCAGCTGGTGACTGGTTGTGTTCTGCGGGGGTCAGTGTTGGGACCACAGCTATTCATAATATACATTAATGATCTGGAAGAAGTAACTGAGGGCATTGTTGCTACGTTTTCCGATGACACAAAGATATGTAGAGGGACAGGTAGTATTGAGGAAGCAGGGGGGCTGCAGAAGGACTCGGACAGGCTAGGAGAGTGGGCAATGAAGTGGCAGATGGAATACAATGTAAAAAGTGTGAAGTTATGCACTTCGCTAGGAAGAATAGAAGCACATACTATTTTCTAAATGGGAATAGGCTTCGGAAATCAGAAACAGAAAGGGACTTAGGAGTCCTAGTTCAGGATGCCTTTAAGACAGAGAAATAGCTTCTTGATTAATAAGCAGATCAGGGGTTATGGGGAGAAGGCAGAAGAATGAGGATGAGAAAAATGATTGAATGGCAGGGCAGACTCAATGGGTCGAATGGGCTAAGTTTGCTCCTATGTCTTATGGTCTTATGGTATGGCTAGTAAATTGGCAGTGGTGTTGCCCACAATCAGTATAAATTCATACATTTTTTATACATAAAACAGTGACAGAGTTGGGAGCCATTGCACAGAGCCACCCAGTGAGCAGAGCCTACGGGTGTATTGTGACTGTTGACATAGAGAAAAATGAATGGTAAATGTTGACATAGCAATTTATATTGACAAATGTTGTCTGAAATATGTCACGAGAATTATAACAGCACGGTGTAGGGTTTGTCGATGGGCAATATTTGAAATTGGTACAAGTTCCATTTCAGCACCAGTTTTGTCCTTTTGTTGAATAATGTAGCAGCATTTATAGTTAAATAGGGAAATCTAAAAAACAGAGAATTTAGTCGGAGCATGGTAGCTTATGTGTTAGCTTACGAGGAGCTAGGTGATGAGAGAGAGAGTGAATGAAATGAAATGAAAATCGCTTATTGTCACAAGTAGGCTTCAATGAAGTTACTGTGAAAAGCCCCTAGTCGCCACATTCCGGCGCCTGTTCGGGGAGGCTGGTACGGGAATTGAACCGTGCTGCTGGCCTGCCTTGGTCTGCTTTCAAAGCCCTGTGCTAAACAGCCCCTGTTGAGTGATAGGCAGGCAGGCAGAATTAAAGCAAGGGAAATTTAAATAGGCAGCTTCCATTGTAAATGTGGACATAGGAATGCATTGTTAGAAAGTTTGGCAGCAGAAGCTGGACAGGAATTGCACATTAACAGAGATCTATTGTATACGGGGGAACATTGTGCAGCTGTCAGTGACTTTAACGTGAAGCATACACATTACATTTTAATGACTTAGCAGAAAGTTACAGTTCTGTGGCAGTGGACTATTTTGCAAAATGTAAAATTATTTTGAAATTATCACTTTAAATTTACTGCAGTTTGGACAACCAGGATTATTAAATGTAATTTTCTGCCAGAAGAGCTATGAGCAAAGTAAAATATGACATGTGGCAAGATAAAAGGAATTTTGAGACAACAATCACTCACAGTGCATTGAATTTAGATAAGAAAATAGTGCAGGCTTCAAACTTTTAATGATAAGGGATGTTCAGCAGATAGGTTTTTGACATTTAACGTATTTACTCCTTGATGTATTCCATGCAGTTACTTTTTAAATCAAATGTACTTGCTTAGAAATGAATGCTTAAAGGGCTCCCTGGCTGAATGCAAAATGAATCATTTCATCTTTCATCATTAAGGAGTTACGGTTATGCAGTTTGGTATCATTGAAACAGTGGATTTCCTGATTTTGATTAATCAAACAGTTCCTTCACTAACCAGCATTTACAACACTCAGTTTATCTATTTGTTACGATATGCACGTTCTCCCCGTGTCTGCGTGGCTTTCCTCCGGGTGCTCCGGTTTCCTCCCACAGTCCAAAGACGTGCAGGTTAGGTGGATTGGCCATGATAAATTGCCCTTAGTGTCCAAAAAAGGTGAGGAGGGGCTATTGGGTTATGGGGATAGGGTGGAAGTGAGGGCTTAAGTGGGTCGGTGCAGACTCGATGGGCCGAATGGCCTCCTTCTGCACTGTATGTTCTATGTTCTATGCTCCATGGAGATCAATAAATTTTAATAGAAAGGAATCTCCACAGTGCCAAAGGAGAGAAAAGAATTCATTTTAAAAACTTTTACTGTAACAAACTAATTAATAGTAATGTAGATCAAACATGAATTAACAGGCAAAGGATATTTCAAATGAAAAGGTAAGTTGCACTTTAAATAGTGGATACAACAAAGATACGCCTTGCATAGTTACAAGGACTCTCATTATTAAAAAGAAAATGCTGGAAAATCTCAGCTTTGACAAAGGGTCATCTAGACTCGAAACATTAGCTCTTTTCTCTCCCTACAGATGCTGCCAGACCTGCTGAGATTTTCCAGCATTTTCTTTTTGGTTTCCGAATCCAGCATCCGCAGTGATTTGCTTTTATCCAGTTTTTGACTCCCATTATTGCCTACACAAATGCAGCGTCACGTGCAATCTCAGTCTTTTGAACTCGACCTCCATTATGTCAGATCTCTCACTTCTCACGTAATTGTTTAGGCCATTGAGTTGCATTCACTAACAGCTGTATTCCATTCAATGTCCGCATGCTGCTTGTCTACGTATCCTCTCACTTAACTCATGACAGCCCTCCTGAAGGCTCAGAATCCCCAGAAACCCCCTTCCCTTAGCCCTTTTAATGCTCTGGTTGGTTCTGTGGGAGGTTAAACCTTCCACACAACAAAAATAGAGGTTTTTCTCAAAGCACAATGGTCATCACACCTGCTAAAAAACTCAATCCAGCAAAACAAAACTCAATCCACAGTAAGCCTTTCCAATAAACATCCTCCCAGATCTATCTGCCTTTTCACATCCCACAGCAACTTCATTCGCCATCCAAATCTCAGTCACTCAGTTCGTAGCACTCTCGCCTCGATGGGTCGTGGGCTCACACCTCACTATAATAATAATCTTTATTACTATCACAAGTAGGCTTACATTAACACTTCAATGAAGTTAATGTGAAAAGCCCCCAGTCGCCACATTCCAGCACCAGTTCGGGTACACAGAGGGAGAATTCAGAATGTCCAATTCGCCTAACAGCACGTCTTTCGGGACTTGTGGGAGGAAACCAGAGCACCCGGAGGAAACCCACGCAGACACGGGGAGAACGTGCAGACACCGCACAGACAGTGACCCAAGCCGGGAATCGAACCTGGGACCCTGGTGCTGTGAAGCAACAGTGCCAACCACTGCGCTACCGTGCTGTACCGTGTCAGTAGAGACTTTGAGCACAAAAGTTGGGCTAATACTTGAATGCAGTACTGAGAGAGTGCTGCTTAGCTGTCAGAGTGGTCAGACAAGGGGGAATAATTAGAGTTCACAGGTTGGGATTTTGACGTGAGTGTGAACTCTCTGGTCAGTATTGGCGAGTATATCGCGGACTGAAATTTAGTTTAACATTTGAATTTAAATTAGAACTTTAAAAATTGTAAAGTAAACTGCAAACTAGTTTTGTTTTTTAATCTGCCTGTCAGTGGCCGTTAGCTGTCACTCAGCCGGAGTAGCTGCTAATTATCGTGAGCAGGAATCAGAATGAACACTTTTAAATTGGGTGTAATTCAAAAAGGTGTGTGAAGTAAACGGTATCTGCAGATGCACACACAGGTCCTTCAATGGAGAGCAGTGTACAGAGAGGGTAAAAGTTGGGAATTTGGTGAGAGTCAGGTGGGAAGGGTGCCGTTTTGTCCCCACCAACACTTGCAGCAGTTAAAAAGTTGGGAAGAGTGAGGATAGTGAGGAGTGTCGAGGTGTTCTCCATCCACAAGGAAGTCCCCCATGGTCAACATGTCAAATAGCCTCTCATAATCAAACACGCCAATCCCAGTTTGGAGCGGGGGGCACAGGTTTAAAGGCCGTTGTCTGGTTCCTCAAAACGAGAGGACTCTGGGCCGGTGGAGCTCATCAGCTTCGATTGGCAGGAGAAGGGAAACCCCTGATTTAAACCCCCAGCTACCGATCAAATTGTAACGTCGTCATTAGCTGGCAGTGCGGAGGAACACAAACAATGCCAATAGATGGTGATGCGCAAAGCACAGGTGAGACTCCCCAGCCTTGCTAGCAGCTGTTGTTTCACAGCGCCAAGGTCCCAGGTTCGATTTCTGTGCGGAGTTTGCACGTTCTCCCCGTGTCTGCGTGGGTTTCCTCCGGGTGCTCCGGTTTCCTCCCACAAGTCCCAAAACATGTGCTGTTAGGTAATCTGGACGTTCTGAATTCTCCCTCCGTGTACCCGAACAGGCGCCGGAATGTGGCGACTTGGGGCTTTTCACAATAACTTCATTGCAGTGTTAATGTAAGCCTACTTGTGACAATAAAGATTATTATTATAGAAGAACGGCAACTCCAAAATTAAAACCTGCATCCTTTCAGCTCTGCGCTTATGGCACACATTGCAACAGTGCGGCATTAACTGCCTCACACACAGGAGTAGGAGCGACTCCACACAGATCTCACCCACTTAAACGTACTCAGTGTGCAGTTATTCAGCAAATCAAATCAAACAATATATCAACTACAATGGCATGTGACAATGGGAGTCTCCAGTCGTAGCCATGCATACAGGAGGCCCCAGATTGAGACAGATTCAGAACTCATGTTCTTCTAAAGCAACATTGCAGTTCCTTCTAAA
The DNA here is from genome assembly GCF_047496885.1 of Scyliorhinus torazame. Taxonomy (NCBI): domain Eukaryota; kingdom Metazoa; phylum Chordata; class Chondrichthyes; order Carcharhiniformes; family Scyliorhinidae; genus Scyliorhinus; species Scyliorhinus torazame. Next base: position 139,692,848 of record NC_092725.1, read on the forward strand.
TACAATGCTGCTCTCCTCAATCCAGGGAAAGGCAAGTACATAAACACTAAACAGACCCCCCCCCCCCCCCAGCACTTGCCAGTTGGCTGATGCTGGCTTGCCACCAATCACTGCTGTCGAAACATAAACAAAACTCAGGGTACAGCCAAGCACCGAATGTCTGCACACATCTGGACTGAGGAGGGGGAACAGAGGAAATCTCACCTTCGATCTCGGTCGGAAAGGACGGATGGGGGGGATGCCTCAATCGGCGGCCCCATCAGCCCTCCCCCTCACGGACCAGGGATCTCCAGCCCTCCCTCGCCCTCCAGGGCATCCCCTACCGTCCCCTCCCCAGGGCCCCTGGTACCTACCATTACTGCAGTTCCCAAGAATTAGTCTCAGGCACGACACTGTAGTACCTCCTCCGGCCACTGCAGCCTTTTAAAAGGAAGAGAGGATGTAACAAGTGGTAAGAAAGCAATGGAGGTGTTATTGGTAGAATTAGGAAATAGAAAAATATTGAGAACTGTATTGGGAGTTGTGTAGAGGCCGCCTTGGTAGGAACTGTGAAGTGGTAGATTGTTTACTGCAGAGATTAGAGCAATGCCAACGTGGTTCTCATGGGGCATTTTAACAGCCATATAGATGTGGAATAAGCAGAAAGGTTGTGATTTTCTTGACAGGGTTTGGGATAATTTCTGCAGCCTTATATCCTGAAACAGCGATGGGCAAGATTGTCGAGTGAGTGGCCACATCAGTGACCCTCCTTCGTCTCAGGGGCCGCAAGATAGAAATTGGGCATTTGCGCCGGCCATGGCCCCATGACCACGATTAAATATATTTAATGCACGCCAAACATTTCATAACCAGTTCCAGAAGATTCAAACGGCAAAAACGAGTGAAATATTTACGCTTGCCTGACCGACATCGATGTGGTTTCGGATTGGATTGGTCTTCGCTGTTTTCATGGCTTCCTTCAGACGTGAAAGCTGTCGAGCACGTTGGGAAGAACCTACCGGAACGTTTGTCATGTGAGAGGAATGGCGAGTTTCATAATGCCTCTTAACCTGGTATTTCTTTGGAACTGCTATCACCTCGTTGCAAATTGAGCAGAATGGGCTCTTCCCTTTCTGTTCAGTAACAAAAATAATCCGGCTGCCAACTCCCTTTTACCATTCATCCCTCATCACCAATTTTTCTCTGTCTGGCTATTCCTTCTTCCTCTGTCTTTTTTGATTTTGAGTCTCCTCCTTCACCTCGTCACTTCAACACATTAGGCCAAAAAGTCACATCAAAGTGCGCAACCTCCCACACACTGCCCAGGTGCTGCGAATCAGATGGACTCCCTGCGCTTGAGTGCCCAGAATGAACTGGGCATGCTGTTTAAACCGTGATGTGGAGATGCCGGCGTTGGACTGGGGAAGCACAGTAAGAAGTCTCACAACACCAGGTTAAAGTCCAACAGGTTTATTTGGAATCACTAGCTTTCAGAGCGTAGCTCCTTCCTCAGGTGAATGAAGAGGTGGGTTCCACAAACACATATATAGACAAAGTCAATGATGCAAGATGATCCTTCCAATGTCGCACTACATTCATCCCCCACCACCTGGCCTGGGCTTGCGAAATCCTACCATCTGTCCTGGCTTGAGCCAATTCACACCTCTTTAACTTGTGACTATCCCTCTCTCCAGTTACTCCGTCTGGACCTGTAAAGACTTAATTACCTGCAAAGACTCGCATTCAAAGTGTCGTCTTGCATCATTGACTTTGTCTATCTGTGTGTTTGTGGAACCCACAGGAAGGAGGAAGGAGCTACGTTCCGAAAGCTAGTGATTCCAAACAAACCTGTTGGACTTTAACCTGGTGCTGTGAGACTTCTTACTGTTTAAACCGTGTCAACTGCAGCAGGAGGTTCCTGGCTGGAGCTAGCAGTGCGCTGACTATATGTGAGCAATTTTTAACATATACATAGACATAGAACATACAGTACAGACGGAGGCCATTCGGCCCATCGAGTCTGCTCTGACCCACTTAAGCCCCCACTTCCACCCTATCCCCGTAACCCAGTAACCCCTCCCATCCTTTTATGGACACTAAGGGCAATTTAGCATGGCCAATCCACCTAACCCGCACGTCTTTGGACTGTGTGAGGAAACCGGAGCACCCGGAGGAAACCCACGCAGACACGGGGAGGACGTGCAGACTCCGCACAGACAGTGACCCAGCAGGGAATCGAACCCGGGACCCTGGCGCTGTGAAGCCACAGTGCTAATCACTTGTGCTACCGTGATGGGCCGCATGTTGCTCACCACTGTCCTGGAACAAACAAGGGGATATTAGGTTTATGAATGAGTAATGGACCAGATTTAGTTCACAGTCAACAGCTCCTAGTATTTGTTAAGACTGACTTCAGTGTAATGATGCAGAGATTGCCCAGAGTAAACAGGAAAACCTGTTAGCTGGTAGGATGACAGAAAATCAGTAAGAGATGTTCATAAAATAATGTAGTGTGATCCAGAGCCAGTTTATAGACCAGTTAGCCTAACATCTGCTGTCAGGCAATTATTAGAGTCTAAAATTCAGGATAAGGAGACTGAACATCTTGAAAATGTTCAATTGATCAGCGACAGCCGGTGTGGATTTGTAAAGGGCAGATCACACCTGATGCCTTTTCTGAAGAGGTGACTAAAGAAATGAAGAGAGGAATGCCAATTTATTATGATTGATGTGGACTTCCGGAAAGCACTTCATATAGTCCCTTCCAGGAAACTGGTAACTAAAGTCGAAACTCATTGAATTGAATTCAAATTATTGATCTGGTTAGGAAATTGGCCGAACCGAAGGTGTCAGGATAGGGGGTTAATCAGTGGGTGCACTAAACGGAATAATGAGTGGAATTTAATGTAGGCAATGGAGGTCTCAGCCACTTTGGGGAAAGCCCACTGTACTAAGTGCCAGCCAGGCCTTCCCCAGCACCAAGGACACGAGGGGCAGAAATCCCAGGGATCCCGGCAACCCCTCATTGCCATCATGAGGGAGCAGTGGACAACAGCCAGCAATGCAGCTGTGAAAGTCCCAGGTTCAGCGTGGAACCCAAGCTACAGGTGAGTAAGGCGAGATGGGGATCACAAAAAGGAGGTTAACTTACTTGAAATGACTCGGGATGGCGTGGGGGTGGGAGTGTCAGAATGGGTGGCACGGTGGCACAGTGGTTAGCACTGTTGCTTCACAGCGCCAGAATCCCATGTTCAATTCCCAGTTTGGGTCACTGCCTGTGCGGAGTCTGCACGTTCTCCCCGTGTCTGCCTGGGTTTCCTCCGGGTGCTCCGGTTTCCTCCCACAAGTCCCGAAAGACGTGCTTGTTCGGAGAGTTGGACATTCTGAAATCTCCGTCAGTGTACCCGAACAGGCGTCGGAATGTGGCGACGAGGGGATTTTCACAGTAACTTCATTGCAGTGTTAATGTGAGCCGACTTGTGACAATAAAGATTATTATTAAGTAAGGGAAGGGGAGAGACTCTCGGCCAATGTGGCGACGAGGGGATTTTCACAGTAACTTCATTGCAGTGTTAATGTGAGCCGACTTGTGACAATAAAGATTATTATTAAGTAAGGGAAGGGGAGAGACTCTCGGCAGGCCTACCCCTTCCCTGGGTCACTTCAACATGCTCTGAGTACCTCTGAATGAATGGCCTCCGTACCTCCCCTCACCCCCCCTTCCCCACCTCCTCCACCCCAGGACCCTGAAAAACAACACAACAGGTTAAATAACAGTGTGGAACGAGGCACGAAATGCCCACATTAGGGCCTCAACAGGCATCGGGGCGGGGAGGCCGCAGGTTCCCACCTGCCCAACCCCCACCTCCAAACCCACCTCGGGAAGGAGCGGGGTGGGGGGGGGGGGGGAGTTTGGAGGGGGCGCGTTAAATTCCATCCAGTGTGACTAACGGTGCCCACAAGGATCTGTGTTGGGGCCTCAACCATTCAGTGGGTTGTATCAACTTAAATAATGGGGTTCAGAGCCATAGACTCACGTTCGGCGATGACACAAAGTTCGGCAGCATTGTAAGCATTGCGGATGGAAGCATAACGGCAGCGAGGTTCAGCTGCCGCTGGTGTTACAGAAACTCCCAGTCAGCTCTCCTGACCACTGCCAGCGTTATCCGTGAAGCATCTGTGGTGATGTGCATCAATGTAAATGCATGTAGGCTAGCTAGACACTAGAGGGAGCACCAGAGACACCACACACACACACTCAACCAATAGATCAGTTAGATAGGACATGCCCAATGGACATTCACGATACGCACGGAGGTGACACAACCACAGGGGGCATTACACCAACCCATATATAAAGGACACCACACACATGATCTGCCTCATTCCAGTGGAGACAGTCAGTGAGTAGAGACACAGGGTTGATTCAATATTACACCCACCACGTGGATTGCAGCAACTGGTTAGTCAGTCTGGGTAGCTATAGTAGGATTAGCAGTAGTGTCGAACCCGAGTAATAGAAGTGTAAATAGTTTAATAAACGTGTTGAAGTTATCTACACGTCTGAACCTTCCTTTGTCAAGTGTACCACAAGGAAGCCGCTTATGTTACACCTACAACATAACAAATCAGCATCCAGTGGTGGAAAGAGTGCAGTCGCTGTTGACTGTCCCTCGATTCGAGATTGACAAGATCCTCATGGTCGCAAATTTCTTCCAGGCGTCTTCAGGTGCCTAAAGAGGCCAATTCTCAACGCTTAAATCTTTGAACACAAGGGGCAGGATATCTCAAGAGATCTGGAGAGTAGGATTTGCTTTCTTTTCTTTTTTGCGGCCGTCCTACCTCATCGTGAGGATATTGTGACTCACAGCTCGAGGGCAGCTGGATGGATGAGCTGTAAAGTTTTCTTCCTTTGCTTTTGGAGTGAGCAGAGAGCATCTTGAAGAGGATTATGAGTGGCAGGGACAGAGTGGATAGTGGATACTCTTTCCTAGGGTAGGAGAGTCAAGTATGTGGGACATAGGTTTAAAGTGCGTGGGGAAAAGTTCAGAACAGATGCGCGAGGCAGGTATTTTACACAGAGGGTGGCAAATATATGGAACGTGCGGCCTGGGGAGGGGGTGAGAGCAGTTACGACAGCGGCATTTAAGGGGCATCTAGACAGGGGCTGGTTTAGCACTGGGCCAAATTGCTGGCTTTTAAAACAGACCAAGGCAGGCCAGCAGCACGGTTCAATTCCCGTAACAGCCTCCCCGAACAGGCCCCGGAATGTGGCAACTAGGGGCTTTTCACAGTAACTTCATTTGAAGCCGACTTGTGACAATAAGCGGTTTTCATTTTCATTTCAAATATATGAATGGGTGGGAATGGAAGGATACGGACTCCGTAAGTGCAGACAGTTTTAGTTTAGGCAGATTACCATGGTCGGCGCAGGCTTGGAGGGCTGAAGGGCCTGTTCCTATGCTGTATTGTTCTTTGTTATTTGATTGTACAGTGATAGATCCAACCATGTTTATGTATCTGTGTCTAGATTTTTGACTGAGCTCTCCCAGGTTCACAGCCCTGTCACTATCCCTAGGGTACAGTACGAAGTCTTACAACACCAGGTTAAAGTCCAACAGGTTTGTTTCGATGTCACTAGCTTTCGGAGCACTGCTCCTTCCTCAGGTGAATGAAGAGGTATGTTCCAGAAACATATATATAGACAGATTCAAAGATGCCAGACAATGCTTGGAATGCGACCATTAGCAGGTGATTAAATCTTTACAGATCCAGAGATGGGGTAACCCCAGGTTAAAGAGGTGTGAATTGTGTCAAGCCAGGACAGTTGGTAGGATTCCGCAGGCCAGATGGTGGTGGATGAATGTAATGCGACATGAATCCCAGGTCCCGGTTGAGGCCGCACTCATGTGTGCGGAACTTGGCTATAAGTTTCTGCTCAGCGATTCTGCGACAACGAATGAACGGACATCGCGCGACAATCACCAGGCAGGAATGTTCCCTTCCAGTCGGGGAACACTTCAGCAGTCAAGGGCATTCAGCCTCTGATCTCCGGGTAAGCGTTCTCCAAGGCGGCCTTCAGGCAGAATCGCCGAGCAGAAGCTTATAGCCAAGTTCCGCACACATGAGTGCGGCCGAATGGCCTCCTTCTGCACTGTAAATTCTATGATTCTATGATCGCAGGACCTGCCTCCCCCGAACAGGCGCTGGAATGTGGTGACTAGGGGCTTTTCACAGTAACTTCATTTGAAGCCTACTTGTGACAATAAGTGATTTTCATTTCATTTCATACGACAAACCCCTCACCTCTGAAATCAGCCTGTGCTTAAATTAATGCTCACCACAGAGCCTTAAATTAATGCTCACCACAGAGCCTTAAATTAATGCTCACCACAGAGCCTTAAATTAATGCTCACCACAGAACCTTATCCATCTGCAGAATTCACTTTTGTTATTAGCCAGACGTATAACTGTGAAATGAACCGAATAATGTTTCTCCAACACAACCCTAGAGTCTCCTTGGTAATTACCATTGAAAGCTAAGATATTTAATCTGGTGAAACATTTTTGCTGAACGAGCATTCTGGGGTTTATTTATTTTATCTACAGGATGTGGACGTCGCTGGCTGGGCCCACATTTATTGCTCATCCCTAGTTGCCCTCGAGAAGGTGGTGGTGGGTCGCCTCCTTAAACCACGGCAGTCCCTGTGGTGTAGGTGCACCCACTGTGCTGTTAGTTACGCGGACAACAGAAGGCTTCGTAACTCCCACTGCCGAGTGAGGGCAAACCGGCTGACGGTTCCTGAGGTTTGACCTGCCTCTTTCTTTTTGCCCATGATTAAGTTTCGATCGCTAAGTACCTTGTGAGGGAACATCGTGTATTGTTGCTATTAAAAGAATACATCACACACAGAATTAACTCTCTCTCTCTCTGTGATACAGATGAGCTCCAAGCTCAAATGTGGTTGCCAAAGGAGAAGCGGCGATCAGTCAGGGAGAAGGGTGAGACGTGAAGCTTGACGGTGGTGCGTGTTGTTCTCACTGCTGGCTCGCTGGTGCCACCAAGTGGACATAACCTGCGAAAGAGAAAGTGAATGAAAAGGAAATGAAAATCGCTTATTGTCACAAGTAGGCTTCAAATGAAGTTACTGTGAAAAGCCCCTAGTCGCCACATTCCGACGCCTGTTCGGGGAGGCTGTTACGGGAATTGAACCGTGCTGCTGGCCTGCCTTGGTCTGCTTTCAAAGCCAGTCATTTAGCCCTGTGCTAAACAGCCCAACCATTCTGGATTGTTGCGCATGGTTCTGAACATTCAGTGTGCCAACATCTTAGCCAGTCTAAACATGGGAAAATAAGCCAACGCCATCAAGCAAATATGTTCTCAACCAGCCATCACATCCAGCATGCGGTTACCTTTAAAGATGTTCTGGGCTGTTAAAGTAAATATTTCGCTATTCAAAATAAAAAGCGTGGACAAATAGTTTATCCCAATGCAGAAATGCTTCCCATTTCTCCCTGATCTTCACCACCCGCTCACCTCCCTGCTCCCCCAGCCACTTGTATATATCTCCAATTCTTCCCTCCCCTCCACATCCGAAAGCAGCAGAAATGTATCATTTAATTACTCCATTACTGCTGCACTCCTGTGGCGTAAGCTTTAGCAAGGCCGGGCCGAATATTAAATATTAATTGATGTGTTAGGCAGGTAGGTTCGATGTGGACTGCACTCGATGCAGGGAAGTTAGAAACAGACATCTAACAGTGGAGAAAATCCATCACTGTTTTATTCAACGATAGAACTGATACACATATTCAGCTGTGGGTCGACACTATACTGAACTGACTGGAGACCTTGTACTAGCCTGACCAGACTTACTCGCTACCGCATGGTGTTTGCACTGAGTTAGCTCGTGGACTCTGACTGTCTCAGTGGCTGGGTCCCGAGAGAGCGGGAAACCTAGTGCCCTCTGGCTTTATAGTGGTGGTGTCCTGTCTGGTGATTGGCTGCACTGTGCTGTGTGCTCACTGGTCATTATGTGTGTCAATCACTGCCTGTCTGCATCTCATTATATACATGCGTGGGGATTATGACATCTCCCCCCCTTTTTTATTAGATAAATAAATACTAAGGTGTGCGTGCGTATATATATATATATATGCCTGACTATATACAAAAGGTGTCTGAATGAACGTATATACATAGGAAAGTGTCGATAGTGCAGATATATGGCAAACAAAACAATATTTACAGAGGTTAAATCGATGAAGTCACAAAATGTACAAAAGTTCAGTCTACAGATTCAGTCTGTGTGGTGGGCAACGAATTCTTGTCGATCGCCGCAGAGATGGATCAGGAGCCGCCTGCACGTGGATAGGCGGGATTGCTGCCATCGCGGTGGTCGCATGGGCTGGCAGGATTGCTGGTAGATCAGTGGCCTCGTGCAAGGTACGTCTGGAGGAGGCATCGTAGGCGGCGGGGCACTTCGGTCAGGTAGCGGGTGTGGAACTCTTCGCAGTGCCCGTCTGTTGCGTCGTAGCAGGGAGCCATCAGCCATGCGGACAAGGAACGATCTTGGGGCCACTTGTTTGATCACAACAGCTGTGGCTGACCAGCCGCCCTCAGGCAACTGGACACAAACATGATCAGTTGGGGCCAGCTCAGGTAGATCCGTGGCATAAGCATCGAATGTGGCCTTCGTTTGCGCCCGTGACTGCTGCATTTGCTGTAAGACCGTGAGGTGGTCAAGGTCTGGAACATGGATGGCTGGAACTGTGGTCCTCAGAGTGCGATTCATGAGCACCTGCGCTGGAGACAACCCAGTGGACAGTGGGGTTGCCCTGTATGCCAGCATCGCCAGGTCGAAGTCTGAGCCTGAGTCTGCAGCTTTGCACAGCAACCACTTTACAATATGGACCCCTTTCTCGGCCTTCCAGTAGTGGGGACTGGAGGTTACATGACGGAAGTTGTAGGACTGTTCAAAATCAGACCATTCCTGGCTGTAAAAGCAAGGACCGTTGTCGCACATTACCGTGAGCGGAATCCCATGCCTGGCGAACGTTTCTTTGCAAGCTTTGATTACCGCCTTCGTCGTGAGGTCGGACAGTTTCACCACTTCTGGGTAATTGAAGAAGTAGTCGACCAGGAGTACGTAGTCATGCCCCTTGGCATGGAAAACGTCTCCACCTACTTTGGACCACAGAGAGGTCACGATCTCGTGCTGCTGCAGCGTTTCCTTGGGTTGAGCTGGTTGAAACTTCTGACAGGTAGGGCAGTTGAGGACTGTGTCGGCAATGTCTTGGCTGATGCCCGGCCAATAGACAGCCTCCCGAGCTCTGCGTCGGCATTTCTCGACACCAAGGTGACCCTCATGGAGTTGGCCCAGCACCATAGCCCGCAGGCTCTGAGGAATCACAATCCTATCGAGTTTCAGAAGGATTCCCTCCACCACCGTCAGGTCGTCTTTTACGTTATAGAACTGGGGACATTGTCCCTTCTGCCAGCCATTGCTGAGATGCTGCATCACGCGCTGCAGCAGAGGATTCTTGGCCGTCTCCTCATGAATTTGGACCATCCGTTCGTCAGAGGCCGCAAGGTTTGAGGCACACAACTGCACTTGGGCTTCTATGTGGCAGATGAAGTCACTTTGTTCACACGGTGTGGTAATGGACCTGGACAGGGCATCTGCAACGATCAGCTCTTTGCCTGGCGTGTAGACCAGTTCGAAGTCGCAGCGGCGTAGCTTAAGAAGAATTTGTTGTAACCGAGGTGTCATGTCATTTAAATGCTTCTGGATTATATGGACTAGAGGCCTGTGGTCCGTTTCTACCGTAAATTTTGGCAGGCCGTAAACATAGTCGTGAAACTTGACTATCCCTGTTAGGAGGCCCAGACACTCCTCAATCTGAGCGTACCATTGCTCAGTGGGCGTCATGGCTGTCATGATATTCAAACACACACATCATGATGGACACACTAACAGGCAAATCAGAGTACACAACACCACAACCAATCACAGACAAGAACACCAACCACATAAAAAGCACGAGCACGACACCTGGAGGTCAGTAGGTCTGGGGAGAAGGAAGCATGAAAGAGCTGTTGAAACACCACAAGCAGGGAGCCCCCCACGTGCAGAGTGCAAAGACCAAGTTGTAAATAGTGAGTTTAAATAAACAAGCGTTGTACCTTATGCAACTGTGTTGGCTCTTCTGTGTGTTAGAACACCCAACACCACATGGTACAGGAGTGGATCGATACCTGCCTACCAACCTGCCATTCTGGACATGGACCACACCGGCAAACCGCAGCCGATGCAAGTCACGGGGAACCTAGGCACCAACTGGAAGCTCTACAGGCAGCGATTTGACCTGTACATCCGTGCCACCGAAAAACAGAATGTCTCGGATGATTCGAAGATTGCAATGCTCCTCTTCTACGCAGGCCCCCACCCAAATGATGTCTTTAATTCACTGGTGTTCGAGGAAGGCGAAAACCAGGCCAAATATGACACGGTCATCCTCAAAATGGACCAGCACTTTCAAACTGAAGTAAACCAAACTTTCGAAAGATACATCTTTCAGCAACGCCTGCAAGGTAAGGAGGAGCTTTTTCAACCCTTTTTGACGCACCTCCGGATTCTGGCGCAGTCCTGCGGTTACGGCACCACCACAGAGTCCATGATCAGGGACCAGATTGTTTTTGGCGTTGCCTCCAGTGGCCTACGCCAGCAGCTTCTTAAAATAAAGAGCCTTACCTTAGCGTCTGCTGTGGAAGCCTGTGTCCTCCATGAGAATGCTGCCTGCCGTTTTGCCCGATTTCAGGCGTCCGAGTTGGCACGGAGGGGGTCCCCAGCCGTCGAATCGGCAAGCCAGGCCGCCCACGACGTTGAACGCATCCAGGCCGTCGATTTCTTCCCGCCCCACGGCCCGGACGACAGCGGCCGCTTCCCGCGCTTTTCGCGGTCTCCCGCGCAGGTGCGCGCCAAGAATAACGGCCACAACGAGGGACGCACTGCGCAGGCGCGCCCACCGCAAGATCGCACTGCGCATGCGCAGTGGCGCAACGAACGCCGTGACGTCATGACGTGCAGCAAGTGTGGAGGTCTACACTTAAAAGGGCAATGTCCTGCAAAATACCAACAGTGCAACAGATGTGCCATGATAGGCCACTACGCAGCCCGCTGTCGTGCGGCTCAACCCATGGATCCGGCGCATCCTCGACAACCTCGCACACGAGTCAGGACCGTCCAGCCCACGCATCAAGACTTCCAGTTAAGTGATGCAGATGACCAGGATGACTTCAGAGTTGCCGTCATTGATGTCAACAAGGTCAATGCCATCAATCCAGACGATGAGTGGTGTGCCACCCTGACGGTCAACCGATCGCGCGTCGCCTTCCGTCTGGACACCGGCGCATCCGCCAACCTGATTGCTTACTCTGCAGTCCAGGCCATGAAGGTCAAACCACTCATCACACCATCCCGGCTTAAGATGGTTGACTATAACGGGAACGTTATCCCGTCCGTAGGATCTTGCCAGCTACAGGTGACTCACAAGAGGTACACGGCCACACTCCCCTTCGAAGTTGTGGGCTCATCAAAGGACTCGTTACTGGGCGCACAAGCGTGTAAGGTCCTTCACCTGGTACAGCGCATCATGTCTCTCTCTCCAGATGAGATATCCGACTTCCCGGATGCTGAGTTCCACGCGAATCTCCATTCCCTCCTCGCTCACAACCAGGAGGTTTTTGAAGGCATGGGGACATTGCCACACACGTACAAGATTCGACTCAGACCGGACGCCATCCCTGTCGTTCACGCACCTCGCAGGGTTCCTGCGCCTCTCAAAGACCGCCTCAAGGCACAACTGCAGATTCTTCAGGACCAAGGGGTCCTATCCAAGGTCACGGAGCCCACGCCATGGGTCAGCTCCATGGTCTGTGTAAAGAAGCCCTCTGGCGAGCTCCGTATATGTATAGATCCAAAAGATCTGAACAACAACATCATGCGGGAACACTATCCCATCCCGAAACGAGAAGACCTCACCAGCGAGATGGCGCGAGCCAACATATTCACTAAATTGGATGCGTCCAAAGGATTCTGGCAGATCCAACTGGACCCGGCCAGCCGAAGACTATGCACATTCAACACCCCTTTTGGCAGATTCTGCTACAACCGGATGCCATTCGGCATCATTTCGGCATCTGAAGTATTCCACCGCATTATGGAGCAGATGATGGAAGGCATCGAAGGGGTACGTGTATATGTGGACGATATCATCATTTGGTCCACCACTCCGCAGGAACACATGCATCGTCTTCGACGTGTCTTCACCCGCATACGGCAAAATGGCCTGCGTCTCAACCGTGCGAAGTGTGCTTTCGGCCAGACGGAGCTGAAATTCCTCGGGGACCACATCTCAAGGTCCGGGGTCCGTCCCGATGCAGACAAGGTTAGCGCCATCACAGCCATGCCACGACCGGCTGACAAGAAGGCTGTCTTAAGATTCCTGGGCATGGTCAACTTCCTTGGGAAGTTCATTCCCAACCTGGCTTCTCATACAACAAACATGCGCCATCTCGTAAAAAAATCGACGGAATTCAACTGGCACCAGTCGCATCAGCAGGAATGGGAGGAGCTCAAGCACAAACTGGTCACGGCACCAGTGCTGGCCTTCTTTGACGCGACTCGCCCTACAAAGATCTCAACAGACGCCAGCCAATCTGGTATTGGAGCGGTACTCCTGCAAAAAGACAGCACGTCATCATGGGCCCCGGTTGCGTATGCCTCACGAGCCATGACCCCTACCGAACAGCGCTACGCGCAAATCGAAAAAGAATGCCTGGGCTTGTTAACTGGACTGGACAAGTTCCACGACTATGTGTATGGCCTGCCACGATTCACGGTCGAAACTGACCACCGCCCCCTGGTCAACATCATTAACAAAGACCTGAACGACATGACTCCTCGCCTCCAGCGCATCTTACTCAAACTCAGGAGGTACGATTTTGAACTGATCTACACTCCGGGGAAGGAACTCATAGTGGCGGACACTCTTTCCCGAGCAGTGAGCACACCACCAGATGCGGAGGGGTTCGTGCGTCAAATTGAGGCACACGTGACTCTGACAGCAGCAAATATGCCAGCTGATGATCCTTGTCTGGCCCACATACGCGCAGAGACGGCGACTGACCCTCTGCTGCAGCGAGTGATGCGCCACATGACGGAAGGGTGGCTAAAAGGGCAGTGCCCCCAGTTTTACAATGTGCGAGATGATCTCACCAATATAGACGGGGTCCTTATGAAATCGCATAGGATCGTCATTCCACACAGTGTGCGCCAGATGATTCTTCGTCAACTACACGAAGGCCACTTGGGTGTCGAAAAATGCAGACGAAGGGCCCGGGCGGCGGTATATTGGCCGGGTATTAATGAAGACATAGCCAACATGGTGCTCAACTGCACAACCTGTCAGAGGTTTCAGCCGGCGCAACCTCCGGAAACACTTCTACAACACGAGATGGTGACGTCCCCCTGGGCGAAGGTGGGTGTTGACCTATTTCACGCGCTCGGCAGAGATTACATTGTTATTATAGACTACTTCTCAAACTACCCGGAAGTCATGCCTCTCCATGATCTGACGTCGTCCGCAGTCATTGGGGCCTGCAAGGAAACGTTTGCTCGCCATGGCATTCCAAGGACTGTCATGTCAGACAATGGACCTTGTTTTGCCAGCCGTGAATGGTCGTCCTTTGCCGCAGCATATGGTTTCACTCATGTGACATCCAGCCCTCTGCATCCACAATCGAACGGGAAGGCTGAAAAGGGTGTCCACATCGCAAAGCGGCTCCTGTGCAAGGCGGCTGATGCCGGATCGGACTTTAACCTTGCCTTGCTGGCCTATCGATCGGCCCCGTTATCCACGGGCCTCTCGCCAGCGCAGCTACTAATGGGTCGCTCCCTCAGGACGACGGTACCTTCCGTCCTGGCACCGACAACAGACCATGAGGCGGTTCTTCGGGACATGCAACTGCAGCGTGATCGCCAGAAAGGTCGGTACGACACACGAGCGACGGACCTGCCCCCCCTGTCCTCCGGAGACAAAGTACGCGTCCATCAACCGTATGGTGGCTGGTCAGCACCGGCCGAAGTCCTCCGACAACGAGGGACGCACTGCGCAGGCGCGCCCACCGCAAGATCGCACTGCGCATGCGCAGTGGCGCAACGAACGCCGTGACGTCATGACGTGCAGCAAGTGTGGAGGTCTACACTTAAAAGGGCAATGTCCTGCAAAATACCAACAGTGCAACAGATGTGCCATGATAGGCCACTACGCAGCCCGCTGTCGTGCGGCTCAACCCATGGATCCGGCGCATCCTCGACAACCTCGCACACGAGTCAGGACCGTCCAGCCCACGCATCAAGACTTCCAGTTAAGTGATGCAGATGACCAGGATGACTTCAGAGTTGCCGTCATTGATGTCAACAAGGTCAATGCCATCAATCCAGACGATGAGTGGTGTGCCACCCTGACGGTCAACCGATCGCGCGTCGCCTTCCGTCTGGACACCGGCGCATCCGCCAACCTGATTGCTTACTCTGCAGTCCAGGCCATGAAGGTCAAACCACTCATCACACCATCCCGGCTTAAGATGGTTGACTATAACGGGAACGTTATCCCGTCCGTAGGATCTTGCCAGCTACAGGTGACTCACAAGAGGTACACGGCCACACTCCCCTTCGAAGTTGTGGGCTCATCAAAGGACTCGTTACTGGGCGCACAAGCGTGTAAGGTCCTTCACCTGGTACAGCGCATCATGTCTCTCTCTCCAGATGAGATATCCGACTTCCCGGATGCTGAGTTCCACGCGAATCTCCATTCCCTCCTCGCTCACAACCAGGAGGTTTTTGAAGGCATGGGGACATTGCCACACACGTACAAGATTCGACTCAGACCGGACGCCATCCCTGTCGTTCACGCACCTCGCAGGGTTCCTGCGCCTCTCAAAGACCGCCTCAAGGCACAACTGCAGATTCTTCAGGACCAAGGGGTCCTATCCAAGGTCACGGAGCCCACGCCATGGGTCAGCTCCATGGTCTGTGTAAAGAAGCCCTCTGGCGAGCTCCGTATATGTATAGATCCAAAAGATCTGAACAACAACATCATGCGGGAACACTATCCCATCCCGAAACGAGAAGACCTCACCAGCGAGATGGCGCGAGCCAACATATTCACTAAATTGGATGCGTCCAAAGGATTCTGGCAGATCCAACTGGACCCGGCCAGCCGAAGACTATGCACATTCAACACCCCTTTTGGCAGATTCTGCTACAACCGGATGCCATTCGGCATCATTTCGGCATCTGAAGTATTCCACCGCATTATGGAGCAGATGATGGAAGGCATCGAAGGGGTACGTGTATATGTGGACGATATCATCATTTGGTCCACCACTCCGCAGGAACACATGCATCGTCTTCGACGTGTCTTCACCCGCATACGGCAAAATGGCCTGCGTCTCAACCGTGCGAAGTGTGCTTTCGGCCAGACGGAGCTGAAATTCCTCGGGGACCACATCTCAAGGTCCGGGGTCCGTCCCGATGCAGACAAGGTTAGCGCCATCACAGCCATGCCACGACCGGCTGACAAGAAGGCTGTCTTAAGATTCCTGGGCATGGTCAACTTCCTTGGGAAGTTCATTCCCAACCTGGCTTCTCATACAACAAACATGCGCCATCTCGTAAAAAAATCGACGGAATTCAACTGGCACCAGTCGCATCAGCAGGAATGGGAGGAGCTCAAGCACAAACTGGTCACGGCACCAGTGCTGGCCTTCTTTGACGCGACTCGCCCTACAAAGATCTCAACAGACGCCAGCCAATCTGGTATTGGAGCGGTACTCCTGCAAAAAGACAGCACGTCATCATGGGCCCCGGTTGCGTATGCCTCACGAGCCATGACCCCTACCGAACAGCGCTACGCGCAAATCGAAAAAGAATGCCTGGGCTTGT
Organism: Scyliorhinus torazame; assembly: GCF_047496885.1. Taxonomy (NCBI): domain Eukaryota; kingdom Metazoa; phylum Chordata; class Chondrichthyes; order Carcharhiniformes; family Scyliorhinidae; genus Scyliorhinus; species Scyliorhinus torazame. The sequence goes on from NC_092725.1 coordinate 139,708,837, forward strand.
TAACTGGACTGGACAAGTTCCACGACTATGTGTATGGCCTGCCACGATTCACGGTCGAAACTGACCACCGCCCCCTGGTCAACATCATTAACAAAGACCTGAACGACATGACTCCTCGCCTCCAGCGCATCTTACTCAAACTCAGGAGGTACGATTTTGAACTGATCTACACTCCGGGGAAGGAACTCATAGTGGCGGACACTCTTTCCCGAGCAGTGAGCACACCACCAGATGCGGAGGGGTTCGTGCGTCAAATTGAGGCACACGTGACTCTGACAGCAGCAAATATGCCAGCTGATGATCCTTGTCTGGCCCACATACGCGCAGAGACGGCGACTGACCCTCTGCTGCAGCGAGTGATGCGCCACATGACGGAAGGGTGGCTAAAAGGGCAGTGCCCCCAGTTTTACAATGTGCGAGATGATCTCACCAATATAGACGGGGTCCTTATGAAATCGCATAGGATCGTCATTCCACACAGTGTGCGCCAGATGATTCTTCGTCAACTACACGAAGGCCACTTGGGTGTCGAAAAATGCAGACGAAGGGCCCGGGCGGCGGTATATTGGCCGGGTATTAATGAAGACATAGCCAACATGGTGCTCAACTGCACAACCTGTCAGAGGTTTCAGCCGGCGCAACCTCCGGAAACACTTCTACAACACGAGATGGTGACGTCCCCCTGGGCGAAGGTGGGTGTTGACCTATTTCACGCGCTCGGCAGAGATTACATTGTTATTATAGACTACTTCTCAAACTACCCGGAAGTCATGCCTCTCCATGATCTGACGTCGTCCGCAGTCATTGGGGCCTGCAAGGAAACGTTTGCTCGCCATGGCATTCCAAGGACTGTCATGTCAGACAATGGACCTTGTTTTGCCAGCCGTGAATGGTCGTCCTTTGCCGCAGCATATGGTTTCACTCATGTGACATCCAGCCCTCTGCATCCACAATCGAACGGGAAGGCTGAAAAGGGTGTCCACATCGCAAAGCGGCTCCTGTGCAAGGCGGCTGATGCCGGATCGGACTTTAACCTTGCCTTGCTGGCCTATCGATCGGCCCCGTTATCCACGGGCCTCTCGCCAGCGCAGCTACTAATGGGTCGCTCCCTCAGGACGACGGTACCTTCCGTCCTGGCACCGACAACAGACCATGAGGCGGTTCTTCGGGACATGCAACTGCAGCGTGATCGCCAGAAAGGTCGGTACGACACACGAGCGACGGACCTGCCCCCCCTGTCCTCCGGAGACAAAGTACGCGTCCATCAACCGTATGGTGGCTGGTCAGCACCGGCCGAAGTCCTCCGACAAGTGGCTCCCCGCTCGTTCCTGGTTCGCATGCCGGATGGTTCCGTGCGTCGCCGCAATCGGCGCGCCCTTCGCCGACTTCCACGTTCACAGCCACACAACACGCCAGATCCTCAACAGGCTTCCGAGGATGACTTTGTGGAGCTGCCGCACATCACGCCCTTTCCATCGCCACCCATGGCCATGCCTGCACAGCAGCCGGTGGTTCTTGATCCACCCTTAAGGCGGTCAACCCGAATTCGTCGCAAACCCATTAGAATGGACTTATAATACAGTTCATATGTTTAATAAGTTGGACAATTTTACATGATAACCTGTTGTTGTTTATCGTTCCAGATGTCGTCTGACTGGACAACTGTTCAAAATTTTTTTTCTTCTTCTCTCGTTCGCATTTCTGTTATGTTATGGTACAACTGGATTCATGTGACGCACTCGACATCGCCCCATGTACATAGTTCCGTCATAGACACATGCTGCACACGACACACACACACTCTTAGATGCACTCACGTCACGATCATATTTATTACCACGTAGGCACATATCTTTGTAAAAAGGGGGGATGTCATGATATTCAAACACACACATCATGATGGACACACTAACAGGCAAATCAGAGTACACAACACCACAACCAATCACAGACAAGAACACCAACCACATAAAAAGCACGAGCACGACACCTGGAGGTCAGTAGGTCTGGGGAGAAGGAAGCATGAAAGAGCTGTTGAAACACCACAAGCAGGGAGCCCCCCACGTGCAGAGTGCAAAGACCAAGTTGTAAATAGTGAGTTTAAATAAACAAGCGTTGTACCTTATGCAACTGTGTTGGCTCTTCTGTGTGTTAGAACACCCAACACCACAATGGCCCTGGAGGCATAAGCCACTGGAGCCCAGGACAAGGAGTCATCTCCCTGACGGAGCACCGCCCCAATGCCGTCCTGGCTTGCATCAGTCGATATCTTGGTTTCCTTGGTTGGGTCGAAGAACGCCAGATCCGGGGCTGTGGTGAGCTTTGCTTTCAGCTCACACCATTCCTCTTCATGCGTGGGCAGCCACTGGAATTCCGTTGACTTCTTGACGAGATGGCGGAGGGCCGTGGTGTGGGATGCCATATTGGGAATGAATTTCCCGAGGAAGTTGACCATCCGAGGAAGCGGAGGACCGCCATTTTGTCCTCCGGGGTCATCGCGTTGATCGCCGAGACCTTGTCGGCATCTGGCCGCACACCCTGCTGCGAGATGTGGTCACCCAGGAACTTAATGTCTGATTGAGCAAATGAGCACTTGGCCCTGTTGAGCTAGAGACCATGTTCATGAATTCTCTGGAATACCTTCTTGAGGCGAGCGATGTGTTCCTGGGGCATTGTGGACCAGATAATTACGTCGTCAACGTATACTCGCACCCACTTGATGCCCTCCATCATCTGCTCTATGATGCAGTGAAATACTTACGCCACAGGAATGCAGCAGTATAAGCCTCCCATCTCTGGGATCAATCGAGTGAACCTCCTCTGAACTGCCTCCAATGCCGCTATTGCTGTTCCTGGTCCCAGAAGAAAGGGGGAGAGATGCTCCCAGGGTCCTACCTTCATTGAGTCTCTTAGAATTCCCGAGATGTTTACTCCCCAACATGTACGAGGGACAGCGTGATTGAGGAGCAAACTCTTCCTCTGCACGTCAAATGACCAATTACAGTTCTTCTGGTGGTCTGTTTAACCCTCACCTTTCTACCTCTCTCTGCTGCCGGAATTGCCCTTTGCTGGAGTACGAAAGGTGCTGACTATCCGCCACAATCTTGTGCAATTGGCCAACATTCATGCGTGTCCAGACAAATGTGAACGCACCGTTCAACCATTTATAGATGTAATTAGTAACCAGTGATCTGTGCACTTTGTAGCAGGATTCGGTGGTTGGTTTTTAGGATTGGAAACCCTGGAGTGACCCAATTACTGTCCTGACTGCGATCAACTAACTCAACAGATTATTTTTTAAATTCCATTCATCGCAAAACTCAGACAGTGTTAAACACAGTTGTTGATTTGCAATTTAACAGCAAACGGTTGAATTATAATCTCGATCATGACTGAAACAGCTGGAAAAACTGATTGGTGTCTCAGAGAAAAGTTTAGGACTGATGAAAGGTCACTGACCTGGAACAATAATTCTTTCTCTCTCTCTCCACTGTTCCTCGACCTGCTGAGTATTTCCGGACGATTTCTGACTTTATTTCACGCCTCTGATCCTCAAAGTGTGTGCTGAATACGGCTGGGACTTTGAAACAAAACAAAAAGCAATTTTCACCTTTAATTCTTACAGCATCTCAGCTTCCCAAATCTCAAAAGGTTCCATCACTGAAAGCACGTTTAATTTCCTGGCGGCTCACTGGATGAAGCGAATCATCATATTAGAAGTGGGATCTCGGTGGAATGCAGCCACAGTGACCACCTTGAATGACTGGACTATTCACTAAGATGGAAACACTGATTGTACTTAGGCTGCAGACTCTTAACAGAAGGTTCACGGCACAGGAATGACATCACCTACAAATTACTGATTGCAATCTTCGGATGCAAATGTTTCATGTATGAATGATGTTCCTGTGACTGTTACATTCGCGGAAACGTTATTCCATTTATTTTATTGCGTGTTCGTTGGCATTTATTGCTCTGTCCGTGGCGGACAGAGGAATGGCATCCAAACAGAGCGGGCATCTACTAACATTTCAGTCTTAATAATAATCTTTATTGGTGTCACAAGTAGGCTTACACTAACACTGCAATGAAGTAACTGTGAAAATCCCCTAGTCGCCACACTCCGGCGCCTGTTCGGGTACACAGGGGGAGAATTCAGAATGTCCAATTCACCTAACAGCACATCTTTCGGGACTTGTGGGAGGAAACCGGAGCACCCGGAAGAAACCCACACAGACACGGGGGGAACGTGCAGACTCCGCACAGACAGTGACCCAGCGGGGAATTGAACCTGGGACCCTGCCGCTGTGAAGCAACAGTGCTACCCACTGTGCTACCGTGAGTCTTGTTTCACGAGAGGGTTATTTGTGATAAATTAATGCTGAGAAAGTCAAATCTTTTCTCCTCGGCCACAATAACAACAAAACAGAACCCTGTCTCTGAATTGTGATGCAGGTCTATTATTTTGTCTTTTATTTGTGACACCATCAGAGCGAAAGCCAGCTTCACTTAAAGAAAGTAACTCAAATCAGCTCAACAACAATTTTCATCTATGTAGCACCTTGAACTTGGTAGGGCGGAGTGGGGGGAGTGGGCGGAATCTGGAAACAGAGGAACACTGACAGAGAGATGGTCACAGAGGTAAAGAACGGATGAAACCGCGGGGAAATTAAACACCCCAACAGGCATTTTATAATGAAGGTGCTGGGGTACTAAGAACCAATGTTCGTCAGTGATGACTGGGGTGATGGGTAAGCAGAATCTGGCGTGCAATCGGGTGCAAATCAACGTGTTGACATTTACGAAGCAGTGGAGGCCAGCAAGCAGAGGGTTGCGGTGATCAGAACTGGCGGTGGTAAAGAGGTACATGAGAGTTCCAGTGATGGCACAGAGATAGACAATGGTACAGAGCGGACATGAGCAACCTTTGTGATAAGGACCGGTCCCCTGGCCACGTGTCTCTTGGGGGCGCGGTGTTCGCTGGCGGCGGGATGCTCGTTTCTGGCTGGATGTATTTGGGATTTCCCATTCAAGACACCCAACACCACCGGGAAACCCGGCGGGCAGGGAACAGAAAATCCCAACGGTCGGAGAATTCCGTCCATAGTGTCAGAAACTCAGCTTGTGGGGGAATACATGATTCCGAAGTTCCAAAAATAGCATGGCTCCACTTAAAGTGATTGTTGGGAAGGGCAGTGGAACCAATCACTGACAAGGTGATGACCTCAGTGACAACGGCTGAATATGATTGGCTTCAATCAAAAAATCAGCAAAGATGCATAGATGCCGTGAACAGTTCAAAACGATGCAGGAGAGGTGGGTGTGGGTGTCAGAAGCATTCGGATGAAAGTTGACCCAAAGCTGAAGTTTTATTCAGGAGTCGGAAACTAGAAACAGGAACATGTTCCTGGGCTGGCAACTCACAACATGCTTTACGTATTCCCATCACAATTTTCAGTGCTCCAGCCAATCAAGAAGAGGACTCACCGTCCAATGGCCCAGACGCAACCACCTTCAGCTGTTTCATCATTGACCTTCCTTCCATTCATAAGGTCAGAAGTGGGGATGTTCACTGATGACTGCACAATGTTCATCAGCATTCGTGACTCCTCAGATAATGAAGCAGTCCATGTGCAAACGCATCAAGACCCAGACAATATCCAGGCTTGGGCTGACAAGTGGCAAGTTACATTTTGTGCCACACAAGTGCCTGGCAATGACCATCACTAACAAGAGAGGATCTAACCATTGCCCCTTGGCAGCCTGCGGTGAGTAACTCACCTCCTGACCCCCTAAAGCCTATCCACCATCTACAAGGCACAAGTCAGGAGTGTGATGGAATACTCTCCACTTGCCTGGATGAGTGCAGCTCCAACAACACTCAAGAAGATTAACACCATCCAGGACAAAGCAGCCCGCTTGGTTGCTCCCACTTCCACAAACATTCACTCCCTCCACCACCAACGAACAGTGGTAGCCGTGTGTACCATCTACAGGGTGCACTGCAGGAACTCAGCAAGGTTCCTCAGGCAGCACCTTCCAAACTCACAACCTCTACCAGCTACAAGGACCAAAGCAGTAGATACCTGGGGACACTATCACCTGGAGGTTCCCCTCCAAGTCACTCACCATCTTTTCACTGGGTCAAAATCCTGGAACTCCCTTCCTAACAGCATTGTGGATGTACCTGCCCTGCAGGGACTGCAGCAGTTCAAGAAGGTAGCTCACCATCTTTTCAACGGCAACTAAGAATGGGTAATAAATGCTGGCCTGTGACACCCACATCCCATGAACGAATATGAACACAAAATTGGGAACAGGAAGTAGACCTCTGATGCTGGAGGGTCAATGTGGCGGCCCGCCCACACTCGGAGGTCAGCAGTCCCATCGGCCGGTTTGGGAGCTGCCAATCTGAAAACTGAGACAGCAAGGGACCAGTGCATTATTAGTAAGTTCATTATCTGGCTGGCCATGATGCTGGAAAGGCAATCCCTCCAGAGGATGGTCAACAGCCATTACTGGTCCAGTGGTTGGATCCATCGCATGATTTATTGTACCCGCTTCTTGCCCTGAGCTTACCAAATTGGCCTGGGCATAGTCCAGGTCACTCCTTGGCTTTCCCATCTTGCTGATCAGAAATCCTACTCAATGCAGGATCGGGGCATTAATAGACCCCTAATTAAAATCTAATTGGCTTCAATTGGCTGCCCGCTCTCTTTAAAAATGACCCTGAAGTTGGGATTGTGGTAGCAAATCCATACGGAGGCCAGAAGTGCAATATGCGCATTGGCCCAGACCACAGACTCTCCATATCTAGCCCCAGGTCTATAGATAATGTCACCAAGAGAAGTTTGCAGTTGAAGGGAAGCAGGGACCAAAGGTGACTACTTTGGGGACTCCAGTGTTGAGGGTGTGGGCGAGAAGAGACATGTTATTGTTGGAGACACTCTGGCTGTTATTGAACAGCTAAACATGGAACCAACTGAGGATAATCTCCCAGGATCGGAGAAAGAAGGACAGGCATTGAAGAAGAATAGTGGTTAACTGTGTTGCAGACAGGTCAAGGAAAGGAAGAATATGTATAATAGTCAGAGATTTTTTAAAGACTATTTTGATATTGTGAGAAAGACAGAAATCAGTTAGTGTTATTTTCCTTGTGATTCCATGTTTAACTATCTCCAATCTTGGAGGCAATACGTTCACGAACAAGGCTGGCCTTTGCTCCTTTTTTTTTGTGCAAATTATTGTGAATGAATAGGTTCTGTGCAACAATCTAAGCAACAATCTGTCTGCTGGTTCTACCACTTTCCAAAATCAGGAAGATGTTAAGAGATATGTACCAGGGATTTCTGCTTGACTCCCGGGCAAGCTACCTGACCACATCTTGAACATTGTGAGCAGTCTTTGTCTCCTTATTTAAGGAAGGATGTGAATATGTTGGAGGTGGTTCAGAGGAGGTTTACTAGATTGATACCTGGAACGAACCGGCTGTCTTACGAGAAAAGGTTGGACAGTCTGGGTTTGTTTCCACAGATTTTGGGGCGACTCGATTGAAGTCTACAAGATCCTGAATAATCTTGACAAGGTGGGCGTGGAAAGGATGATTCCTCTTCTGGGCATGTCCAGAACCAGGGGGCAGTATTTTAAAATTAGGGGTCACCATTTGAGGACAGAGATGAGGAGAATGTTTTTATCTCAGAGGATTGTGCGAGATTGGAATTCTCTGCCTCAGAAAGTGGTACAGGTGGAGTCATTGAATATTTTTACAGCGGGTCTAGTGATCTGCATATCTGTATGTACACAAGGGGTTAATGTAAAGACACTGCAACCAAGTAATCACTAGAGGGCAGCACTAGAGATGTATAAATAGACAGACGGAAGCCAGGATCGGTCTCTTCACAGTAACGAGTGACCAGACACAGACGGACAGCTCAGTACAGGTGTAGATAATCATAAGAACGTCTTAGTTAATCTTGTTAATGTAACGTCTAGTTTAAGCATTGGAGAGAGAACGAACACACAGTTAATTCATCAACGTTACGCAATAAAGCATTTTCCCCAATTGGAAGACTACGAGTGTTATTCAACATCTAGTTAAATTTCATTCTGGAAGAAACAAGTGAGTAACTGATATTGCATAAGGCAATACATTACTATCAGAAATAGTAATATCATAGCAGGGGGCATGAAAGATCATCATGGGTAGATGAGACTCTGGAATTCGAAAAGCAAACAGATTAGCTGTGATGTTATTGAATAGCGGAGCAGGCTCGAGGAGCCGAATAGCCTATTCCTGCTCCTGTTTTGTATGTTTGTTTATTGTGTGCTTTGGAGTCACGCTGATTCACAGGGATTACTCACTTGTGGGATTGTCTCTGACAGTGAGCGTGGGGGGGGGGGGGGGGGAAATCTCAGTGTCAACTTTAAATTAGTTTGGAGTTTTTTCATGAACCCTAAATGAGAATCTCATTGCATCAGGGGCTGGTTTAGCACAGTGGGCTAAACATCTGGCTTGTAATGCAGAACAAGGCCAGCAGCGCGCCTTCAATTCCCGTACCGGCCTCCCCGAACAGGCGCCGGAATGTGGCGACTGTCATGATATGCAAAAATGCAGATAATAATATACAGACAGGCAGCTAATGAACACAGAGAACAGGACATGACCAATGACCAAGCAGGACCCTCAGGGGTGGTATTTCACCATAAAAGGCACGAGGCACTCACACTCCACCTCTTTCCACTGATGAACATCTACAGAGTAAGTCAGGGTGTATGTACAGTATCACACCTCCAGCACGTGGCTAAGAGCTAGTCTGGTTTAGTCAGACACAGTAACCACACTTAGGTTAGCAGAGAGTCGAACTCATAGAGAACTGTGCTAACTGTGCTACTGGTTCAATAAATCAGATTGAACTAACTTCAAGGTCTGGAGTATCTTTTGGTCAAAGCTGCATCCAGTTGCAGCCTGTGTTATCCCAGAGTACATAACACATCAGCGACTAGGGGCTTTTCACAGTAACTTCTTTGACGCCTACTTGTGACAATAATCAATTATTATCACTTAAGGATTTTAAGTTGCAACAGGAATTGACGGGAGTAGAGAGTATTAAAAGCTCAACTACTTAATGTTCCAGCATCTTTTTCAGAAGGATTTAAAGTTCAGTAACGCTGAAAAGTGTGCAGGTGATCTTCTTGCAAAGACAGGCTGAAGGATCGAAGTTATTAGTAAGCTTTGATCACTAACCGTGAAATAAAAAGGTGCTGGAATTATATTTTAGTTCAATGTCATTCTGCAACATAATCTTATTGAAATTGCTCAGCGGGTCATTTGTGCTGGGGAAGTGAAACCGCGACAGTTCAGAATAAAGATTTGAAAAGATTTATTTTAAATGATTTACCAAGCTAACAGAGTCATATAATTCCTTCAATATTGCTCAAGCAAAATAAGATTAGGAACCTTGCTTTTATGTACTTCTATCTTCTCTCGGCACACACACAAAATCAGGCATAAATATATCCAAAATTCATCCATGCAGAATATTGTGATTCTTGTATTCTGGTCTAGAGAATACAAATATACCAATTTATAATTGTTACCACATCCTGGGCACGTGTGTGGTCAATTCCAGCCTGACAGGCCCCAGAATCACAACTTAAGTGAATTAACCGATAATTCTTAAAATTCTTTAAAAAATACCCAAAGTCTTTGGCTCTTGGCTGCCCAATAATTACAGTCACCAGGTTTGTAAATTTGTATTAGCGAGAGGCAGCACAGCTTTGTGAAGGGGAGGTCGTGTCTCACTAACTTGATAGAGTTTTTTGAGGAGGTCACAAAGATGATTGATGCAGGGAGGGCAGTGGATGTTGTCTATATGGACTTCAGTAAGGCCTTTGACAATGTCCCTCATGGTAGACTAGTACAAAAGGTGAAGTCACACGGGATCAGGGGTGAGCTGGCAAGGTGGATACAGAACTGGCTAGGCCATAGAAGGCAGAGAGTAACAATGGAAGGATGCTTTTCTGATTGGAGGGCTGTGACTAGTGGTGTTCCGCAGGGATCAGTGCTGGGACCTTTGCTCTTTGTAGTATATATAAATGATTTGGAGAAAATGTAACTGGTCTGGTTAGTAAGTTTGCAGACGACACAAAGGTTGGTGGGATTGCGGATAGCGATGAGGACTGTCGGAGGATACAGCAGGATTTCGATCGCCGGAGATCGGAGAATCGGCGCCACTGGTGCCAGCGCGGTCGGCGCGGAGCCGGTCGGGGGCTGCTCTACGCGGCCCCCCTGGCGATTCTCTACCCGGATGGGCCGAGCGGCCGCGCAAAAAATCCAAGTCCCACCGGCGCCATCTACGTGTGCTCTTACCCTGCGGGACCTCGGGGTGCATGCATCCGGGGTGGCCTGGTGAGGGGGGAGGGGTGTCCGACCCCGCGGGGGTCTCCGCTGTGCACCGGCCTCTCGGGCCGGGGGCCTCTTTTGCTCTGCGCCGGCCCCTGTAGCCCTACGCCATGTTGCGTCGGGACCGGCGCGGAGAAGGAAGCCACCGCGCATGCGCGCTTTGGCGCCGGTCCCACTGCGCATGCGCAGACCCGCGGCGTCCATCTGACGCCGGCATCGGCAGCTGGAGCGTCGTGGGTTAACCCAGTGCCGCCCTGGCCCTCTGTAGGGGTCAGAATCGCTGCTCCTGAGGGCATTCACGATGACGTTTACGACGGCGTCAACACTTAGCCTCTGGATCAGACAATCCCGCCCCTTAAATCCAAACAGCTATTGGAAGGTTTTAAACTGATTTAAATGAAAGTATTTAGCTTGCGCTCAATTTTTCTAGTTCACTAACATATCCCTAGCTCCATGTCGCCGCTCAGAAATAATGTAAAACTTACCTTTTTGGGACCAAAGCGAATTTATGCGGATGCTGGAATCTGAAACAAGCGCAGAAAATGCTGGACACTTTCAGCAGGTCTGACAACGTCTGTGCAGAGAGAGGGGAGCTAACGCTTCGAGTCTGGATGTCTCTTTGTCAAAGCTAGAGAGAACTGACATACCAACCAGCAGAAACGGAATATCCTTCTTCACCCTGTCAAAATTGTTCCGAATTTTGAACACCTGAATAGATACTGCTGCTTTTGACCATTCAGGTCATGGGCTGAAGCTGGAAAAGGTGCAGACTTTGCGAAAAGCGATCATAAACCTGCATTGATTTCCAGCAACCAAACTGAAATAAACCCCGTTTCTTCCCGGAAGTATGATTAAGAAACTTAGTTGATGGGCAAACCGAAATTAAACGTTTTGCGACTCCAGGCATTGGTTCCATTGACCTACGAAATATGTTCAATTCTCAATCCTGCATAAACAGTGCTTAACCCCTCACTCTAAATAGATGTTCATCACACAGTAATGGAATTCCTATTCCATCTGTTACAAAGTAAATGAATCGGAATGTTTGAATTTTTCACCGCAGACAGTTTCACTATTAGTTCCTGCTGCATTAATTAGTTAGAATTAGTTTGTTAATTTTCAGTTATTGCTAAGAATTCTCAGGGGATAGAAAAATTAGTTATTTTACCAACAAAAATGTCTTTGTTGTTGTACTTAGTCGCTTTATTTTAAGACCTTTAACCATATGGCTCTCAAATCACAGAATATTTAATGTTAGAAATTTCCCATCAACACATTACTAATATGATTTAAAGGTCAGTGCTAAGCTCTTTTTGAACATTAATATTTATAGAGGCTGCTCCTTCAACCAATGCTACCTTGCAAATGTAGGGGGCGCGATTCTCCGATCGCAGGACTTAGTGTCCGCGCCGTCATGAACGCCGTCGCGTTTCACGATGGTGCGAAATGGGCGCGGGCACAGCGCTGGAGCGGTCCCGACGCAACATGGCGTGGGGGTTCAGGGGCCGGCCGCGTAATAAAATAGGGTCGGGGCTGGAGAGGCCGGCCCGCCGATCGGGACCCCATTGGAGGCCCCCCCACGGTGAAGGAGCAACTCTACCCCCTCACAGGCCGCCCCCCCCCCCCCCCCCCGACCCTACGCGCAGAGTTCCCGCCCACTGCGAGCAGGTGTGAACGGCGCCGGTGGGACTCGGTCGTTTCCGCCCGGCCGCTCGGCCCAGCAAGGCCGGAGTCTCAACAGCCCACGACCGGCGCTGCGCCAGACGCGCCGGCACAAATGGCGCCGATTCTCCGCTGCTCGGAGAATCGCCCGGCGTCAGATCGGCGCCGCGGGAAGAAATGGCGCGAATGGCGATTCTCCCATACGGCGCGGCATGGGAGAATCCCGCCCAAGGTAGTTGGTCCTGTATCAAATTTCACGAGTTGAGGGGCTCTGATAGGTTCCCTCCTCACAAGGACTTAGTGATTGAGTCGCTTCTTTTGACAGCAATGCAGTCGTGATCATGATCATTCTCTGAGGCTTTCCCCACAAATTAGCAGATTTAAAGAAAACCTCACAACTCACCCTTGTAGAATTTGAATCCACAATGGGTTACTACTAACCATGAGGCAATCACACCAGCCTGTGTTCTGCCACCTCAATTCCTTTTGGGCAGCCCTCGTTTAGAAGTTCAGATCGGGGCAGAAGTTCTACCCTGAACACCGATTATTTCAGGAATTAATGAGCCAAACGCCCTCTGGAGGTGAATCCTGACAAATCCATTTGGAGGGTTAGCAAAGATGGCTACTCACCTCCTCAGCTCCCTACAGAAGCCCTTCCACCCGGTTCACGGTATACAAAAGGAGAACAAATTGGCACCAGCGTGACTATTTGCTGGGGAGGCCGCTGAATGACGGGAGGCCGTTAGATATGGGGTGGCTCCCGTTAATTGTATGGAAATGGGGTTTAAGTGATGATAATTGATTTCTCGCAATGCTACGGCGAGATCCTAAAAAGGAAGGATTGGGTGGAGTCTGCACGTTCTCCCCGTGTCTGCGTGGGTTTCCTCCGGGAGCTCCGGTTTCTTCCCACAAGTTCCAAAAGACGTGCCTTTAGGTAATTTGGACATTCTGAATTCTCCCTCTGTGTACCTGAACAGGCGCCGGAATACCACAAGAGCAAAACGCTGCAGATGCTGGGAATCTGAAATGAAAACACAAAATGCTGGAAAAAGAACTCAGCAGGTCAGGCAGCATCTGTGTGGAGAAACAGAGTGGATATTTTAGGTCACCATTGTTATATTATCATAAATGTAAGAACTGCAGGGGTTAATGAAATGTATAACTCAACCACTAGAGGGAGCTAGAAGTACAGGTATATAAGACATTGATGCTCAGCCTTATGGGTGAGAGGTTGAGGAGAAGGGTAGAGAGCAGACTGAAGGAAAGATAGTGTGAGTGAGAGCAGATCATAGTTTTGAAAAGATTTTTTATTCTCCTCCTTTTTCACATTTTCTCCCAAATTTACACCCAACAATAAACAATAATCAGTAACGAATGTAATTGTCAATCCCCATATCAAAGACAACGATCCCATCCTCCCACCAAACACCAGACATTAGCCCGCATGTTAACATAAACAAATGACAAAAAGGAATCAGGTATCACCCATAGTCACCATTAACACACACCGCCCCCCTCCCCCCAACCCTCCCAGCCCCAACCCCCCTAATGTTCGATGTTATCCAGTTCTTGAAAGTGCATAATGAATAATGCCCATGAATTGTAGAACCCCTCCATCCTTCCCCTCAGTTCAAATTTGACCTTCTCAAGAGTCAAGAATTCCAACAGGTCCCCCCCGCCACGCCAGGGCACAGAGTGGAGAGGTTGATCTCCGCTCTAACAGGATCCGCTTTCGGACGATCAACGAGGCGAAGGCTACAACATCTGCCTCCGCTCCCGTTTCCAAACCTGGCTGGTCCGACACCCCGAATATGGCCTCCCGAGGGAACGGGTCCAGTTTCACGTGCACCACTTTAGAGATTACCCTAAACACCTCCTTCCAGTAATCCTGCAGCTTTGGACAGGACCAAAACATATCAACGTGGTTTGCCGGGGCTTCCTCGCAACATTCACACACATCTCCTACCCCTCAAGGAGCCGGCTCATCCTCGCCCTTGTAAGCTGCGCTCTATACACCACCTTCAGCTGTATCAGCCCCAACCTCGCACACGAGGTGGAGGCATTCACCCTCCGGAACACCTCAGACCAGAACCCCTCCTCCATACCCTCTCCCAACTGTTCCTCCCACTTTGCCTTGATCCCTTCTAGTGGAGCCTTCTCCTCCTCCAAAATAGCTCTGTAAACCGCCGATACTACCCCCTTCTCCAGTCCCCCTGTCATCAGCACCTCCTCCAGCAATGTGGAAGCCGCCTCTACTGGATTGGATTGGATTTGTTTATTGTCACGTGTACCGAGGTACAGTGAAAAGTATTTTTCTGCGAGCAGCTCAACAGATCATTAAATACATGAAATGAAAAGGAAATAAAGGAAAATACATAATAGGGCAACACAAGGTATACAATGTAACTACATGACACCGGCATCGGATGAAGCATACAGGGTGGAGTGTTAATGAGGTCAGTCCATAAGAGGGTCATTTAGGAGTCTGGTGACAGCAGGGAAGAAGCTGTTTTTGAGTCTGTTCGTGCGTGTTCTCAGACTTCTGTATCTCCTGCCCGATGGAAGAAGTTGGAAGAGTGAGTGAGCCGGGTGGGAGGGATCTTTGATTATGCTTCCCGCTTTCCCCAGACAGCGGGAGGTGTAGATGGAGTCAATGGATGGGAGGCAGGTTTGTGTGATGGACTGGGCTGTGTTCACGACTCTCTTTCTTGCGGTCCTGGGCCGAGCAGTTGCCATACCAGGCTGTGATGCAGCCCGATAGGATGCTTTCTATGGTGCATCTGTAAAAGTTGGTCCGAGTTAATGTGGACATGCCGTATTTCCTTAGTTTCCTGAGGAAGTATAGGCGCTGTTGTACTTTCTTGGTGGTAGCGTCGACGTGGGTGGACCAGGACAGATTTTTGGAGATGTGCACCCCAAGGAATTTGAAACTGCTAACCATCTCCACCTCGGCCCCGTTGATGCTGACAGGGGTGTGTACAGTACTTTGCTTCCTGAAGTCAATGACCAGCTCTTTAGTTTTGCTGGCATTGAGGGAGAGATTGTTGTCGCTGCACCACTCCACTAGGTTCTCTATTTCCCTCCTGTATTCTGACTCGTCGCTATTCGAGATCCAGCCCACTATGGTCGTATCGTCAGCAAACTTGTAGATGGAGTTGGTACCAAATTTTGCCACGCAGTCATGTATGTACACAGAGTAGAGTAGGGGGCTCAGTACGCAGCTTTGCGGGGCCTCGGTATTGAGGTCTATTGTGGAGGAGGTGTTGTTGTTCATTCTTACTGATTGTGGTCTGTGGTCAGAAAGTCAAGGATCCAGTTGCAGAGTGGGGAGCCAAGTCCTAGGTTTTGGAGTTTTGATATGAGTGTAGCACCATTGATCACACACGAGGCGAGACGTAGAGAACTTCAATCGAGGCTTTATTGAGCAGACGTGTTCAGACTTGTTCCCCAGCAGCTCAGTCACAGAATGTAGCTGCGGGGAGTAAACCGGGTTCTTATACCCCGCCTATCTGGGTGGAGCCCAGTAGGCGGCAGATCCAATCGGGACCCAGCATCTGTCCTCCAATAGCTCCTCGGCATTCATGGTGTACCGTATTACCCCTAATACATACCACCACAATGAGCTTGGCTGGGATTATGGTGTTGAAGGCGGAAGCTCTGTATCTCCTTTCTGGCAATGTCTCAAACCTGCATGTATTTCCCCCTGCTCCAGCCCATACTTTGCACCCAGTTAAGAGCAGTGATGTACTATCAATTACGACGAGACGAGAGTAGAGAGTAATCGAGGCTTTATTAAGCAGAGATGTGTAGCCTCCTACAGTGGCTGCCGAAATGGCTGCAGCTCGGAGAGCACACACATTTATACTCCGCCTACTGGGCGGAGCCAGCAGGCAGTGATCCACCCCTGTACCTGTAGTACAGGGGCCTTACCATAATACCCTTATATGCAGTGCAGTATATACAATATAATATAACAGTGGTGACTACCACATTCACCCCCTGTTAAAAAAGAGTCCAGAGGGGGTGGTGGAAAATTATTTACATACAGGTTGTTTAAAATTTAAGAAAGAGGTTACAAATTCAGGCGATCGGGCGCCTTGATCCGCCGTTGCGAGCGCCGCAGTTCTGGTGGTGATTCAGGCGTCGGTTCGGTCTTCGGTGACTCCGGGAGCGTGTCGACCTCATCTTCATCCCCGGGTGGGACCAAGGGGAGGACGGATCGTCCTGGAGCGGGGGCTGTGGTGGGGTGCGCCGGGGGAGGGAGGGTGGCGCCGGGACAGAAGGGAGGGGGGGGAACCCAGCTGGTGCCAGGTCCCTGAGGGAGACTATGTCTTGGCGGCCGTCGGGGTACGCTACATGGGCGCACTGCGGGTTCGCGTGGAGTAGCTGTACCCTCTCAATCAACGGGTCCGCCTTGTGGAGCCGCACGTGCTTGCGGAGGAGAACGGGTCCTGGAGCTGCCAGCCACATTGGGAGCGAAACCCCGGAGGTGGACTTCCTGGGGAAGGCAAAGAGACGTTCATGGGGTGTTTCGTTAGTCGCCGTGCACAGGAGCGACCGAATGGAGTGAAGGGCGTCAGGGAGGACCCCTTGCCAGCGGGAGGCCGGGAGATTTCTGGACCATAGGACCAGCTGGACGGCCTTCCAGACCGTCCCATTCTCCCGCTCCACCTGCCCATTTCCCCGGGGGTTGTAGCTGGTCGTCTGCTCGAGGCAATGCCCCTGTTGAGCAGGTACTGGCGCAGCTCATAAATGAGGATCCCCGGTCGCTGTGGATGTAGGCAGGGAAACCGAACAGAGTGAAGATGGTGTTGAGGGCTTTGATGACGGTGGCAAACGTCATATCGGGGCATGGGATGGCGAAGGGGAATCTTGAATATTCGTCGACCACATTAAGAAAGTACGTGTTTTGGTCGGTGGAGGGGAGGGGCCCTTTGAAGTCCACGCTGAGGCGTTCAAAGGGGCGGGAGGCCTTCACCAGGCGTGCATGATCTGGCCGGTAGAAGTACGGTTTACACTCCGCGCAGACCTGGCAGTCTCTGGTGATAGCCCTGACTTCCTCGATGGAGTAGGGCAGATTGCGGGCCTTTATGAAGTGATAAAAGCAGGTGACCCCTGGGTGACAGAGATCGTCGTGCAGGGTCTGGAGTCGGTCCACTTGTGCGCTGGCACATGTACCTCAGGATAGGGTATCGGGGGGCTCATTGAGCTTACCAGGATGATACAAAATCTCGTAATTGTATGAAATGAATGAAAATCGCTTATTGTCACAAGTAGGCTTCAAATGAAGTTACTGTGAAAAGCCCCTAGTCGTCACATTCCGGCACCTGTTCAGGGAGGCTGTTACGGGAATCGAACCGTGCTGCTGGCCTGCCTTGGTCTGCTTTCAAAGCCAGCGATTTAGCCCTGTGCTAAACAGCCCCTGTAGGTGGAGAGCGCGATCCTCCACCTCAAGATCTTATCACTTTTGATCTTACCCCGCTGTATGTTGTTAAACATGAAGGCAACCGCCCGTTGGTCAGTGAGGAGAGTGAATCTCCTGCCGGCCAGGTAATGCCTCCAATGCTGCACAGCTTCAACGAAAACTTGGGCCTCCTTTTCAACAGAGGAGTGCCGGATTTCGGAGGCATGGAGGGTGCGGGAAAAGAATGTCATGGCCTGCCTGCCTGGTTGAGGGTGGCGGCCAGAGCGACGTCTGATGCATCGCTCTCGACTTGGAAGGGTAGCGTCTCATCGACCGCGTGCATCGCGGCCTTGGCGATGTCGGCCTTGATACGGTTGAAGGCCTGGTGGGCCTCGGCCGTCAGGGGAAAAACTGTAGAGTGGATGAGTGGGCAGGCCTTGTCCGCATAGTTAGGGACCCACTGGAGGTAGTACGAGAAGAACCCCAGGCATCGTTTGAGGGCCTTGGGGCAGTGGGGAAGGGGGAGTTCCATGACGGGGCGCATGCGATCGGGGTCAGGCTCTAGAACTCCGTTCTGAACCACATATGAACACACAAGGATGGCTAATCGGTTTGTGCGGAACACGCACTTCTCCTTGTTGTAGGTTAGGTTGCGGAGTTTGGCGGTGTGGAAGAATTTGGAAAGGTTAGTGTCGTGGTCCTGCTGGTCGTGGCCGCAGATGGTGACGTTATCCAGGTACGCGAAGGTGGCCCGCAGTCTGTACCGGTCAACCACTCGGTCCATCTCCCGTTGGAAGACCGAGACCCCGTTAGTGACGCCGAAGGGAACCCTAAGGAAGTGGTAAAGGCGGCCGTCCGCTTCAAACGCGGTGTACTGGCGGTCCGCCTTGCGAATGGGGAGCTGGTGGTAGGCAAATTTTAGGTCCACTGTCGAGAAGACCCGGTACTGTGCAATCTGATTGACCATATCAGATATACGTGGGAGGGGATACGCGTCGAACTGCGTGTACCGATTGATGGTCTGACTGTAGTCAACGACCATCCTGTTTTTCTCCCCAGTTTTCACCACTACCACTTGGGCTCTCCAGGGGCTGTTGCTGGCCTCGATAATACTTTCCCGCAGCAGCCGCTGGACCTCAGACCTGATGAAGGTCCTGTCCTGGGCACTGTACCGTCTGCTCCTGGTGGCGACGGGATTGCAATCCGGGGTGAGTTTCGCAAACAGGGAAGGTGGGTTGACCTTAACGGTCGTGAGGCCGCATACAGTAAGGGGTGGTAGGGGCCCGCCAAATTTCAGGGTTCTCTGGAGGTTGCACTGGCAGTCCAGGCCGAGAAGCAAGGCAGCGCAGAGGTTGGGGAGGACGTAGAGCCGGAAGCCGCTGAACTCTACGCCCTGGATGGTGAGGGTGGCGGTGCAGTACCCCTGGAGCTCCACGGAGTGGGATCCGGAGGCCAGGGAGATTCTCTGGTTGATGGGGTGTACTTTGAGGGAGCAGCGCCTTACCGTATCGGGGTGGATGAAGCTCTCAGTGCTCCCGGAGTCCAGAAGGCAGGATATCTTGTGCCCGTCGACCTTCACTGTCGTCGACGCTGTCGCGAGGTTGTGCGGTCGGGACTGGTCGATCATGATGGAGGCCAGACGTGGCTGGTCGGCGGCGGTTGCAGGCGATGAGCGGTCCTGAGGCGGGGAAGATGGCGGCGCCCACGGGCCGCACGTGTCCTGAGGCAGGCAAGATTGGCTCAGTTCAGCAGGGGATTGGGAACCTGAATTGTAGCTCCAGTCCACAGGAGGTTGAGAGTAGTGAGGTCATGAGTAAGGTTTCAAAGTTGCAGGAGTGTACCGGCAGGCAGGAAGGTGTTTTAAAGTGTGTCTTCTTCAATGCTAGGAGCAACCGGAATAAGGTGGGTGAACTTGCGGCATGGGTTGGTACCTGGGACTTCGATGTTGTGGCCATTTCAGAGACATGGATAGAGCAGGGACTGGAATGGTTGTTGCAGGTGCCGGGGTTTAGATATTTCAGTAAGCTCAGGGAAGGTGGTAAAAGAGGGGGAGGGGTGGCATTGTTAGTCAAGGACAGTATTACGGTGGCAGAAAGGACGTTTGATGAGGACTCGTCTACTGAGGTAGTATGGGCTGAGGTTAGAAACAGGAAAGGAGAGGTCACCCTGTTAGGGGCTTTCTATAGGCCTCCGAAAAGTTCCAAAGATGTAGAGGAAAGGATTGCAAAGATGATTCTGGATAGGAGCGAAAGCAACAGGGTAGTTGTTATGGGGGACTTTAACTTTCCAAATATTGACTGGAAACGCTATAGTTTGAGTACTTTAGGTGGGTCCGCTTTTGTCCAATGTGTGCAGGAGGGTTTCCTGACACAGTATGTAGATAGGCCAACGAGAGGCGAGGCCGTATTGGATTTGGTACAGGGTAATGAACCAGGACAGGTGTTAGATTTGGAGGTAGGTGAGCACTTTGGTGATAGTGACCACAATTCGATTACGTTTACTTTAATGATGGAAAGGGATAGCTAAATACCGCAGGGCAAGAGTTATATCTGGGGGAAAGACAATTATGATGCGATGAGGCAAGACTTAGGATGCATCGGATGGAGAGGAAAACTGCAGGGGATGGACACAATGGATATGTGGAGCTTGTTCAAGGAACAGCTACTGCGTGTCCTTGATAAGTATGTACCTGTCAGGCAGGGAGGAAGTGGTCGAGCGAGGGAACCGTGGTTTACTAAAGCAGTCGAAACATTTGTCAAGAGCAAGAAGGAGGCTTATGTAAAGATGAGACATGAAGGTTCAGTTCGGGCGCTCGAGAGTTACAAGTTAGCTAGGAAGGACCTAAAGAGAGAGCCAAGAAGAGCCAGGAGGGGACATGAGAAGTCTTTGGCAGGTAGGATCAAGGATAACCCTAAAGCTTTCTATAGCTATGTCAGGAATAAAAGAATGACGAGGGTAAGAGTAGGGCCAGTCAAGGCCAGTAGTGGGAAGTTGTGCTTGGAGTCCGAGGAGAAAGGAGAGGTGCTAAATGGATATTTTTTATCAGTATTCACACAGGAAAAAGACAATGTTGTCAAGGAGAATACTGAGATTCAGGCTACTGGACTAGAAGGGCTTGAGGTTCATAAGGAGGAGGTGTTAGCAATTCTGGAAAGTGTGAAAATAGATAAGTCCCTGGGCCGGATGGGATTTATCCTAGGATTCTCTGGGAAGCTAGAGAGGAGATTGCTGAGCCTTTGGCTTTGATCTTTAAGTCATCTTTGTCTACAGGAATAGTGCCAGAAGACTGGAGGATAGCAAATGTTGTCCCCTTGTTCAAGAAGGGGAGTAGAGACAATCCTGGTAACTATAGACCAGTGAGCCTTACTTCTGTTGTGGGCAAAGTCTTGGAAAGGTTTATAAGAGATAGGATGTATAATCATCTGGAAAGGAATAATTTGATTAAAGATAGTCAACACGGTTTTGTGAAGGGTAGGTCATGCCTCACAAACCTTATTGAGTTCTTTGAGAAGGTGACAAAACAGGTGGATGAGGGTAAAGCAGTTGATGTGGTATATATTGATTTCTGTAAAGCGTTTGATAAGGTTCCCCACGGTAGGCTACTGCAGAAAATACAGAGGCATGGGATTCAGGGTGATTTAGCAGTTTGGATCAGAAATTGGCTAGCTGGAAGAAGACAAAGGGTGGTGGTTGATAGGAAATGTTCAGACTGGAGTCCAGTTACTAGTGGTGTACCACAAGGATCTGTTTTGGGGCCACTGCTGTTTGTCATTTTTATAAATGACCTGGAGGAGGGCGTAGAAGGATGGGTGAGTAAATTTGATGATGACACTAAAGTCGGTGGAGTTGTGGACAGTGCGGAAGGATGTTACAAGTTACAGAGGGACATAGATAAGCTGCAGCGCTGGGCTGAGAGGTGGCAAATGGAGTTTAATGCAGAAAAGTGTGAGGTGATTCATTTTGGAAGGAATAACAGGAAGACAGAGTACTGGGCTAATGGTAAAATTCTTGGTAGTGTGGATGAGCAGAGAGATCTCGGTGTCCATGTATATAGATCCCTGAAAGTTGCCACCCAGGTTGAGAGGGTTGTTAAGAAGGCGTACGGTGTGTTAGCTTTTATTGGTAGAGGGATTGAGTTTCGGAGCCATGAGGTCATGTTGCAGCTGTACAAAACTCTGGTGCGGCCGCATTTGGAGTATTGCGTGTAATTCTGGTTGCCGCATTATTCTGGTTGCCGCATTGTAGGAAGGATGTGGAAGCATTGGAAAGGATGCAGAGGAGATTTACCAGAATATTGCCTGGTATGGAGGGAAGATCTTATGAGGGAAGGCTGAGGGACTTGAGGCTGTTTTCGTTAAAGAGACGAAGATTAAGAGGTGACTTAATTGAGGCATACAAGATGATCAGAGGATTGGATAGGGTGGACAGTGAGAGCCTTTTTCCTCGGATGGTGATGTCTCGCACGAGGGACATAGCTTGAAATTGAGGGGAGATAGATATAGGACAGATGTCAGAGGTAGGTTCTTTACTCAGAGAGTAGTAAGGGCGTGGAATGCCCTGCCTGCAACAGTAGTGGACTCGCCAACACTAAGGGTATTCAAATGGTCATTGGATAGACATATGGACGATAAGGGAATAGTGTAGATGGGCTTTAGAGTGGTTTCACAGGTCGGCGCAACATTGAGGGCCGAAGGACCTGTACTGCGCTGTAATGTTCTATATTCTATGTTTAGATAGCGGCGCCCACGGGCCGCACGTGTTACGAGGCGAGCAAAATGGCGAGCAAGATGGCGGCGCTCACGGGCCGCATGTGTTGTGAGGGGAGCAAGATGGCGGCGCCCACAGTCCGCACGTGTTCTGAGGCGAGGAAGATGGCACCGTCCACGGATCGCACATGGGGCTGCCGGGACAATAGCGGCGACCGAGCGGGCCTGGCACACAGCAGCGAAATGTCCTTTCTTCCGGCAGGCCTTGCAGAGCGTGCTCCGTGCCGGGCAGCGCTGTCCAGGGTGCTTTGAGTGCCCGCAGAAGTAGCACTTGGGTCCTCCAGGGTTGGTTGGCTGCCACGCGGCGCAGGCCTGGGGTTGGCTAGGGGAGGTCGCTGATGGGGTCCACGGTGGGGTGTTCGCTGGCGGGGTCCACGATGCCCAGGAGGGGTGGGCAGTGCGGTCGGGGGCATACGCGTGATATTGCGTGAGGCGACTGTGAGCGAGAGCGCTAGTTTCTTGGTCGCCGCAAGGTCGAGGGTAGCCCTTTCTAAGAGGCGCTGCCGGATGTAGGCCGACCCTATGCCCGTAACGAACGCGTCTCTAAGTAGCAAGTCAGAATGGCCTGGCAATCACCGTCTCTCGCGAAGACGTGCAGGGCACGCCAGGAATTTTCCACGGGCTCACCGGGGAGTTGATGCCGCGTGGACAGGAGGTGCCTGATGTAGATTTTGTTAGTCTGCTGAGTGTAGTTCTCCTTCAGTAGCACCATGGCCGCAGCGTAGGTCGGCGCGTCCCGGATGAGGGGAAAGATATCGGAGCTCAGCCACGTGTAAAGGATCTGGAGCTTCTGTGCCTCTGAGGATGGGTCTGTCGCAGATCCAATGTATGCTTCAAAGCAAGCTAGCCAATGTGCGAAGGCCGACTTGGCATTGTCTGCTTGAGGGTGCAGCTGCAGGCGATCAGGCTTGATGCGGAGATCCATCATTGTAAAATCTCTGCGTAATAAATTGATGCACTATCAATTACGACGAGACGAGAGTAGAGAGTAATCGAGGCTTTATTACGCAGAGACGTGGAGCCTCCTGCAGCTGCTGCCGAAATGGCTGCAGCTCGGTGAGCACACACATTTATACTCCGCCTACTGGGCGGAGTCAGCAGGCAGGTATCTACCCCCGTACCTGTAGTACAGGGGCCTTACCGTAATACCCTCGTATGCAGTATATACAATACAACAGTGGTGACTACCACAAGCAGATCATAGTTAATGTCATAATGTAGAGATTAGTAGTAGATAAGTGTAGATTATACGTTTAGTATCAAGTGTGTATTATACAGGAGTAAGTGTTGAACCCAGATTAGTAGTGTTAATAAATTTATTATAATAATTTATTAATTTGTAACAAATTATAATCTTTATTGTCACAAGTGGGCTCACATTAACACTGCAATGAAGTTGCAGTGAAAATCCCCTAGTCGCCACATTCCGGCGCCTGTTCGGGTACACAGAGGGAGAATTCAGAATGTCCAAATTACCTAATAGTCTTTCGGGACTTGTGGGAGGAAACCGGAGCACCCAGAGGAAACCCACGCAGACACGGGGAGAACGTGCAGACTCCGCACAGACAGTGACCCAAGCCGGGAATCGAACCTGGGACCCTGCCGATGTGAAGCCATAGTGCTAACCACAATGTTACCGTGTTGCCCATTACTATGTTTACAGATGATACAAAGATGTGCAGAGGGAGAGATATTATTGAGGAAGCAAAGGGGCTGCAGAAGGACCTGGACAGACTAGGAAAGTGGGCAAAGAAGTGGCAAACAATGTGTAAAAGTCTGAGATGGTAGAATGGAGGCATAGACTACTTTCTAAATGGGAAAATGATCAGGAAATCAGTAGGACAAGGGACTTTGGCGTCCTTTTCAGGTCAACGTGCAGGATAATTCAGCAGTTAAAAAGGCAAGTGCAATGTTTGCATTTATGCCGAGAGGGTTGGAATATAAGAGCAGGAATGAATTTCTGAGGCTGTATAAGGCTCTGGTCAGACCCAATTTGGAGCATTGTGAGCAGTTTTGAGTCCTGTATCTAAGGAAGGATGTGCTGGCCTTGGAAAGGGTCCAGAGGAGGTTCACAAGAATGATCCCTGGAATGAAGAGAATGGCCGGTTGTTAAACATAGGTCCCGGGTTAAATAGTTTGAAAGACACTGCTGCAGGGATTCTATGATCAAAGACACGAAGGAGGCCGCGCATGCACTCTGCACCCCGCTGAACGAAGATGGTGGCCGTGGAACTGGGCCTGACCCGGATACAAGCAAACTCAGGCTCTCTACGGGGTCAGATTCCGGCCCTGGGGCTTGCACAAGGTGTTTATGAAGCTTCCGCTCCTCCGCACCCCATCTCCTGGCTCCGCCCCACCGATTCTCAGCTTTGTCAAGTGAAAACTATTTTGTGGTCTTTGTGAACACTCCGCCAACCATCCTGAATTCTTCAACACAAAGAACATCACAGCAATGGCCTTCTGTAGGAACTGATTCCAAATCATTCCTTGCCCCATGTGATCACTCTTTTGACATGTTTCTGCAAACTCCAATTCTCATCACAAGATCCTATCCCCCTTTCCCCTTGAGATTCTGACACTGAGTTGTCCTATTTTTAACATCCCCCTATATGTTGCCACATGTTTGTGTTAGAACATAGAACATAGAAAAATACAGCACAGAACAGGCCCTTCGGCCCAAGATGTTGTGCCGAACGTTTGTCCTAGATTAAGAACAAATTAATCTACACCCCATCATTCTACCGTAATCCATGTACCTATCCAATAGCCGCTTGGAGGTCCCTAATGTTTCCGACTCAACTATTTCCACGGGCAGTGCATACCATGCCCCCACTAATCTCTGGGTAAAGAACATCCCCCCTATATCTTCCACCATTCACCTTAAATTTATGTCCCCTTGTAATGGTTTGTTCCACCCAGGGAAAAAGTCTCTGACTGCCTACTCTATCTATTCCCCTGATCATCTTATAAACCTCTATCAAGTCGCCCCCCATCCTTCTTCGTTCTAATGAGAAAAGGCCTAGCACCCTCAACCTTTCCTCGTAAGACCTATTCTCCATTCCAGGCAATATCCTGGTAAATCTCCTTTGCACCTTTTCCAAAGCTTCCAAATCCTTCCTAAAATGAGGCGACCAGAACTGCACACAGTGCTCCAAATGTGGCCTTACCAAGGTTTTGTACAGCTGCATCATCACCTCACGGCTCTTAAATTCAATCCGTCTGCTGATGAACGCTAGCACACCATAGGCCTTCTTCACAGCTCTATCCACTTGAGTGGCAACTTTCAAAGATCTATGAACATAGACCCCAAGATCTCTCTGCTCCTCCATATTGCCAAGAACCATACTGTTAACCCTGTATCCCGAATTCATATTTGTCCTTCCATGATGGCTCCCATTATCTCTGCAATGCAATCTTATTTGTAGGTAAGAAGTATGTTACCTATTCAGTCGGTTGGTGAATGTTGGGTGATTCACTGATGTTGTTCAACTGCCCACAGACTGACAATTATTGAGAAAGTAAGTCGCAAGCACCATCCTTTTTGACACCCAACCATGGCCACTGAGGTGTGTTTGATCCTGGTACAAATTCAATTTAAGCTGCCAGGATTTTAGGAGACATTAAGGTCTAAAATTTCAGAAAAACAATGCTGCAAATCCAGGAAACAAATGTGGTCAGAAACACAAATCAGACAGTATCTGTGGAGAGAATTTTAACCCCCCCGGAAACAGACTTGCCCAAATCATCAGCCCCCACTCCAGCATCCAACTCCAAGGTCACAGCCCCCACAAAGGTCAGTTCTCCAGTTTCTCGCAAGAGAGGAGATACCCCCAAGATCGTAACGCCCCACCAACCATGATTTGAAAACCTGGCCACACAACACTCCACCTTCTCCCCCTCCAAACTCCCCAGTATGGTGTGACTAAAACAGAAGCGGACTGCCAACCTAAACTCGGCATGTGAGCTCCTCTGGAGCAATCCCCTCCAACAGGCTGGCTTCCAGGGGGGAGCAACTGCTGAAAAGAAACAGACACATGTTACGGGGTCAAAAAACCCACACTACCCCAAGATTCTGGACTTCCCAACCACAGCTCCTCCTCTCTCACCCCCAGCCCCGCCTCTCAGAAACTCAGGCCCAGTCAAAATCAAGGCCCTGTTTCGGGTTGACGACCTTTCGAACTGACTGGATCTTCACCTTCACCAAATGGGCAATGATGTGACCGAGATTGTCCATCCTTTACAGAACATGTCCCATTTCTGTTCCACTGAAATCAAATCAAATGAAGATACGCTATTCTATAAGGGGTGATCAACCTACCCCACCAGATTCCCGCCTATAAAGTAAAAATAGAAATTTATCCATGGAACTGTTGATGAAAATCTAGGCCCTTGACAAATCAGCCTTTTCTCACATTACACTATGTCTTAACATCTATTCTGTGGCGTTTGTCAAGATCGATCCTTTTTCTCTTTGCCTGAGCATTTAGAAAGTTTCTGTTTTATACAAGATCGTCTATCTAAATTTTGTATTTGAAGATGTCACCTGTAACATAATGAAAAATAAATTTGAAGATATGAGCACAAGTTTCAAAGCGAAGGAAGAAGATACCAAACAAGTATTGTGGTGAACGTTTTGCAGTAACCATTCACCATGTATATAACTGGATCACGCTGTTGCCCATGTGGGCTCCACCTTTGGACCACTGTAAGGTATTACCTGTAATGTATCATGATGGTGCCTTGTGGGCTCCGCCCCTGGCTCCACCCCTTGAGGGGAGGTATGAAGAGCAGTAGCCTGTAGGCGGCTCTCACTAACAGGCCAGTCGCAGGCAGACACTGTTCTAGTTGATTAAAGCCACATTTTACTTCCACTCCTGGTTTTGTGTGAATTGACGGTCGCATCAAGCATATTGTTTCATTTTTTCATATTATTTTGTGTACAACCATTATTCAAATATCTGTATAACAATTGCTGTTTTGTCTCAATTATTTATAAGGCCATTCAGGAAGGGAAAAGAGTTGGATACAGCTTCAGAAAAACAAAGGTTACCTCAATCTTTTAAATATATAATACTGTTCTTGGAGGATTCGGAGGATATTGGTGAATTTCCCCGGAGCCGGCCTTTGACAGGGTCTCCATAGCACTTCCCGACTGACTGAGTCAACAGCCTTGGTCAGATCGATGAAGGCCATGTAGGGTGGTCAATGGTGCTCCTGGTATTTCTCGTGATGACAAAAAAAATCAGTGACAGAAATAAGACAGAATCCTTCATGGTCACGGCTGGGGTCAAGCAGAGATGCATCATCATCTTTTTCTCCATCTTCACAGCCACCATCTTCCACCTCGTCAAGAGCAAGCTTCGCAGTGGAGTGGACATCGTCTACAGGATGGGCGGAAAACTTCTCCAATGACATTGACACCGCTCATGGATCTTTAGTATACGGTTCATATCGCCATCTCATTCTCTCAGAAGAGAATCTTCAAGCCATGTTTGACATCTTCACAGAAGCATACTGAAGAATCGGTCTCAACCTCAACCTCAAGAAGACTCAAGTCCTTTACCCACCCGCCCCAGGGCAAGATCCGGTCTCTCCCTCCATCAAGATCAATGGAGTAACCTGACCAAACATGGAACATTTCACCTCCCTGGGGAGCCACCTCTCAGCTAAAGCTGACATCGATTCAGAGATCCAGCATCATGTCCGATTCACGAGTGCCTCCTTCGGATGAGTCCTTTTCTTTCATAAATTTAGAGTACACATTTAATTTTTTCCAATCAAGGGGCAATTTAGCGTGGCCAATCCACCTACCCTGCACATCTTTCAGTTGTGGGGTCACGGTGAGAATGTGCAAACTCCACACGGATAGTGACCCGGGGCCGGGATCGAACCTGGGTCCTTAGCGCCGTAGGCAGCAGTGCTAATCACGGTGGCACCATGCTACCAAGGAAGAGAGTCTTTGATGATTTTATTTATTAATTTATGGGATGTGGGCATTGGTGGTTAGGCCAGCATTTATTGCCCATGCCTAGTTGCCCTTCGGAAGGTGGTAGTGAGTTGGTTTCTTGAACCGCTGTAGTCTCTGAGGTGTAGGTACACCCACTGTGCTGTTAGGGAGAAAGTTCCAGGATGTTGCCCCAGCGACAATGAAGGAACAGCAATATATTTCCAAGTCAAGATCGTGAGTAACTTGGAGGGGAACGTCCAGGTGGTGGGGTTCCCAAATATCTGCTGCCCTTGTCCTTCTAGACGGTAGTGGTCGTGGGTTTGGAAGGTGCTGTCTAAGGCACCTTGGTGAATTACTACAGTAGATGGTACACACGGCTGCCACTGTTCGTCGGTGGTGGAAGGTTTGAATGTTTGTGGAAGGGGGAGCAATCAAGCGGGGCTGCTTTGGCCTGGATGCTGTCGAGCTTCTTAAGTGTTGTTGGAGCTGCACTCATCTAGGCAAGTGGAGAGTATTCCATTACACTCCTGACTTGTGCCTTGTAGATGGTGGACAAGCTTTGGGGAGAGGTCAGGAGGTGAGATACTCGTCGTAGGATTCCGAGTCTTTGATCTGCTCTGATAGCCACAGTATTAATGTGGCTAGTCCAGTTCAGTTTCTGATCAATGGGGTGGATTCAGCGATGGTGATGCCATTGAATGTCAAGGGCCGGTGGTTAGATCCTCTCTTGTAGGAGATGGTCATTGCCTGGCACTTGTGTGGCGCGAACGTAACCTGCCACTTGCGCCAGCCCAAGGCGGCATCCGTATTGATACCAAGATCCTCATGTACAAGGCTGCCTTCCTCTCAACTCTTCTCTACAGCTCAGAAACCTGGGGCACGATCGACTGACCTCGCCGCACCCAACTCGGCAGCACGGTAGCATTGTGGATAGCACAATTGCTTCACAGCTCCAGGGTCCATGGTTCGATTCCAGCTTGGGTCACTGTCTGTGGGGAGTCTGCACATCCTCCCCGTGTGTGCGTGGGTTTCCTCTGGGTGCTCCGGTTTCCTCCCACAGTCCAAAGATGTGCAGGTTAGGTGGATTGGCCATGATAAATTGCCCTTAGTGTCCAAAATTGCCCTTAGTGTTGGGTGGGATTACTGGGTTATGGGAATAGGGTGGAGGTGTGGACCTTGGGTAGGGTGCTCTTTCCAAGAGCCGGTGCAGACTCGATGGGCCGAATGGCCTCCTTCTGCACTGTGAATTCTGTGATTAAAAAACTCGGGACCGCCTTATCGGTGAGTTGGGGCTTGGGGGGGGGGGGGGAATTCGGGGATCCGAAAGATCGGGACGCCATTTAAAAAACAGAAAATGGGTACGGTGGGACGGAGAATCCCGCCCGTGGTTATTTATTCTTCCTACCAAAGTGGATAATTTCACATTTCCCCACATTATTCTCCATCTGGCGTAATCTGTCCCCTCACTTAACCTATCTAATTATCTAATTTCCATTACATTAATTTCTTCAAATCTTGTGCCTTTTAAACAATTCAAACAATTTCTGCAAATGTTTCCCTCCATACCAGGCAACATCCTGGTCAACCTTTTCTGTACTCTCTCCATAGCCTTCACGTCAAGGCAAACTCCTCGTCAGCCTCGTGAACATTCTCTGAACTTCTTCCAACGGAAATATGTCCCTCCTCGAATAAGGTGACCAAAACCTGAACGCAGTACTCTAGGTGTGGCCTGGCAAATGCCCTGTGTAGTTGTAGCGAGACTTTCCTCATTTCCTACTGCATCCCCTGGCTGTAGTGGCCTACAGTCCATTTACTTTCTGAATGACTTGCTCCACACAGGTGCTGACTTTCTGTGAGTCGAGTTAAAGAACACCAGGCTCCCTCCATACCACAGCGATCTGCAATCTCTCTCTATTTAAATTTCTATTATGTTCAATTTCTATCCTTCCTGCCAAAATGGACAACCTCACATTTTCCCACATTATACACCATCCGCCAAATTTACAGCTGCAAAGATATGTGGAAAGTGTTAAATTACTCAAGGAAAAGAAAGACTTGCCCGCTTCTTGCATTATTAAAGAGTCAGGTTTTTTAATGCAGTTTTTCACGAATGATTTACCTTTTGTGTGTTTCCTTTTATAAGATGGATGATCAGGAGAGAGTGATGTGTAAAAATCAGCAATTTACTTGATCATTTAAAAAAAAAAAATATTTTGAAAGAAAATTTCCACTGGGTTACTGGCTCAGAACCCTTCTCCTACAGATTCCCTGAGTTGCAGAAGGAGGCCATTTGGCCCATCGAGTCTGCACCGCCCCTCCGAAAGAGCGCCCCACCTAGGCCCAATCCTCCACCCCGTAAGGGCAGCACAGTAACATTGTGGATAGCACACTTGCTTCACAGCTCCAGGGCCCCAGGTTCAATTCCGGCTTGGGTCACTGTCTGGGCGGAGTCTGCACATCCTCCCTGTGTAGGCGTGGGTTTCCTCCGGGTGCTCCGGTTTCCTCCCACAGTCCAAAGATGTGCAGGTTCGGTGGATTGGCCGTGATAAATTGCCCTTAGTGTCCAAAATTGCCCTTAGTGTTGGGTGGGATTGCTGGGTTATGGGGATAGGGTGGCGGTGTTGGCCTTGGGTGGGGTGCTCTTTCCAAGAGCCGGCGCAGACTCGATGGGCCGAATGGTCTCCTTCTGCACTGTAAATTCTATGTAACCCCACCTAACCTTTGGAGACTAAGGGGCAATTTTGGCATGGCCAATCCACCTAACCCGCACATCTTTGGACTGTGGGAGGAAACCGGAGCACCCGGAGGAAACCCACGCAGACACGGGGAGAACGTGCAAACGCCAGTCACCCACGGCCGGAATTGAACCCGGATCCCTGGTGCTGTGAGGCAGCAGTGCTAACCACTCTCTTGCGACTACGTAGCGATGGTAGAAATACCTTTTTTGGAAAAAGACAGTGCTGCTGCGTGTGATCTCTTTGAAACAATTTTCAAAATTCCGATGGCAATGTGCGAGATTCCAATGTAACAAAGAGAATAATAATTATAAAGGGAGACTGCGTTGCAGATGGAAGTTTTGTTAAATCCACGACGGTATTCCAGATCAAAACTACATGAAAAGCTTTTTTAGACACTTCTCAAACAATAAAAAGATGACAAACGCCTTTAAGATGAAGTATCTTTTAAAATAACTTCAGTGAGCTGTATTCAAAAAGAGAATTCCTTTGACTTTGCGTGGAAAAAAGTCAAAGCAGAAATACTGCCTAAGCTTCTCTACATTTCCAAAGGGACCATATTGACTTGCTGCTTCCTCAGTATAATGCCGAATGCATCAGGGATTTTCTCACGTTGTTGACGGTGGGCTGTGTGCAAGTTTACAACTGGGGAAGGAAGCCAAACTGATTATCTCTGACTGCTGAAACCATTAAAGTAGGAGCACATCAAACAAAATCCCCCTTGTGGCTTTAGCAGATAAGTGGCTTTACAATCCTCGCATCCGACTTGACTCTTAGCTGAGCTTTTGACCCGATATCCTCTCCATCACAAACAACGTAAACTTCCACCTTGGTTACAGTCTCCGTCTCTGCACCTCCGTCAGGTTATCTGCTGTTGAAACATTCATCCAGGCTTTTGTCATCTGCAGTCTCAACTGCTCCGATATTCTCCTGATCAACTTGCTATCTTCCACTCATCATTAACTTTAGCTCATCTAATATTCTGCTGCCCACGTCCTAAATCACGGTGAATTTGAGTCATCCTTGGCCCCTGAGCCCTGCTGAGGCACATTGGCCTCAGAACCAACAACATGATGGTCTGGATTTTGCGGTAGGGATTACGGTGACCCTGTCAATGTTCACCTGTCATTATTCCACTAGAACTGACAGCAATGCCTGGGATCTGAACGCATGGGTGACAGAAGTTGCTTTCTGTGATTCTGCTTCTTCAAGGGCGTGGGCTCAGGAGGTCCCCACACAATGCAATCCCTGAGCAATCAGTGAACTGACAAAATCTCCCACTTTACGGTAGCCCCACTGCAAAAACCTCTGAAAAGGTTAGTGATTGAATGAGCTGTCGGCACGGTAGCACAGTGGTTAGCACTGTTGCTTCACAGCGCCAGGGTCCCGGGTTCGATTCCCGTCCTGGGTGACTGTCTGTGCGGAGTCTGCACGTTCTCCCCGTGTGTGTGTGGGTTTCCTCCGGGTGCTCCGGTTTCCTCCCACACGTCCCGAAAGACGTGCTTGTTAGGTGAATTGGACATTCTGGACAAAAGTAAAGATTCTTATTATTATTTGAATGGGGTCATCAATGCAGGTCATCAACCATGACCCCCCACCCCCACCCCACCATGCCCAAAATAGGGGGCCAACCAATTTCTAGCCCTTTCTCTCCATTCAGTCTACCACATCCACAATATTGATAGCCAGTCCAGGCATGTCCATCAAACCATGACTGCTTTGGACTAAAATTATTCTAACAATTTCAAACCATTAGTAGACAAAAGCACAACTAAAAACAAATTTGACAGTAACTAAATTATAGAGGTGAGAAATCTAGATTAAATGTGATCATGCCTCCACCTACATTGCTGGGAGCTTTTTAAAAATCATTCCACTCTATCTATAATGTCTGCAGATTGTACAGTGCGTTTATAGTCGCCCAGAAGGTTGCAAACATTTGCGTCTCGGAAACCGTGCAATATTAACAAAGTCAACACAATGCAGGAGACTCTCTTTGGCTTCTGCCACCTCAGCATGTGCGATCGCTGTTTATTTTCACACCCGTCACCAACAGCTGGTAGGGAAGACAGATGTTTTCCATCCTCAAAAATCAGTTTTCTTGTGACCGGTGATGTTCCTGCGGGATTGTTGGAGGCCGTGTTAGTGACAAAGTTACAACCAACTGCAAGGAAATTCCTGACCCGTAAGACGGAAGGATTGGCTCAGACAGAGGACAGGCTCCCTGACGGCACTGTGGGTGTACCGATACCGGAGGGACAGCAGCGGGTCAAGAGGGTGGCTCACCACCATCTTCTCAAGGGCACTTCAGGATGGGAAATAAATGCTGGCCTTACCAGCTCATATTCCTCAAAGAAATAAAAATAAAGGCAGGCCATTGGGCAACAACAAGGCAGGTTGGATGATGGGAGAGGGGTGTACCACCAAATGCAAAGCATTTAATTCCCCGGGTACTAATAACCCTGCCCAGGAGATTGATGCCCACCTCTGAGAGGCTCCTGGCTAATCGGTGAGAGTTGGCAACTCTGTCAGTACGATGTGAGCAATGGCCCTGTCTTAATAACAACAACAATTTGTCCTGAAACAGCACCTTCAATGTTGGAAAAAAATCTAAGATGTAATCAAACAAAAACTAACACGCGAGGATGACAATTTAGTAATCAAGGGGCCGAGTTTTATCATCAGTGACAAAGCTACAGTGCTCGGGTAGATTTTCCCTTTCCCCAGCTGTTATCTCTGGGTCTCCAGCAACAGTGATGTCAGCCACCAATCACATAGCAGTAATCTCAGAGACAGTAAAGCAGCAAGTCAAAAGCACTGATGATCCGATCACTCTTAATCTACATGTTTAGACAGTGGAATAATGGTTTAAGGCGGGGTTAAGAAAGAATCTGGTACTTTGGGCTGGATTTAGTTAGGGCGGCGTACCTCCCCCTGCCCACTTCTGCTTGGAGAATTGGCAGGAGCCCTGTGTCGCTTCCAAGAGAGAGGCCTGATGCAATTAAGTACACAGCAGGCACTGAAGAGGCCAACATCGGTGCTTCCATCCAATAAAGCTCCAGTGGGATGACCCCCACCCCCAGAGCATCCAGCCAATGAGGCCAGCAGTTCCCCAGTGCTGGGAGCACCATTGGGAGTGGAGGTTTCTGCTGGTAAAGTACTGAGGCCCTACCCCAGGATTGATGTTGGATCCCAGGACACCAGTCTGGGATTGAGGTAGCCGGGAGGGGGTCACCAGAGGTGGGGTGAGGTTGTGGGGGGGGGGGGGGGGGGGGGTGCACATAGGAATCAGAAGCAAGGGAAAGGGCATGGCTTTCAGTTGTCCCTCCCCTTCCTGATGCTGTGCCCCCTGATTGGGCACTGACTGCCCAGCACCCACACAGCCGCAGGCAAACCAACAGGGTTCAGAGGGAAAGGTTCAGGAGCCACGGGTGAACGGTGAGCTCTGGTCAAATCCCTGAGCCACCACTGTAATCGGGTAGGCTGAGGGATGATTGACTTTAAATAGCTTGTAAACAAGTTGAATTGTCTTCCCATCTCCGCCTTAACGGGGGAACGGGATTAATGCAGAGTCTTCTGTGCATGCAGGGGATGCACCCGCATGTGCCCTAATCCGGGCAGGACACCCTGTGGGTTGCAACCGATGGTGCAGTGAGCACAGGTGGACCAGCACAAGGCCAGCGTGCCGGAGGTGGGCAAACTGGTTCGCAGCAATGATTTGCTGCATGATGTTACTAATATGGCTTGCCTGGGAGTCTCCGGGAATTGAAAGCTGATCTCCTGGGCACAGCTCGCTGTTTTGAAGATTACTTCAAGAATTACACAATGGTCACCAGGGGCAATCTAAAATGAAGGTACTGGCTGGGAGTTACCTATGGTGGCCGGGGATTGCCAAGGACATCGAGAGTATGGCCAATCGGTGTGACCACTGCCAGTCGCAACACAACCTTCCACCTCCAGCAGGTTTGCACCCACATAGACTCCACATAGATTTTGTGGGTCCCTTTTTGGCTATTGATGCGCAATCAATTGCACAAAGACGCAGATTGGGTACAACTGTGGCTTTATTACAGTCAGATGCGTGGCCTCCTGCTGCAGCTGGCGAAATGGCAGGGCACTGGAGGTCACGCATATTTATACAGATCTTAGTGGGCGGAGCCAGTCGGCAGGGGCTACCAGCGAACCTGTAGTTCAGGTCCTACCTTACATCCCATAATACAGTGGTTCGCCACAGCTATGATGCTTTTGGTCATCATAGGTGCCCACTCGAAGTGGCTGGATGTCCAGCCGATGCAGTCGACCACCGCCACAGTAGGCAAGCTACGCCAAATCTTTGCCAATGACAGCCTGCCTGAGGTGATAGCTCAGACAATGGCATGTCTGCATCGACTCTTACAAACTTCTACAGATGTGCCATAGAGAGCATCCTATCCGGCTGTATCACAACCTGCTCGGTCCAAGATCGCAAGAAACTGCAGAGTGTGGTGAACTCAGCCCAACGCATCACACAAACTTGCCACCCCCACATTGATTCTGTCTACACCTCCCGCTGCCTCAGGGAGGCAGACAGCATTGTCAGAGACCCCTCCCACCCAGGTTTTGCCTTCTTCCAGGCCCTTCCATCAGACAGAAGGTACAGAAGTCTGAAGACCCGCACATCCAGACATAGGAACAGCTTCTTCCCCACAGCTACAAGACTCCTCAACGACTCCCCCTCGGACTGATCTATTCCCTGTAAGAACACTGTTCACGACGCCCTATGCTGCTCTTGCTCATGTATTTGCTTTGTTTGGCCCCTTGTTCCGCACTGTAACCAATCACTTGTCGATGTACCATTTGTCAATGGTTCCCTCAGCCGCAGAAAGATACTTTTCACTGTACTTCGATACATGTGACAAATCAAATCAAATCAAATAACATCCTCATCGCCGCCAAATTTCAACTCTTCATTAAGTCCAATGGGATTCAACACGTAAGGACAGCCCACCACCACCCCGCACCAAACGGGCTGGCTGAAAGAGCTGTCCAAACCTTCAAAGCAATGATGAAGAAACACGCTCATTGGCCACTATTGCTTCGCTTGGCGAACTTCTTGTTGTCGAAGAATTCAATCCCGCAAACCACCACCGGGATGACCTTGGCTGAGTTATCAATGGGCTGGCATCTCAGGATCCATCTTGATTTGTTAGGGAGGGTGGAGGCTAATCAAGCCTCACAGAAAAGCCACCACGATACAGCCGAGGAGGACAGGTCGTTTCACGCAGACCAATTAGTGAACATGCGGTAGTTTAGTGGATGACCGGAATGGTTACCTGGTAGAGGTGTCACCCGGACTGGGCCAGTATCCTCTGTCATAGACCTTCAGGGCCTTGAGGCTAGAAAGCATGTTGACCATCTGAGGAGAAGTGAATCAGACTTTCCCAAGATGGGGCAGGTGGACCCAATGCCAGTTACCAGCCCACCACTGGCCTAGGCGGTGATGTTGGAACCAAGATCATCTTCAGGGGTTTCTTCAAGGGCCCACTGAGGGGCCTGTGGTGGTTGTCAGCCGCTGTTGTGGACGCCACAGAGCTGCCTGCCGTTACTGCCGATTCAGATGCTGCTAAACTGGAAGAGCCGGTGGCCAAGTTGAGACATTCGGCAAGAGTTCGGAAGTCGCCTGATAGACTTACCTTATGAACTTTGTTTTCAGCTCCTTAACCCTTTTGTATGTATATAACTGTAAATAACAATGTTTCTGATTTACAGAGATCTGTAAGGGAATCCGAGGGGGGAGGATCGTGGTAGTGTGGCCCCTTTGTGGGTCACGTGATGGACCTAGAGCCCCTGGGGACGCAGCGCAGAACATATGCCTATCAGGAGTTTAGGCACGGTTCTGGCCTTTGGGGCTTGGTCAGGGATGGCGTGTTATTCACCCGGGGGTAACACGGACTGCAACAGGATGCAGATGAACGGGAAAGCATACATCAAACGTAGGCATTGGTTCAATATGATTTACTGAACTTCTGTAACAATGCACACAGCTGGCTGTGGGTTGACACCCTACTACTCTAAGTGTACTAACTCTAACTTACTAGACCAGGCTAGCTCTGATCCACGTGTAGAAGGTGCTGACTGATATATACACCCTGACTGTCACTACAGTTGTCACCAGTGGAAAGAGGCAGAGTGCTGATGTCTCGTGTGTTTTATAGTTGGAAGCCCCCTCTGGTGTTCTGTCTGGTGATTGGTTGTGTTCTGTCCTGTATGTTGACTGGCTAACCTGGGTGTCTGTCGCTGCCTTTTTTTACCTCATGATGTGCATGGGTGCATGTTATGACATCCCCCCCTTTTTAAAAAAAATTTGTCGGTTGCTTAGAGCATATACGACATATTTACAGATATAACTATTTAGAGCAAATGGCGAGTGAATGCATATGTACAGGTAAGGTGTCCAGCATGCAGATACAGAAAAATATGTACAAAGGAAATATTTATAAGTCCAATCTCTGGGGCTGGCGCCGGATCCTTCTCGACCGCCTGAGAGGTGGAGGTGAGGACAACGGCGCCGCGACAGGCGGGATTGCAGCCAGATTGGTGGCTTCGTGGAGCGAGGTGTCCGGAAAAGGCATAACGACAGCTGGGAACGTGAGCTCCGGTGGTGGGCAGGCAAGTTTGCGTAGTGCCCTTCTATTGCGCCTGACAATGGATCCATCAGCCATGCGTGTCATAATATCCACGCATGTATATAATGAAGTGCAGACAGGCAGTGATTGACACACAGGATGACCAGTAAAGCACACAGCACAGTGCAGCCAATCACCAGACAGGACACCACCACTATAAAGCCAGAGGGCACTAGGTTTCCCGTTCTCTCAGGACCCTGCCACTGAGACAGCCAGGGTCCACGAGCTAGCTCAGTGCAAACACCATGCGGTAGCTAGTAAGTCTGGTCAGGCTAGTACAAGGTCTCCAGTCAGTTTGGTATAGTGTCGACCCACAGTTAAAGATGTATGTTAGTTCTATCGTTCAATAAAGCCGTGTTGGATCTTCTCCAGTGTTAGAGGTCTGTTACTCGCATCGCTGCATCAAGTGCAGTCCCCACCGAACCGACCTGCCTAACACATCATGGTATTGCGGAGTGATACTGAAAATTGACGGACCTACCTCGAGTGAATCAGCATTGACCAGCAAGCAGCCATCCGATGACATGGAAAACATCCAGCCTCCTCCGCAGCTCCGCATCTCCGGCAACCTCGGCGCAAATTGGAAGCTCTTCAAGCAAAAGTTCCTCTGGTACATCGAGGCCTCCGACCTCGAAGCAGCATCGGATGCCAGGAAGATCGCGCTATTTTTCTCCACCGGGGGGGACCACACCATCCACATCTACAACTCCCTCACGTTCGCTGACGGCAAAGGCAAAACAAAATTCTAAACAGTCCTGCTGAAGTTTGACAGCCACTGCGACATTGAGGTGAATGAGAGTTTTGAACGGTACATCTTCCAGCAGAGGCTTCAGGGTAAGGATGAACCTTTTCAGTCCTTTGTCACCCATCTCCGCATCTTAGCGCAGTCATGGAACTATGACTCGAGGATTGATTCCGTGATCTGGGATCAGATTGTTTTCGGGGTCCACTCCGACTCCCTTCGGCAGCAGCTCCAGAAAGTCAAACAGTTGACCCTCTCTGTCAGTATCGAGACGTGCGTTGTCCATGAGCATGCCAAGAATCGTTACTCCCACATCAGGGCGGCAGAAACTGCAAAGTTGGCCTCCCATGAGGCGGAACGGGTGCAGGCCATCGCACAAATGCAGGGCCTGAGCATCGAGGAGAGTGGCCGTTTCGCGCGCTTTTCCTGGGTCCCTGCGCATGCGCGCCACGACCGAGTGGACAACGTGCCCGACAACCCGACTGCGCAGGTGCGTATGCACGATGGCGCACGGAACGCGCTGACGTCAGCGTCATGACTTGTCCGAATTGTGGCTCCGGCCATTTAAAGCGGCAATGTCCTGCAAAAGGACGCCGGTGTCTACAGTGTGGCAAGCTTGGCCACACGCAGCCCTTTGCAGATCTGCTTCACCGCTCAGCAGCCAGTGACCCCAGCTGCGGCGCAGAAGTGTCCGCTCAATACAACAAGGCATGTCAGATTCCGATCCCGACAGCCCAACGGACCCTGATGCTGAGTGCCTCAAGTCCCCATACCGGGTGGGCATCATAACTACACATGCGCTGCCTTCCACCACAACGGCACAACGCCTCTCGATCCTCAGTGTGGATCCCGACGACGAGTG
Source organism: Scyliorhinus torazame (assembly GCF_047496885.1). Taxonomy (NCBI): domain Eukaryota; kingdom Metazoa; phylum Chordata; class Chondrichthyes; order Carcharhiniformes; family Scyliorhinidae; genus Scyliorhinus; species Scyliorhinus torazame. The sequence goes on from NC_092725.1 coordinate 139,748,022, forward strand.
GTCTGCTGTCCTCACAGTGAAGAAGGCTCGCATCCGGTTCAAACTGGACACCGGCGCATCGGCGAACCTCATCGCGAAATCCGACCTCGACACCATCCGCGCCAAACCAAGCATTCTTCCACCGGCCTGCCAGCTCCTTGACTACAATGGCAACGCCATAGCTGCCAGAGGCTCGTGTCAACTGGGAGTATCCAATAAGGCGATCAAGGCGACGCTGCGATTTGAAATCGTCGGGCCTGACAGAGCATCTCTGCTCGGTGCTCGAGCCTGCAAGCTCCTGAACCTTGTTCAACGCGTCCACACCATGTCATCATCACCGGCGACGGCCTCGCCTGATGGAAACTTGCAAGCCGACATAGATGACATTATCACGCAGTACCACAGCGTGTTCGACGAAATGGGCTCGCTCCCATACCGATACAAAATCCTGCTCAAGCCGAACGCCACCCCTGTAATTCATGCACCTCGCCGGGTGCCGGCACCCCTCAAGGATCGTCTGAAGAAGCAATTACAGGACCTCCAAGACCAGGGCATCATATCAAAGGTTACAGAGCCAACAGACTGGGTCAGCTCCATGGTCTGCGTCAAGAAGCCGTCAGGGGAGCTTCGCATTTGCATTGACCCGAAGGATCTAAACCGCAACATCATGCGGGAGCATTACCCGAAACCAAAACGAGAAGAGTTGACCAGTGAGATGGCTCATGCCAAATTCTTTACTAAGCTCGACGCCTCCAAGGGTTTTTGGCAAATACAACTGGACGCGTCCAGTCGCAGGTTGTGCACGTTCAACACCCCGTTCGGTCGTTACTGCTACAACCGGATGCCTTTTGGCATCATATCTGCCTCTGAAGTATTTCATCGCATCATGCAACAGATGATGGAGGGCATTGAGGGGGTGCGAGTGTACGTTGACGATGTCATTATCTGGTCCACATCGCCCCAGGAACACATCGCTTGCCTCAAGAAGGTATTCCAATGAATCCATGAACATGGTCTTCAGCTCAACAGGCCAAATGCTCATTTGGTCAATCGGAGATCAAATTCCTAGGTGACCACATCTCGCAGCAGGGCGTACGGCCAGACGCCGATAAGGTCTCGGCGATCAACGCCATGAAGACCCCGGAGGAAAAAATGGCGGTCCTCCGCTTTCTCGGAATGGTCAACTTCCTCGGGAAATTCATTCCCATTATGGCATCCCACACCACAGCCCTCCGCCATCTCGTCAAAAAGTCGACGGAATTTCAGTGGCTGCCCACGCATGAAGAGGAATGGTGCGAGCTGAAAGCAAAATTCACGACAGCCCCAGTCCTAGCGTTCTTCGACCCAACCAAGGAAACCAAGATATCGACTGATGCAAGCCAGGACGGCATTGGGGCGGTGCTCCTTCAGCGGGATGACTCTGCGTCCTGGGCTCCAGTGGCGTATGCCTCCAGGGCCATGCCGCCCACTGAGCAACGGTACGCTCAGATTGAGAAGGAGTGTCTGGGCCTCCTAACAGGGATAGTCAAGTTCCACGACTATGTTTATAGCCTGCTAAAATTCACGGTAGAGACGGACCACAGGCCTCTAGTCCACATAATCCAGAAGGATTTAAACGACATGACACCTCGGTTACAGCGTATTCTTCGAAAGCTACGCCGCTACGACTTCGAACTGGTCTACACGCCAGGCAAAGAGCTGATCGTTGCAGATGCCCTATCCAGGTCCATTACCACACCGTGTGAACAAAGTGACTTCATCTGCCACATAGAAACCCAAATGCAGTTGTGTGCCTCGAACCTTCCGGCCTCCGACGAACGGGTGGTCCAAATTCATGAGGAGACGGCCAAGGATCCTCTGCTGCAGCGTGTGATGCAGCACCTTACCTATGGCTGGCAGAAGGGACAATGTCCCCAGTTCTATAACGTAAAAGACGACCTGACGGTGGTGGGGGGAATTGTTCTAAAACTCGACAGGATCGTAATTCCTCAGAGCCTGCGGGCTATGGTGCTGGGCCAACTCCATGAGGGTCACCTTGGGGTCGAGAAATGCCGACGCAGAGCTCGGGAGGCTGTCTATTGGCCGGGCATCAGCCAGGACATTGCCGACACAGTCCTCAACTGCCCTACCTGTCAGAAGTTTCAGCCACCTCAACCCAAAGGAACGTTGCAGCAGCACGAGATCGTGACCTCTCCGCGGTCCAAAGTCGGTGTAGACCTTTTCCACGCCAAAGGCCGTGACTTCGTACTCCTGGTCGACTACTTCTCCAGTTACCCAGAAGTTGTGAAACTGTCCGACCTCACGTCGAAGGCGGTATTCAAAGCCTGCAAAGAAACGTTCGCCAGGCGTGGGATTCCGCTCACGGTAATGAGCAACAACGGTCCTTGCTTTTACAGCCAGGAATGGTCTGACTTTGCACAGTCCTACAACTTCCGTCACGTAATCTCCAGTCCCCACTACCCGCAGTCAAACGGGAAGGCCGAGAAAGGGGTTCACATTGTAAAGCGGTTGCTGTGCAAAGCTGCAGACTCAGGCTCCGACTTCAACCTGGCGATGCTGGCATACGGGGCAACCCCACTGTCCACTGGATTGTCTCCAGCCCAGATGCTCATGAATCGCACTCTGAGGACCACAGTTCCAGCCATCCACGTTCCCGACCTTGACCACCTCACGGTCCGACAGAAAATGGGCCCAACAGAAAGCCACGTACGATGCCCATGCCATGGATCTACCTGAGCTGGCCCCAACTGATCATGTTCGCGTCCAGTTGCCTGAGGGCGGCTGGTCAGCCACAGCTGTTGTGTTCAAACACGTGGCCCAAGATCATTCCTTGTCCGCATGGCTAATGGCTCCCTGCTGCGGTGCAACAGACGGGCACTGCGAACAGTTCCACGCCCGCTACCTGACCGGCGTGCCCCGCCACCTACGATGCCTCCTCCGGAAGTACCCGACCATGAGGCCACCGGTCTACCAGCAATCCTGCCGGTCCAACCGCCCACCGCGATGCCAGCGATCCCACCTCTCCAAGCGCAGGCGGCTCCTAATCCGCCTCTGCAGCGATCAACACGAATCGTCGCCCACCACAAAGACTAAATCTATAGACTGAGCTTTTGTACATTTTTGTGACTTCACCAATTGGACCTCTGTAAATATCGTTTCGTTTGCCATGTATCTGCACTATCGCAACCTTCCTATGTATATACGTTCATTTAGACATCTTTCTGTATATAGTCAGGCACATATATATATATATTAATAAGCATCCACACCTTAGTATTTATTTTTGAAAAGAAAAGGGGGGAGATGTCATAATCCCCACGCATGTATATAATGAAGTGCAGACAGGCAGTGATTGACACACAGGATGACCAGTAAGCACGCAGCACAGTGCAGCCAATCACCAGACAGGACACCACCACTATAAAGCCAGAGGGCATTAGGTGTCCCGCTCTCTCGGGACCCAGCCACTGAGACAGTCAGAGTCCACGAGCTAGCACAGTGCAAACACCATGCGGTAGCTCGTAAGTCTGGTCAGGCTAGTACAAGGTCTCCAGTCAGTTCAGTATAGTGTCGACCCACAGTTAAATATGTATGTTAGTTCTATCGTTCAATAAAACCGTGTTGGATCTTCTGCAGTGTTAGAGGTCTGTTACTCGCATCGCTGCATCAAGTGCAGTCCCCACCGAACCGACCTGCCTAAGACATCAATGCGAACCACGAATGACCTGGGAGCAGCCTGTCGAACAACAACAGCTGGAGTTGACCAGCCTCCACCAGGCAACTTGATGCGAACAGCATCTTCCGGAGAGAGCACAGGCAAATCGGTAGCATGAGCATCGTAATGTCAGCTTTTGCCGGTTCCTGAGTTGCTGCACCTTTTGCAGCACTGGGAGGTGATCCAGGTCAGGTAAATGAATGGCCAGAACAGTCGTCCGCAGGTCACGATTCACAAGGAGTTGTGCCGGAGACATACCGGTGGACAGAGTGGTTTCCCTGTACACCAGGAGCGCCAGGTTAAAGTCAGAAGCTGAGTCCGCAGCCTTGCAGAGCAGTTGCTTCACGATATGGACCCTTTTTCGACCTTCCCGTTAGATTGTGGGTACTGCGGGCTCGAGGTGATGTGCTTGAACTGGTCTAGCTTCGCGAAGTTGGACCACTCTTGGCTGTAGAAGCAGGGACCGTTGTCGCTCATGACCGTGAGCGGAACACCATGCCTGGCAAATGTCTCCTTGCAGGCCTTGATGACAGTCCTTGATGTGAGGTTGGACAGTTTCACCACTTCGGGGTAACTCGAGAAGTAGTCAATCATAAGCACGTGGTCACGCCCATTGGCGTGAAAAAGGTCGATACCCACCTTAGACCACGGAAAGGTCACGATCTCAGGTTGCTGGAGTGTTTCTTTGGGCTGGGCAGGCTGGAAACGCTGGCAAGTCGCACAATTGAGGACCATGTTGGATATGTCCTCGTTGATGCCAGGCCAATAGATAGCCTGTCGGGCCCTGCGCCTGCATTTCTCGATACCGAGGTGTCCCTCGTGGATCTGTTTGAGCACTAAGCTCTGGAGGCTGCGAGGAATAACGATACGATCCAGCTTGAGGAGGAGCCCCTCGATAACTGTTAGGTCGTCCTTGACATTAAAGAACTGGGGGCATTGCCCTTTCTGCCAACCATTTGTAAGGTGATGTATGACCCGCTGCAGAAGAGGGTCCTTGGCGGTCTCTTCACGAATGTTGACGACTCGTTCATCTGAGGCCGGGAGGTTGCTGGCACACAGTTGCACCTGTGCCTCAATCTGGCGGATGAAGTCAACCTGTTCACAGGGCATGGTGATGGCGCGGGACAGGGCATCCGGATTGATTAGCTCCTTGCCCGGTGTGTAAACCAATTCAAAATTATACCTGCGGAGTTGAAGGAGAATGCGCTGAAGCCTGGGCGTCATGTCATTCAAGTCTTTGTGAATGATATGGGCTAGGGGTCTGTGGTCAGTCTCTGCTGTGAAGGTTGTTAGACCGTAGACGTAATCATGGAACTTTACAATACCGGTGAGGAGGCCCAGGCACTCTTTCTCTATCTGAGCATACCTCTGCTCAGTGGGAGTCATGGCCCTGGACACATAGGCCACTGGAGCCCAGGACGAGGAGTCATCCTTATGGAGGAGCACCGCACCAATGCCGTCCTGGCTGGGGTCCATGGAGATTTTTGTCTCCCGCTCTGGGTCAAAAAACGCTAGTACCGGAGCAGTGGTGAGCTTTGCCTTTAACTCGAGCCACTCTGCTTGATGTGTGGGTAGCCACTGGAAGGTGGTGGACTTCTTCACCAGGTGCCTGAGGGCTGTGGTCTGTGATGCGAGGTTGGGAATGAACTTTCCCAAGAAGTTAACCATACCCAGGAAGCGGAGTACCGCCTTTTTGTCTTCCGGGGTCTTCATGGTGTTGATGGCCTTGACTTTGTCCGAGTCCGGTTGCACTCCCTGCTGGGATATTTGATCACCCAAAAACTTGATTGATGACATGCCAAAGGAGCATTTGGCCTTGTTCAACTTGAGGCCATTGGCATGTATGCGTCTAAAGACTTGTTGGAGACGAGATGTGTGTTCCTCTAGGGTCGTGGACCATATAATGACGTCATCAACATAAACCCGCACACCCTCAATGCCCTCCAGCATCTGTTCCATGATCCTGTGAAGGATTTCAGAGGCTGAAACAATACCAAACGGCATGCGGTTGTGACCGTTCCTTCCAAAAGGTGTATTAAACGTGCAGAGCTTCCTGCTGGACTTGTCCAGTTGTATCTGCCAGAGGCCACGCGATGCATCTAGCTTCGTGAAGAATTTGGCATGTGCCATCTCACTGGTTAGCTCCTCCTGCTTCGGGATCGGATAGTGTTCCCGCATTATGTTCCGGTTAAGATCCTTGGGATCTATACATATGCGCAGTTCTCCAGAGGGCTTCTTCACACAGACCATCGAGCTGACCCAGTCAGTCGGTTCCGTCACTTTAGAGATTATACCATGGTTTTGGAGCTCCTGCAGCTGCGCCTTTAAACGTTCCTTCAGAGGAGCCGGCACCCGGCGTGGTGCATGGATCACAGGCATCAGGCCTGAGTAAGATTTTGTAGTGGTACGGCAGCGTGCCCATCTCACTGAACACATCCGGGTATTGTGACAGGATGTCGTCAATGCCAGCCTGAAGATTCACACTGGCAGAGGACATGGCATGTACGTGCTGGATGAGATTGAGTAGCTTGCATGCATGGGCACCCAGCGGGGAAGCCTTGTCAGGCTTGACGATTTCGAATCGCAATGTGGCTTTGATGGTCTTGTTGGAGACATGCTGGTGACAAGACCCTAACGCAGTGATGGCATTGCCATTATAATCAAGCAGCTGGCAGGCCGGCGGAAGAATTTTTGGCTGCCTTTGGATGCGAGCAAGATCTGCTTGAGATATGCGATTGGTTGAAGCACCAGTGTCCAGCTTGAACCAGATGCTGCATTGGTTAACGTGAACGACAGCACGCCATTCGTCCGCAGAATCCACGTTGAGGATGGGTAGGCGTGTTGCTGAATGTGAGGAGGCCTTGTCATACGTGATAATGATGCCCACACGATATGGGGACTCCAGGCAGTCGTCCTCTGGATCCGTGGTGTTACCAGGTTCCGAATCCAGCAGCCCTTGCTGCACACTTCGAACGCGTTTGCGTTGGAACTGGGATCGCTGGCCCACGATCGGAGGTGCAGACCTGCACAAGGCTGCATAATGGCCAGGCTTCCCACAATTTAAACATCGCCTGCCTCTTGCAGGGCATTGCCGCTTTAAGTGAGCGGTGCCGCAGTTCGGGCACGTCATGATGTTGACGCCGTAACGCTCCGTGCATCATCGCACATGCGCAGCGCGGTCAGCCACCGCTCGCACCTGCACAGTGCGGTCTTCGGCCGCTTCGTTCTCTCGTCCGTGGTGCGCATGCATGAGACGCGGGAAAAGCGCGCAAAATGGACGCCTTCATCGATGCCAAGGCACCGCATTCGAACGATGGCTTGTACACTCTCTGCCTCGTGGGAGGCAAGTTGGTCCTGTTCTGCCGATTTAAGGCGGGAGTAGCGACTTTTCGCCTGTTCATACACTTTACACATCTCGATGGCTACTGGCAGGATCATGTTTTTTATTTTTAGGAGCTGCTCCCGCAGGGCGTGGGAGTGGACCCCAAACACGATCTGATCCCCGATGAGGGACTCAGCGGTGTCACCGTTGTTGCAGGATTGCGCTAATATGCGGAGATGAGTTAGAAAGGATTGGAAAGGCTCATCCTTACCCTGAAGGCGTTGCTGGAAGACATAGCGCTCGAAGCTCTCGTTCGTTTCGACTTCACAATGACTGTCGAATTTGGCTAACACGGTCTGGAACTTGGTCTTCTCGTCGCCGTCGGCAAAAGTGAGCGAATTGAAGATTTATATGGCCTGGTCCCCCGCAGTCGATAGGAGCAGCGCGATTTGTCTGGCATCGGACGCATCCTCGAGGCCCGAGGCCTCAATGTATAGACTGAATTTCTGCTTGAAGACCCGCCAGTTGGCGCCGAGATTTCCGGAGATCCGGAGCGGTGGAGGGGCCTGGATCTTCTCCGTGCCGCTGGAAGGCACTTGCTGGTCGTCACTGACTTATTCAAGGTAAATTACTTAGATGAAGTCAACTCCTGGTATCATGTCGTGTTATTCACTCTGGGGTAACACGGACTGCAACAGGATGCAGATGAACTGTAAAGCATACACCAAACGTAGGCATTGGTTCAATACAATTTATTGAACTTCTGTAACAATGCGCAGAGCTGGCTATGGGTTGACACCCTACTACTCTAAGTGTACTAACTCTAACTTACTAGACCAGGCTAGCTCTGATCCACGTGTAGAAGGTGCTGACTGATATATACACCCTGACTGTCACTACAGTTGTCACCAGTGGAAAGAGGTGGAGTGCTGATGCCTCGTGTGTTTTATAGTTGGAAGCCCCCTCTGGTGTTCTGTCTGGTGATTGGTTGTGTTCTGTCCTGCATGCTGATTGGCTAACCTGGGTGTCTGTCACTGCCTGTTTTTACCTCATGATGTGCATGGGTACATATTATGACAAGGGATAGCCAAAGAGTCGTGGTAACAAGTTGAGCTATAGTTGTGCTGTCCAGCCTATATATGGATCGCCTTCGTTCAACATTGCCTCGTCGATTGCCTTGCAACATAACACTTCCAATTTGGTAACCGCCAATTTCTGAGTGTCTGGGATGCCAGCCCAGGGCTGGTGTTCGGCCTAGAATTGGCATGATCAAGGCCGAACCACACTTTCAGGATCTCAATGCCAGATTAGGCAACAGCTGGGTGGAGTATGCGCCGCACAAACTCCGCTCAGTATTTCAAAGTCTACAGCAGCACAACCAACAGGAGGTTGGGCCTCTGCAAGGCGTCGCAGGAGAACTAACTTACTAATTTTTCACTGGCTTTTCCGTGGAGCCTTTCGAGAAGCAGGGGTGTCATTCTCCGACCCCCCGCCGGGTCGGGGCCGCGCCGGTTGGCGGGCCCCCCTGCTCGATTCTCCAGCCTGGATGGGCCGAAGTCCCGCCCAGAAACAAGGCGGCGTGGGCGGGCTCCGGGGTCCTGGGGGGGGGCGCGGGACGATCTAACCCCGGGGGGTGCCCCCACGGTGGCCTGGCCCGCGATCGGGGCCCACCGATCCGCGGGCGGGCCTGTGCCGTGGGGGCACTCTTTCCCTTCTGCCTCCGCCACGGCCTCCACCATGGCGGAGGCAGAAGAGACTCTCCCCACTGCGCATGCGCGGGAAACTGTCAGCGGCCGCTGACGCTCCTGCGCATGCGCCGCCCCGACATGTCATTTCCGCGCCAGCTGGCGGGGCACCAAAGGCCGTTTCCGCCAGCTGGCGGGGCGGAAATCCCTCCGCCTCCGGCCTAGCCCCCAAAGGTGCGGAGCATTCTGCACCTTTGGGGCGGCGCGATGCCCGTCTGATTGGCGCCGTTTTGGGCGCCAGTCGGCGGACATCGCGCCGTTTGGGGAGAATTTCGCCCCAGGAGTCAGCTTCCTGGCCCAACATGAGCTGTTTACCAAATTTCACTTACCCACCTCGCAATCACCTCTCCTTTAACCAACTGAATATTGCTGTCGAACATCCATCCTCTACCTTGACCCTGGACACAAATGAAATAAAAGAAAACCATCCTGTTTTACGATTTTAACAGGCGCTTTGTGTTTGAGGGATAGCGGTAAACGTCAATGTCCCTTCGTGAAGCATACTCTTTGATTCCATTACCTTGCTTTAGTGTATAAATTGCACCCCGTCTTTGGTGACATAATCCTGAAGCCACTGAGATCACAAACTCAGTGTAATCTTTCGGTAGCATTCGGGAGCGGTGGAACAAAGAATAGATATATTTGGTGGTTTAACCTAAGACCCGCGAAGAGTTTATTTCGTTGCTCTTGATTTCAGCAGCTGGCCTGCTGTGATAATTGAAGGTTTCCTCACGGAAAATTACATTCATGAGTGGAGGTTTCAAACCTCTTTTACACAATCCCCTAATGCAGGCCTTCCAATCTGAGGCAAGTTTTATGAAGCGGGGGGGGGGGGGGCTCGGTTAAGTGATGAAGGTGTGAACTGTAGTCATACTTGCTGGGGATTCAGAGGCAGCTTGAAGTCCCCAGAAGCTTTGGATTGTAATAAACTTTCACACATTCTGTCTGGTGGAAATTACATCAGAAAACATTCTTCAGAAATAAATTATCTAAAATTGAAGTATGCATTACAATTCTGATGCCATTTTAAGTCAAACCTTTTCTTTCAATATCTGTCAAAATTAATAATGAAAACTCCCAATATCCGCTGTTTAAAATGGGAAAATCATATTGTGGTGACCTTTGACCCGGAAGAGGTACAGCGAGGGATACCTGTCATTTCTTTCAAAAATGCCCGTGGAAAATGTAATTGTTTTTCTGTGGTAGTATGTATTGGGGGTCATGTGGGACTGGAAGCCCTAATGTCATTGGCTGACAGATCCCGGGTCCTGGTTGGCCGTTGACCTCATACTCCGCCCTGAAGGCGAAGTATAAGAAGCCGGTGCCTTCCCCCGCATGCCAGTTTACTATCGGGCTGCTGGGGAACAGACACGCTTAATAAAGCCTCATCGACTTCACTCTGTTTGTCTCACGGAGTCTTTGTGCGCCACAATTTATTAAGCGTGCCTAAAAAGGACTATGGAGCTCAGGATCATTCCAGAATGCCTGAGGATCAGCCCCCACGCAGTGAATGCAGCAGCAGCCTTCAAACACTGGCAGACTTGCTTTGAGGCCTACATCACATCGACCACAGGCCGAGTCTCAGATGAACAAAAACTGCAGGTCCTGCACTCGAGGGTGAGCACGGAGATTTTCACCCTCATTGAAGACACCCGCGATTTCCAGACGGCGTTCGCAGCACTGAGAAGTCTCTACGTTCGCCCAGTTAACCAAATCTACGCTCGCTACCAGCTCGCGACAAGACGGCAAGCTCCCGGAGAATCGATGGACGAGTTCTACGCCGCGCTGCTGATTTTGGGACGAGCCTACAGCTGCCCGTCGGTGAATGCAAACGAACATACGGACATGTTAATGCGCGATGCTTTTGTTGCAGGTATACAATCCTCCCAAATCCGCCAAAGACTTCTAGAAAAAGAGTCACTAGGACTCTCAGAGGCACGGGCCCTGGCAGCCTCGCTGGACGTAGCCGCGCGTAATACCCGCGCCTACGGCCCCGACCGCGCGGCAGGCCATTGGGCCCCGTACGGACCCGCCGCGGCAAACCCCCTACCCCCCCCCCCGGACACCCCACAGGCTTGCGCAGTCCAAACGCCGAGTCGCACCGGGGGCGCCCGCTGTTATTTCTGCGGCCAGGCGAAGCACCCCAGACAATGCTGTCCGGCCCGCGCAGCCATCTGCAAAAGCTGCGGGAAAAAGGGCCACTATGCGGTGGTGTGCCGATCCCGCGTGGTCGCCGCCGTCCCGGGAGAACAGGGAGCCCTACAGGCAGTCTATGCCTCCCAACCCCCCCAGCACGCCATGTGCGACCCCCAGGCGCCGCCATTTTGGGTCCCGACCACCGCGGCCCCGGGAGAACTGGGAGCCCTGCACGCCGCCTACACTCCCCAACCCCCCTCCCCGCAGCCCATGTACTGACCCGCCGGAGCCGCCGACCTGGGCCCTCGCCCCCGTCCCGCGCCCCACGCCTGACCCGCCGGAGCCGCCGACCTGGGCCCTCGCCCCCGTCCCGCGCCCCACGCCTGACCCGCCGGAGCCGCCGACCTGGGCCCTCGCCCCCGTCCCGCGCCCCACGCCTGACCCGCCGACCTGGGCCCTCGCCCCCGTCCCGCGCCCCACGCCTGACCCGCCAACGCCGCCGACCTGGTCCCTCACCCCCGTCCCGCGCCCCACGCCTGACCCGCCGACCTGGGCCCTCGCCCCCGTCCCGCGCCCCACGCCTGACCCGCCAACGCCGCCGACCTGGGCCCTCGCCCCCGTCCCGCGCCCCACGCCTGACCCGCCGACCTGGGCCCTCGCCCCCGTCCCGCGCCCCACGCCTGACCCGCCGGCAATACAACTCACCTGGACCCCGACCTCCGTCCCCGGCGAGGGACCTCCTCACTGTCCCAGCGCTCGCACTGACCTGCCGGTCCCCAGCGAGGGAGCTCCGCGCGGTCCTAGCGCCCGCGGCCCTGGAGCTCGCACCAAAGGAACTCCGCGCGGTCCTAGCGCCCGCGGCCCGGGAACTCCGCGCGGTCCTAGCGCCCCCCAGACCCCCCAGCACTCAATGTGCGACCCGCAGACGCCGCCATTTTGGGTCCCGACCACCACGAGGGGAGGAGGGGACCCGCCATCTTGGACCGCCCCCGACCTGTACGACGCATGGGGGCGGCCATTTTGTCCACCCCCGGCGCCATCTTGTGACCCCTCATCTACGGGCGAGGTATGGGGGCGGCCATTTTATCCATCCCCGACGTCCTCTTGGACGGCAACAACGGACCCCACCCCACTACTACAACCACGGCTCGCTTCGGTTACGCTCGGTCAGGCTCGGCCCCGGACTCTCCAGACGACGA